>NC_081343.1:48605606-48793912 GCF_029784015.1 Lycium ferocissimum | reverse complement strand
CCAAAATAAGCATTTGAGGCATGTACTATTTGGCCTTGCTTATAAACGAAACCCAAATCTTCAAGTTTAAGTATGCCAACATGGGATTTTATAGATTTTATAAATCAATATACTCTGGATTGTCTTTGTTTGCTTTTCTTTGAGCCGAGGGTCTACCGGAAACAACCTCTATACCTTCCAAAGTAGGGTTAAGATCTGCGTACGCTCTACCGTCCCCATACCCCAATTGTGGAATTACACTGGTATGTTGTTGTTGTTGTATTAATAGATGTACGTTTCTTTAGTCTAATAAATTTGCCAATATATCAGATGTTAAGAGCTAGCATATACATTTAACTAATAATAACTGGCCTTTCTTTTACGTCATTCGCCCATGTTAATTCCAGTTAAATTGTATGACCATCTCAGATCGATAGTTTTTTTCCAAATTTTTTGATAATGAGTGGGTGAGACTTCAAATAGGACATCTCTCTGGTATCATATTAAATAGTGTAAACATCTCATTTGAAAGCTTAAGCTATTAGAAATGACACAGTTTATTTACTAATTATATATCTCCTATCGAACTCATGTTCTCTGTTCTGGTACTATGTCGAAATGTATGACCATTTCAGGTAATTAAAAGTTCAAACTATAAGAGAGAAAACAATTTTATTTACTTAATTATATCTTTAATAATTAATTCTCGTGGATTAAAGTGGAATCAGAGTTCTAACACAAATATTTTTCGTTTATTATAATACAGGAAACATGGACTCTTTGTCGAATCCTGAAACGAAATGCTTCATATAGGAAATCAATACCAGATTGGAAAGAAGTAGCAACAAAGCAGCGAAATGCAGTTGTTAATATGGATGCAGGCTCAAAAATACGCAATAATAATATTGATTCTTCAAATAATTCCCAGATTTACATCAGTTTTAGCAGTACTCCAGAGATTAAGCAGAATACTTATAAGGACAAGACAGTACTGCCCTTGATTGATCATGCTGATAGAAAAACAAACAACCAGCAGTTTGTAGGGCAACAAAGTGATGAAAGTATTCAATCAACTGCTGATGCAGCATCCAATTCGAGCTTACTGAATAGTCCTCTGGAGTTTAACAACTGGTTAGAGCATGGGAACTGGGATGAACTTAAATCTATTATGGAGCTTTCTAATTTTGATCCTTAGTTTTAATTTTCTACTAGAAATTATGGGTAAGTGAACAACTCACATTGTAATATACCGATCAGATACATTTTTTTTTTTTTTTTTTTTGGATTTAACTCATATACATAATGCGACGGTTGTGTAAAGAATTTTTAAGCTATAAGTATACTTTGACATATTATAGGAAGTTATTTGCTTTTCAGGTTACCAGTCATACTTATTTATGAGCAGTTAATTGTATACTTGTAAAATAAATTAAAAAGTAAAAATATCACAGATGAAAGCAAGAAATAAAGAGAGACAAGAGAAGAGATTTTCTTATTGCTTCCTAGTTATCACTTTCCATGCCTCTATTTATACTATTGCATAGATAGTTATAAAAAAAGTTGTCTTAAACAATAACATTGATCATCGAGATCATAGAGGAGGTTATGGAGGTGCGGAACAAACACAATCGCGAGACAATACTGTAGTTTTTTTTTTTTTCCAGGTGATCTGATAATAAAAGATTGTTTTAGTAAAGACTCTTCGGTGTTACATGGACTAGGCATACATGTTGGGGTTTTAGGCCATTAAATCGTGTTGAGACTTCAACTATGCTTCTATTTCTCCGTTTTTTTTATTCATAAACAACTAAGCTATTTAAATTATCTATGCTTTACTAAGGCTAATTGACTGACTCGGGATGGAACACATGCGGATGCTGGCAGTTTTTCTAAGCCACATTTGGCATTAAGCCTATGTTTTAGCAAAGATCAAATGCTATTTGAACGATTAGTGCCATAGGGATGATTCGAGTAAAACCAAAACTTGATAGGATTTTTCTTCTTCTCGAATAACCCAACAGCATATCTCTTGCAAAGAACAGAAATTCGTTTCATCGGTTGCAACTATAGAAGCTCTTACATTTCCCTACCCATACACAAATGAGATGATGATGAATTGCATGAAACAAAGATTAAACACATAATAAATACTCCAATTGATCAGTCTGTTCAAATTACTTGTGACACAAAGCAACGCTATTAATCAGTGTCAGGTACACAAAGCAACACTATGGACCTCGCTATCATCGAAACTAAAAGGGGGGAAATTTCCAAAATCCCCAGATACTAGGACTAGCCAACCGCCGTGCTGATGACATGGAAGGGGAGGTCCTCCAGAATGTTAACGTAAATCCGGTAGATGAATGAAGATACAAGACAGTGACAAGACAGACATTTACACATCTGCAAGTTTTACAGAATTTCTCCATCAATCATAATCACCAACAGCCAATAACAATCTTTTCCTACGAGATGGCTTTTCTAGAGCTCTTCGATTTCTTTTTAGATGGCTTGCTGGAACCTGCAATAAATTCCTGAGCATCAATCTTGTCAATTGATTTTTGCTTCCTGAACTCCTTTGCCTTTTTCTGCAGCAAGACCAATACAAATGCATCATGTCATTAGCAGTCCAAGAATCAAAGTCCAGATACAGAAGGCTGCAGATTTTATGTATCGATGAAAAGCATCATGGGAATAATACCTTCAATGTCGATGCCATGGCAGTGACATCATCCTTATCCACATTGGACACATCTTGGTTATGTGTTTTTGATTCCTGGAGAAGTGCGCACAAACAATGTTTAATAGAAAATGCATATATGCAGTGCAAAAACACTATGCCCTGATGAGATTATGTGAACACAAACCTCAGGTGGAACAAAAGCTGCTTCTCGTTTTTTCTTGTTTTCAGCAGCCTTCTCAGCCTGTTTTACTTGCTTCTCTTCCCACTGCTTTGCTAACTTCTTCTTGTCACTTAAGAAGTATTCACCACTTTCCAGTTGTTGATCAATCTACAATCAGAAAGATTATATATGTTGAATTAAATTAACAGAGGATATATCTTAATGGTTCCCTGTCCCCGTAAGAGAAGATGAGACAATAACATTTAAAAACAAAAATAAATAAACCACAAATCCAGTGACACCAGTGAGATAATAGCGAGCAAAGCAGTAGCAGGATACAACAGAATAACTATTTACAGCACCACAGCAGTAATTGCCTAATGACAATTACACGGTACTTGAATGTAGAGCAGAGGGTTTTGATGCTAAAACTCCACATATCAAATGGAGATATAGAAAAAGAAAGAGAACAAAAATATGGACAAAAATTGGGCTCCTCTAGAACCAAAATGACAACTCACCTTACTAGGTGGCTGAGGAGGTGGGAAAGGCGTATATGGTTTCTTTTCTTTGGTCTTAACTTTCTTTTGTTTAACGTTCTTCCTGAATGGACAAAGACGAACAAAATAATATTCAAGCTCTGAATTAGTACTGCAGATCAAAAAACTAATCCGACACAACACCATATGAAAGGATGCCTTACTTCTTAAACTGCGGAAGAAATCTATCCCAGTTCTCACTAGCCAGAGCTGGATTTTTTGCAAGCTCTCTCTTCAGCATGAGGATCTATGGTCGAAGAGATACATCAGCAAAAGTAAACTATCAGAATTTTAGCCAGAACATAATAAATAGCCGAAGACCCCATGAAATTCATTTTAATTATCATGCACTTGCTCATTTACCTTGATATGATGTAGTGGATGCATCTTGTTCTGTATGCAGTCCTCTACAATCCTCCTTACTTGCTTTAGACCTTTAAAGGAACCCATAGCAGCAACTGTGTTTCCCTACTCAATTTTAGGCAAGATTCAGGTTTGTTATCAATTTTAGGCAACATTCAGGTTTGTTATCAATTTTGGAAAGAATATTTTATATCATGTACTTTAAAGAGTCAATGGTAAGGCAAAAACTTTAACCTAAAAGAAGAAAGAAAAACGGCACTAAATTTGCAGTTTACATGTAAAGCAAGTTATAATACGGGTATACCTGGACAAGGATATAGCAGCCGGTCAAAATTTCCAGGGCCTACATCCAAAGTGAGATATATCAGGCTATGTGGCAGAAGGTAATAACTCAGCCTGATGTGTCAGACATTCACCAACATTCAAGCGATCTATATCTCTACATTCTATAGCTAATTTGGTCTGGATGAGTCGCTGACGGAGGTAGGAGGTAGAACTAAACCTCACGTGGTTGTGGTCAAGGGTCATAAGTTTACTGGGCAATACCCATAATAAACAACTAATGTAAAGGAGCAGTAAAATCATTGCCCACAATAAGATAAACTATTAAGATAAACTATGCACTCTCTAGAAGTTCAATTTAATTGGTTGGCAGTTCAAAATCACATATTCATTATTATTGATTCAAGGACGAATATCCTGGGAAAATCTTCCTGTTGGAAGTTGGGCCATCCACTATTGAATAAATAAGTTATCATGACAGGTAGCAAACACAGTACAAATGCTCCCCAGTTCATGCCTGGTCTAAGCAAAGAAATAAGAAAATACTCCTTGACGAAATGGTCTTTGGTCAAGAGAATGATATTTCGACAAAAATGATTTTATCGCAGTCCTACATAATAAGAACGCAATAGCATGCTCCACTAACCTTTAAAGTTGACGAATTGGGACCCACAAGATATTGTCTGCGTTTAACAAATCGGTCCTGCAAAAAGCAAGCATTTAATAACATGAATTTAGACAACGCCGACCAACCAAATGCACATGACCATGAATACCCACAAATCCATAATCTGTCAACAAGTATCACATCCCGTTATTACCATTACTTTTTCTTATCTTGATTCCAATTTATAAGACACTTTCCTTTTCTGGGACATTAATGTTTGACACTATTCGACTAACAATACTATTCTATATAACTTGTACAACGTTCAAGCATTCGAACTTTGAACTTTTATGTGAGGTCTTTCCTATGAAACTTCCTTTGCAGACACTACTTGAATATTTTTTGCACTACCACTAATCTAATATACAAGTCAATTAGCATCTTAAGCTCTATATCTAGTAAACCACTGCCATCTAAAATGGAATGGACGAAGTAGTATTCTACAAAAAGCACCATTTGGTTCACCCCAAGAGTTAGCCCAATCATGCATTGTACTTCTCTAAAGCTAATTATGTACCTCACCTTTACATCTTTGCAAACAACTTATTTTCTATTTTTTTGATAATAAATAACAAAAAGCTAAAAAGGGTAGCTAATGACACCCACGAGTTCCAAGATTTATATGAAATAATCTAAAGTTTCAACTCTTAGATTAATATGGATGCCCAAGTCGAAATAAGAAACGTAATCTAGGGGAAAAAAACAATCTTTAATCAAAGGAAGCTAAACCTTCTTTCATATTTGAGTTACAAATCTCCCAAACATAATAGGCGTAAGAACTAAGAACTATAGTTAATAACTTAAATATATCTTATAAGTTTAGAAAACATATCCATCTTTATCAGTACCCTTGATACGATAACGAAAATCCACAAGGCAAAAGGAACATATCACACTCACTGCACATGGTGCAATTCAAGATGCTTTTGTGAAGAAATGGTACAGAGGCAAACCTTGAAAAAAATCGCATGCTAAGGAGAATGGAAGTTGTCTCTTCAAGGCATACTTTTGGGAATGTGGGCTGGGTGAACAAATAGAAGTGTGGACGAGTGAGGGGGGCCTACGAGCCCTCTCATACTTGTTGGAAAAATATGTAATATTGTGAATGAGCATACTTATCAAAAAGTGTGAATATATAGTAAAGGGGCATTTTTATTCGACGAGCATCTAATAAAGTGTTTGACAGCCACAGCAATGCATGTTCTCATCAAAATCATCCACCAGATAAAAGATAAAAAATGAAATGCATGTACTTAATTTGAGTAGGGATGATTAGATGAGCATCACACACCTTGTTGCGAACCATGCTACCGATCTTGATGATGTCACATTGCATCTCATCATTCAGGATTTTGACAGCCTGCAAAAGCAAATTTCGTATGGAATTAACCAAAAGTTGAAGAGACTATTGAATGATTGAAAAACACACATAAATATAGTGAAGCAATCCTCCAACTTAACATTCAAATTCCAGAGGGGAAAAGTTACAAGGGATGAGAACAGTAAATTTGTCGATAAAATAATTGTATATCTTTTCTCTTCTGTTATACCACTGATGGTGGAAAGTGAAACAAAAATAAATACTCAAAGTAGAATCGAAGGACATTGAACAACATGCAATAGGTAGCTGAGTGCAGATCTGTTTTCAGCAAAACAAATCCAAGCAGAAAGAAGATGACTGATTCAGATGAGCAAATAAAGTTACACCTAATCCTCAACTATTACACAACAGTGTCTCAAGAAATTCATGTACCAAAGCCTCCCACTTTTTGTATAACCCTTACCATTGCACGACCATTCTGATTACGCATAAGACAGCTGCTGGTCAAAATAAACATACAGCTAGCAAAAAACGTTATAATTCAACACATACATGACAAGTCAAACCTCTCCTGGATCACTGATAAAAAAAAAAAAAAAAAGTCAAGACTTTCCTGCTTTTGACACAAAGTGAGTACCTATTCCATAAATAGAAGCAGGGCTCAATCCTAAAACAAGGCTATATACTGATTACTACTAAAAATTTCTAACCAAGCATTTAGCATGCAAAATACAAAAAGAATCAACGATGATGAGAAACAACAGGGATGGAAAAAAATAAAAACCTGAGGAGCAGGGACACTTCTTGACAAAAGTTTTATCAAATCCCTAGCTTTTACAATAATATAGGGATCCCTTGTCTTCATAGTAGTAGAAACTGTCATGGATCCTTCAACCTGACCAGCAACAGAAGAAAAAACAAACAGATGATACTACTTGCAAAAGTGCAAACCTAATATTAATGCTCATTAGAGAGTAAAAGTGGGAAAAATAAATTCTGAAAAGCAATATTAGATAATAACCAGTCAATGTAATAGTATGTGATGCTTTTGAAGTTGCTGATATATCACAAAAGACTTAGAATATTACCAACATACCCTATTAATGAAATAAATTTCTTTTTTGCACATACTTTCTATATATAGGAAACCTTTTTCTCCAAAGCCCCTAACATTGAAATAAATATCTCAGATATACATGCTTTCTCTATGTATGAAACGTTTTCTTCCAGAGCCCCACCTTAATATCAATTGGCATAAGTAGATAACTAAACAGTATGTTGAAAAATGACAAATAAGCAACCTTAACCCAGTAGCACTCAGGAATCTTTTTTTGGATAATGTGAAGTAGATTTCATTAAAATAAGAACCAGGAAGGTACTGAGAAGAGTACAAGAAAAAGCGGGTTACAAATCTTAACTGTCCCAAATCAAAAATTGCGACACACTATCTAACATATGACCCTTAGGTGCCGTTTGGTGTATCCGGGTATAAAGTTTGGGATTAAATCTTTCTTGTGTTTGGTTGAGGGTATTAGCTAAAACGAGGATAAGTATTATACCGCAATCATGGTATTATTTATCCCATATAGAAGGTGGGATTATTATCCTGGTTACACTCCCATTATAATCCTGGTCATAATCCCAGGATAACCTAGTTTTTGAACCAAACGACCCCTACACCATAAGTATGGGTTTTGTAAACATCTATGCTTAACAAAAGAAATGTGAGCAACTCAAGAATCCTGTTAAAAACTTGAGGTTTATCCATAGCCATTTGCAATGAGGAAATCCAAGAAGCTTCAACAATAACTTAGATTTCATCATTCTAACTCAGCACACTCATTATTGTATGAGCAGTTGTAATGCCCTAGGCAAGGCCCCCCATATTAGTTACCCAGGGAGTTAAAAAAGATTCAATGTTAAGCCTGAGTTTGGGTGCCCCCATCAATAAGGTTTAACTCCGGATTAATACTGTTTAATTCAGGATTATGACATTAAGCACTAGTTAATTCAGGAATGCATTATCCTACAGTTGGCACAGAACAATTTTAATTCTTGCCAAAATACATGAGTCAGAGGTAAGCAACCTTGGTTCTCAAGTTCGCAGATATGAGCTACCACCTTACAAACTAATAAATAATACATAGTTCTAGAAGTATCCTAATAGTTGTAGACAGCAACGAAAATGCGTGTGTGAAAGAGAGAGAGGGGGTTACAATGACTTACCAAGTTAAGTTCACAGGCAATCGCATGCTCTTTCAAGGCACCTTTTACAATAGGCCAACACTCTTGCAAATATTTCTCTGATAAAAATGCTCAATTATTAACATACCGTACACTAATGTTCCAATATTTATAAAAACTCACAAGAAACATCAAAAGATTTTAACCAAAGAAAAAAAAAGTAGAAAAGCATACTTATCATAAAAAAGTTAGAAATTCGAAAGAGAAAAGTAGTTCATAAAACTATTGTCTCATATAAAGTGTACCAAAGCTTTCTATAAGTTAAGCATACATCATCTTCGGAAAAACCAATAGGATAACAGGTTATTTCTTTTGCACCCAAGGGCCAATAAAGTGGGTTGAGAAACATGAGGTCTCAGGTTCAAATCCCAACAGAGAAAAAAAAAAAACGATAGGGGTTTTTCTCCCATCTGTCCTAGCCTTGGTGAACCTGCTACCTGTTGCTAGTGGGAGGTGGCACGTAACCCGTGGAATCAGTCGGGACACCACGGTTATCAAAAAAGAAGATAAAAACAGGTTATTTGTTTTGGACAGATAATATTTAGGGAGCTAACCTCTGTACTGAGGGAAGAGAGTTGAAAAGGAACTGACTTCAAGCAACCCAGTCTCATTCCAGGAAGGATCGAACTTGTCAATCTTCCAATGGTCGATGCTCGGATCATCCCATGGCTTTGGCTTGTCATGTTTTCCCTTGTGCCTCGGCTTGACATTCTGCTCTTCATTAACATTTAAACTCTCCTCATCTGCCATTTTAGTTATTGAAACTGCCCCTCAATTCCACAAATTATTAGTTCAAAGTAACACTACTATCCAGACATAGTATTCATAGGAGGCGGAAAGTGCAAAAAGCAAATAGGGTTCCTGCACTTTTAACTGTCAAGGAAGCCCTTCAAGATAATAACATATACATACTATAGAAAGGGTTTCAGTATAAAAAAATAAATTAAAAAAAAAAAGGCAAATTTGTAACTTGGGCAGCTACAACAAAGTACAAAATCAGGGGAGGAATTAGAGGGGTTAATTTGAGCCCATATTTAAAAAATTAGCCTATTTAATTTATATTTTAATGAGTTGAGTTACTCATATTTTAGATAGTTAAATATGGGTTTTAAGTATCTTTTTAATCTATAAAAATATAGATAAATATGAGGAAAATTATGGGTATTTATATAAGAGCACACCAGATCCAATAATAACTTATTTGGAAAATGAGAAATTTCTTTTTTACCTCCCACACTACCCAACCCCGCCCCTCTCACAATTTTTTTATACCATATACTTTATTTTACTTTTATAAAAAAAATTATAAAAAATCAGAAAAAAAATTCTTACCTCTCACTCCGACTCCTACTCCCACCCTACCCCCTACACAACCCCCCACCCTTCTCCCCTCAAATTTCAATTTCATATATTTTACTTTTTATAAAAAATGAAAAAAAAAAAAAAATCTTACCACCACCCCACCCCACCCTTCCATGAAATCCCCTCCCCCCCAAAAAAATAATTCAATTTCATTTATTTTACTTTTATAAAAATTTTATAAAAACTGCAAAAAAAATTCTTACCCCCCACCCCACCCCCTCCATGCCTCCCCCCCCCCCAAATTTCAATTTCATAGTATATTTTAGTTTTATAAAAATTTTATAAAAAAATTTCTTACCCACCCCCCCCTCCACGACCCCCCCCCAACACAAATTTCAATTTCATATATTTTACTTTTATAAAAAAAAAATTATAAAAAATGGGAAAAAAAATTCTTACCTTCCACCCCACCCCCTTCACGAACCCCCCCCCCCCCCCACACACAAATTTCAATTTCATAGATTTTACTTTTATAAAAAAAATTATAAAAAATGGAAAAAAAATTCTTACCTCCACCCCACCCTTGAAATTTCTATTTCATAATATCAATTATGAATATATGAAAAAAAAAAATTCAACTTGACAAAAGAAAAAAAAATTATAAACATTACACTTGAAATAATAATACACTTGAAAATATGGGCTAACCCATAACCAACCCACCCATATTTACCCACATGAAATATGGGCGGTTTGAAACCCAACCCGCTTTTGTTCAACCAAACCAAATCCAACCAAACCCACCCATTTGCCACCCCTAGGCGGAGCTACAGTGTTAAAGAGGGGTTCAGGCGAACCCAATAGCTTTTGCGTAGATCCCATATTTTTACTATAGAAAAATAGTAAAGGTAGATATTATTTACTTGCGAACCCATATATAGAAATAAGCGGACAATTCAATGGTAATGCAGAGGCTAGATAAGCTCTCTCTTTCCAGAGATGTGGGTTCGAAACCCCACTAGTGCCTATATTTTTTTCCCTTTTTTGCTATAATCAGCAAGATTCTTTTTTAATTCACTTTTTAAAATTAGAAGAACGTATAAATTGAACTCGTGTAGTTCTTTTCCTTTGGGGGAACTTTTTCCCCTCTTGCTATCATACAAAATATTATACAGAATTTCTTTTAACACTTTATATTTTAAAAACAAAATATAAGATTGACCAATCAATAAGCAAAAAGCAAATCAAATTCTCCCGATACTTGCTGCTACCATTCTTTTTCATCGTTTTCTTTCACAAAGCGAAACCCAAAATTAGATTTTCAAAATATATTAAATACTGATACTTGTCCGTTAGCTTAATGGTTATTATCAGGGGTGGCTCAAGGGTGAAACTAGTAAAACCTTTACTTTAGCCCCCCAAACTTTTGAGGCCCCAAAATTTTTATAGATGAATTTTATGATTTTATTTTTTCTTAGACAATATTGAGGATTGTAAAAAGAATTACAAAATTTTGTACAATAAAAGAAGAGAAAAAGCTATCTACTTTTTAAGAGCGATATTTAGAACTTTGAACTAAATTACTCAAAATCTTCATATTATTAAATAAAGTTTTTACAACAACATCTAAGGTAATGTATTTAAAACACATGACTAGCATCTTATTAACTTGAATTAATCTTCACTATTATAAATATTAATAATAATGTTACCATGTGAAGTAAATGCAACAATTATAGAAAAACAAAAAGGCAAGACTAGTTTTTTTATTTTTTTTTATTTTTATGTATGTGTATATACTTAAGGTCTCGGATTAAAATTTAGCTTTAGGCCATTAATTTTATTGAGACGCCCTTAGTTGTTATACATTAGCTTGAGGTCGTTGTCCTGTCTTAAAATTTCGAACCCCCAGCCCTCAAATCCTGGCTCCGCCTTAATAAACTATTTAAGAAAAATGCTGAGGAGAAATAAGTAGAAACGAAAGTAAGTTGTTCCATATAGATTGATATTTTTCTTTACCAGTGCTTGATGTGATTCACAACAATTAACAAGTTTCCCTCTTAAAAAGGTAAAAAGAAACACAGTTTGAGCAGATAAATTGGATTTCAATCAGCAAAATAAATTCAACTTTTAACAACTAGAAGCGAAGTATGAGTAGCAACACACCTGTGTTGGAGAGGGGCCTGCGTACAAAAAGAGAGGAAGCCGTTCTTAAACCCATTGGGGGTATATAAAAACCAAGGGACGTTTCAATTAACTATTGAGTTTCCAAAACCACCCCTCAATTCTCTTTTGTATATAAAAATGTTTTTCTTTCAAAATGAACTCCTTTGAAAATTTTCAAGTTTAGAGTAATTTTTTTACTTTTTTAAGAGATCAAATTTTTTGAGTTTAAACTTTTCAGAAAATAGTTAAAAGCAAAATTTTTAACAAATACTCAAGGTCGTAAATTAGTGGTCAATTTAGTAGATTGAATTATGAGGTCTTAAGTTTAAATTTCAGCAATAGAAAAAAATACTATGTGATTACTTCTCATATATTCAACACTCGATTAAACTCAACAAATGAGTTTGCAATATGTTTGCTTTGTAATTGAGAAAACTTCTTTTCATAAAAATTAGTATTGGATTATTTTCTTTTTCAATTTTTTTTAAACTTTTCGTTAATGGTTTCATGAGCATGTCCAACTCAAATAATTTGCAGCAGGGTCATGTCAAATTCAACCTTTCAAGAATATAAAAGTTGAATTCAAAAGGATTAGAAAAATCAAGCTTGAATTAATGATTTCTACCATGTCAAGGCAATACTCCACCGCAAAATTATATTTCTTTCCTGCTCCATCAAGTTCCTTTCCAACTTATTTTATATATACATATATAATACACTTTAATTCTGTAGAGGTCCTATTAAAGTTTTTAGAAACATACCTATTATCAGACAAACCCATATTTAAGCAGGTAGTACAACCCACACACTACCTCATTTTTTCACATCATTCTTCTAATTCAAAAACGTAATTTTTACTTGTTTTCACCATTTTCTCCCCACTTCATAAGTAACTATCCAACAACTCCAAATTAGATCCACCACTAACCCCACTTATTCCTTCTTCCCATAACAATTTTGACGACAACCTTAAAAAATCACAACATGACTCTTATTTGGGTCGCATGAATGACTCTTATTTGGGTCGCATGAATTGTCGGTTACCTCCTCTTGCTACACGCCCTTCATATTAGCCAAAAAAATCCTGATTTTGTTATACTCATTGCAAAAGATTATGTACGTGATTGATTATTGTTTATTAATTTAGAAAATTTGCAGGTGTATGTCTAAAATTAACTTACATACAAAACCAAGTAATTTAAATTTGTATATTAGTTTGAACAAGTAAAAAAGGGAAGAAAAATAAATAAATAGCAAACTAAAACTCGTTACACATGGATGCACAAATTTGTTGAAGCTAAAGCGAGGGTGACTCGAGTAAGGATGGGTAGGGAAGAGGTTGGGTTAATGATCATTTTAACATGGTGGTGTAACGATAATTTTTGTGGCAATAGATAAATTTATAAGTGTAGAGGATAATATTGTTATGCAGATAAAAACTTGTACTAATCAATCTGGTTATAAAAAATCATATGCACTTGAAATTGTATTCATTTTCCTTAGTCCTTTGGAAAAAAAATAAAATTTGCAGGTCAGATATATTTTAGGCAAAAAATAAGTAATGAGTAGAGAAGAAGAAAAAGAAAGATCAATAGACTTTAACCTTGTTGGTGAGGTTCGAACAGTATGTAATCCCTTCCCCTAAAAATGTAATAAAAATAATTAAAAAAAAAGAAAAAAAAAGAGAAAAAGATCCAATATGTAGAAACAAAAAGAAAGAAAATGAAAAAATAAAATTAAGGCAAAAAATGTTTTTAAAAAATAATGAAAAAAAGTTATAAAAAATTAACTTACTTTTTCCTCTCATGCGCTTTCTAAACGTGTAAAACTACAAATATTGCTCACATGAGCGCAAAAAAAAAAAAAAATGTATTAAACCAGTAAACCACTTTAAATTAGTTTAGGAGTGCTAAAATTGCTTATGTAGTTTTTTTTTTTTTTTAAAGCAGAGAGACGAATTTGGAGGGGTATTCATGTATTATCCCCATTTATTTCATTCAAAAAATACAAACAAATTATATATGCGGTCAACCACTTGATAGGACTTCTAGCCTTCGTATAACTTCAGCCACTTTTTTTTTTTTCCTCCAAACAAAATTATTATTATTACTATTACAATTATTGCTAAATTGATTTTTTAGTCTTTATAAATTTATTTTAAAATTTATGCCTTTCTAAGAAATATTATTTTTACAATTTTTTCAAAATAGCACACAAATGATGTAAAATTTACAAAGATCATTTTCTTTTATTTCAAATTGTAAATAACCATGGGAGACCATTTTCTCTATAATTATTAAATCAGTGCCACGTATTTTTCGGTAACTAATACTTAAATTAGTGAAAATATCCGCGCTCTGCACGGTCATGAAAATTTTCATTGAATTTACAATCTAATACTATTAGTTTTCTAATGGTGAACATAAAATATAATTACTTCAAAAAAAAAAAGGGGCAAAAAACTCCATCTAATCTTAAATGAAAGCAAATGTACTAACTATCATGAGCATGAACATAAGATTTAAAAGAACATCCATCGGAACTAATTACAACAATTTATACGTGAAGACCCTTAAGCTTTTTATTGCTCATGTGACAACTTTAGATATGACCAAATTGATGAGTAATTGTAATAACAGGTAAATAAGAAGAACGAACCGTCAAAGGATGTTGTGTAGCGGATGGGGCTACTCATCTTTTAACCAGAAGTCCCGGGTTCGAGCACTGGGTATGAAAAAATTCTTGATAGGGAGCGCTTTCCCCCAAATGGGGCCCTACGCGGCGCGAATTCGAATATAGTCGAGCTCCAATGCGCGTATCGGACACCTGTGAGAAACCAAAAATAAATAAATAAGAAGAATGAACTCATTGTGATGGGGTTATGTTGAAAATACTTCACATTTAATGAGCGACACTTGTATATAATACTTTTGGTGCCAATGTTTGGTAGTATACTTTCCTAGTGTAGCCATCGCTGCAAATGCCCGTATTTTTCAATAATAAATGCATTTTATTATTGAAAAAAAAAAAGTAACACATACTCCATCAAAGTATAGTAACAACAAATTAAAGGTTTAAGTACCAAAAAAATTACTTTCAGCACATACATATTAAAGTATTGTTACTTAACCGACTTGTAGAAGGCGAAAAGATATCACTTAGTGCGGGCAAACTTTGAGCTTTCTAATACAAGAAAATTGCAGTGTCCTAACAATGGATTATGAATTTGTTAATGCAAGTAAATAGAAAGAATGGGGAGAAATGAAAAAAAGAAACTACCAAAAAATTGTTCACGAAAAGAAAAAACAAAACACAATTTGGTATCAAGGAGTAATCTTTATCACAAACAGATGTACTTTAATTAAGATTCAATTCTTGTCAAATAGTAATGATATAAAATTAAATAAAAACACTCCATCTCTCACTATCTAAAAATTCTACTTTTTTTTTTCCGGATGCAAGACCTTGCAACAAAAACTGCACATAATATTAAATGAAAGGAAAAAAAAAAGGTTAAAGTATCCAATTGTATGTTCAAATAGAATAATTAATTCATCCGGTGCAAACATGTGGTCTAATTCTCACTGCATAAAGCCTTTTTCATTTTGTATCAACTTGAGAACCTTGTAAATTCAAAGGCTCAAAAAATCATACGTAACTTATAAAATAAAAGGAAAAAATCATAACTACAAAATAAGAAAAGTGGGTGTCCGAAAAATGCTTAAATAATTATAAAGTGCAAAGATCTTGATCATTACTACATAATAAAGAACGTGAGTATCCAAAAACATTTATAAAAAACACTAATTGAATGCAATGCATGAAAGGAGAAAAAATGCAAGGAATAAATGAAAGTGTAAGAAAAAAAGCCAAAAAAATGAGAAAAAAAGATAAATAGGATTAACGATCTTTAGATATGGAAGAGAGATGCGCTATATTATTAAGAATAATATTTACAACTTTATTATAGATACATATAGATTCTTTGATATATATATACCCTTGTTAGTTCTTCGTATACTCTTCATATTCTTCATTATCCTACTTTATTATAACAATAATTAAAAATTTATAATTAGGAATTAGAAAAAGTAGACAATCAGACCTTGAGTGGAGAAAGCAAGTAGAAAGGTCGGATATTCATCTTTACCCGAAAAAGTGGAGTACTTATTATTGAGCTATTAAAAGTTGTTGCCCAGATACATAAAAGTAGTAAGGAAAAAAAAAATGTGAATGATGGCCATAGAAACATATCATATCACCTTATATATGTGACTTTATAATCGTGAATAAAAAAAAGTATCCACTTATTCCTTTTGTTTTTTTAGTAAAAAAAAATATTCACTTATGAAATTAAAAAAAAATGAATTTTATCTTTTCAGATTTAGCCCTATTAAGTGATTTGTGATCAAATCACTATACCTATTTAATTAGAAGCAATTTAGTCAAATTACTTATTTTTATTTATGCATTAATATTTTTTTAAGGGTTTATAAACAGCTAATCGGGCATTCTTTTTTGATCTAGATGGAGTATTATATTATATATAAATATAGATAGATTGTTTTCATAATTGACGTACTTTGATCATGTTCCTACGGAATCAACCTTTTTTATTATTGGAATCAAACTCCATAATCAACGTTCCAATAACAATCAGCCAAAAAGCAAGAACTCCATAAATAACGTTCCAATAACGTAAGCCTTCATTTCTTTATACTACTATGTAATCACTCCCGCTCATTCCCCCAGCCCTGTTTTGCTAATTCTTCCTGTCTCTGAAAACCCTAAAACTAACACTAAATAACTTAGTTCCAATAGTAATCAGCCACTTAATCTGAGAAGCTGCTTTAGCTTAGCATTTAGCTGTGATCTTTACCAAATACCCATTTGAGCTATTACACGTTTTGGTAACTTAATTGCTTGAAGGGAAAAACCATTTCTTTCCTTGTAAGTTCACATATTTAAGCTTTTTTTTTTCTTTTTCTTATAGAAGTATTGCTTTAATTAATTGTTTGTTTAGTAGTTGTAATAATTGGACACCCTTTTCCTTATTATGCTTACTCTTTTTTTCTTTTTCTTTTTGGGGAATCTTTTTTGTTTACTTGGAAAGTTGTTTTCTTTGTGTTAATTTAGCTATGAGTGTATTCACTTGTTCCACCTTTATAATTATAGTTTTCTGATTTTTGGGTTGAGAAATTTTAGGGATTTCTTTCAGCATATTTTGCTTGTTGAGTTGGTGACTCTTGTGAAGTGGGTTTTTGCTTTGATTTTTCGTTTTCATTTTCTTTGTTTTAATCATTTTATTTCAGTGCATATTTTATTAAGGGTATGTCTGTTTGATGGTTAATTTCGTGATGGGGGTCTTAGCAAACTGAATCTCTTGGGTCACCCATGTCGCAGGATGAGTTAGAAAGCATGAATTTTCGAGAACATATGACTTTATCAGATGTTTTTATGGAGCATGGCAAGATGGGAGACTCTCTTGATGGGCTAAGAAGTTCGGCAAAAGGTGAATTCAAGAAGCTGAGGAAGAGTATTGATGAGATTTTAGAGGATTTCGATACATACTGGGAAGATGTCAATGATCGCTTAATGGTATCAAGAATGGTAAGTGACTCGGTGATTAAGGGAATAGTGACTGCGGTGGAACAAGAGGAAGCTGAGAGACTAGTGGCTAAGGAAACGGAATTAGCCAACTTGAAGGAGTATTTGCAATCTCATGATGGGGGTCTTAGCAAAATTGAATCTTTTGGGTCACCCATGTCGCAGGATGAGCTAGAAAGCATGAATTTTCGGAAACATATGACACTGTCAGATGTTTTTATGGAGCATGGCAAGATGGGAGACTTTCTTGATGGGCTAAGAAGTTCGGCAAAAGATGAATTCAAGAAGCTGAAGAAGAGTATTGATGAGTTTAGAGGATCCAAGTCTATGAGGAACATGAGCTCTCGCTCTGAGATGGTGGGACTAGAAGGTATTCTACAGCAGAAAGAATCTGGAATTTGGGTTCAGTTGGACAAAACAGTAAATAACTTGAAAATGATGTTGGATACCGTCTTTAAACGAATGGATGATATGCTACAGTTGTCCAAGACATCACTTGGTCAGTGGCAGGAGGAGCATCTAACCCAAGTGGAGATTGAGGCCATGGTAATGCGTAGTGTAATTCGGACTGTGCAAGAAGACTTTGAGTACAAATTGTGGGACCAGTATGCTAAATTGTGTGGTGAACGAAATGAGAAGTTGAATGACATGTCTAATTTACGGACGGAGTTGGATGCTGTTTTGAAGTCATTGTCAAGTTCAGAAACAGGGTATATGACCTCCCATGGATCGCATGATGCAGATGTCTTTACACGGAAGACATCAAGTGAGCATGTGACTTCTTCAACTTGGGATGGAAATGAAAAGATGGAGGATTCTAAGACTGATATAACTGAGAACTTTGATGATGCCACGTTGAAGCACATGTCAAAAGAGGAAATGGTGACCTATTTTAATAATATAATGACAATGATGAAGAGACACCATGAGTCCATTTTGCAAAAGAGAACCGATGAATATTTTCATCTAAGAGCAGATTATCTAAAGGTTAGAGGAGGCTCTGCTGTGCCACATAAGAAGGATAAGGGTGATGAATCTGACATTCTAAGGAAGAAGATCCCAGAAATTATATTCAAATTGGATGATATCCTTGCAGAGAATGAAAAACATCCTGCATTTACCCAGGAGACTCTAAGTTTCGGTAACTTGAAGGATAGGCTTGATAGCCTTCTTTCTGAAAATCACCAGCTTAGAAACTTGCTTAAACATAAGCAAGTTGAAGATAAGTCCCTTTTGTCCCAAGTTTCGGACGCCAATGAGAAGAGGCTTGATAGCCTTCTTTCTGAAAATCACCAGCTTAGAGACCTGCTTAAAGATACGCAAGTTGAAGTTAAGTCCCTTTTGTCCCAAGTTTCGGACGCCGATGAGAAGAGGCTTGATAGCCTTCTTTCTGAAAATCACCAGCTTAGAGACTTGCTTAAAGATACGCAAGTTGAAGTTAAGTCCCTTTTGTCCCAAGTTTCGGACGCCAATGAGAAGAGGCTTGATAGCCTTCTTTCTGAAAATCACCAGCTTAGAGACTTGCTTAAAGATACGCAAGTTGAAGTTAAGTCCCTTTTGTTCCAAGTTTCGGACGCCAATGAGAAGAGGCTGCAACATTCTTTGGTGGAAGCAGACATGCAACATTCTTTGGTGGAAGCAGACATGCTAAAACAGATAGGAGATCTCAATTTAGCCATGGAAGACTCACTGATAGAAGCTTCTGTAAGGGAAGAAGTGTATACCTGTTTTCTAAGGGATCTCAGTGGGGGGACAAGAAATGAAGCTGAGGAATTAAACTTGGGATTCGAGTTGCTTAATGATAGTAATGATACAGATGCTGAAAGTACAAAATTTGAAATTGAAGATTTAGAGATAGAGTGCCTCATTATGCAAGAAATTTGTGGAGTGATTTCCGGTGAAGGCATCAAGGAGGCTAAAGACATGCTTAAGAAACTGTATTCGGAATATTTGAATGAAAAAGACATTCGTATTTCTCTCGAAACAAAAGTTATTGAGATGGAAAACAAATTAAAATTCGAGGTTGAAGAGAAGGACAGACTGAAGCAACTGGTTTCTGAGCTGGAAATATGTGTGACTGAAAAGGAGAATTTAGCAACAGAGGCATCAGCTGCTCTAGCAAAAAAGATGGGTCAATTTGAGCAGGTGCTTCAAGAGTTAAATGCTGTGAAAGAATTTGCAAGTCAACAACAAACATTAGCTTCTGGGTGCAACAAAGAAGTAAATGTAGTAAAAGGCCAGTTGGCAGAAGCATTGGCACAAATTGAAGTATTGAAAGAGGAGGCAGCCCAACTAAATAAAAGTCTTGAGGAGAAGGAGGAGGAGTTAAATGCTGTGAAAGAATTTGCAAGTCAACAACAAACATTAGCTTCTGGGTGCAACAAAGAAGTAAATGTAGCAAAGGGCCAGTTGGCAGAAGCATTGGCCCAAATTGAAGTATTGAAAGAGGAGGCAGCCCAACTAAATAAAAGTCTTGAGGAGAAGGAGGAAGAGTTAAATGCTGTGAAAGAATTTGCAAGTCTACAACAAACATTAGCTTCTGGGTGCAACAAAGAAGTAAATGTAGTAAAGGGCCAGTTGGCAGAAGCATTGGCGCAAATTGAAGTATTGAAAGAGGAGGCAGCCCAACTAAATAAAAGTCTTGAGGAGAAGGAGGAGGAGTTAAATGCTGTGAAAGAATTTGCAAATCAACAACAAACATTAGCTTCTGGGTGCAACAAAGAAGTAAATGTAGTAAAGGGCCAGTTGGCAGAAGCATTGGCGCAAATTGAAGTATTGAAAGAGGAGGCAGCCCAACTAAATAAAAGTCTTGAGGAGAAGGAGGAGGAGTTAAAAGGAGCTAATAATTCTGAGGAGAAAAAGGGTTTCAGCCCAAAAAGGAAAAAAAGCAAATTTGTAACTTGGGCAGCTGCAACAAACTATTTAAGAAAAATGCTGAGGAGAAATAAGTAGAAACGAAAGTAAGTTGTTCCATATAGATTGATATTTTTCTTTACCTGTAAAATAGAGTAATATTAATTAGATCAAAGAATAAATAAGGTTAATTTAGTCAAATTATCCTTTTAATTAATATTTTCTTAAGGGCGTGGGGAAAAAAAAACGTGACACGTAAAATGGATCGAAGAAAGTATATAGCAGACATATACAAAATGTATTTTACGTATCATTACTTTAGTTATAATTAAAAAATAGAGTTTAAAATTAAATATATCTTCTAACATTAATGTTAATGTAAGTAAATTTCATCCATTTTAAACTTTTTTTTTTTTTTTTAAAATCTCAAGCACATGTGATGGAAGTCTTTGAGATGGAAAGAGTTGGACTTTTTCCTTATTGTCATATCAATATAAGTTGTTTGTCAATGGAAAAAAAAAAAGAGAATTTGTAAGAGTAGTAGGGAAACTTCATATCCAAGTTAATTCTCGTAATGTTTATATTTTAAGAAATAAATTTAGTTTGAGATTTAAATTACATTTAGGCTTCAAGATGTAACACTAAAAATTAGAGTTAGAGTTTGAAATTTGAAAATTAAGGTTTTAAGTCGTCCCACATCTACATGCTTGGTTTCATTTTACATTTATGGTTTGCGTCATACGGATTGAGGAACGATCCATAAATATTATTCACTTAGTTTTAATTTGTTTGTTTTAGTATTATTTGGACCGTCAAAAATATTTTCTTTAACCATAATTTTTTTCCAAATATTTTGAATTGTTAAATATTGTGACTTATAGTACTTTTATATATTTTCTTAATATATAAAATTTGTTTAAAAAGATCCGGTCTATCCCTCTCCCCTTAATGAATGCTTCCTCGGATCTCCCATTATCGGCCCCTAGAAATAATATTGCCAAGTTCTCCACTGCTTCTTGCAATCCTAGTACAACTTCTCCTATACCCCTCGATAAAGATTTCTCTTGGATATGGCAACTCATTTGCCCTAATAAAATCAAATTCTTCCTGTGGCAATATTATCATAATCGCATTCGCTGTAGAGCATACCTTCACCATATTGGCATAAATATAGATGACCAATGCCCTGTCTGTCGAAAGGAATCTGAAACTATCAATCACATTTTTACCCAATGCATAGGGATTCGAAACTTGTGGAGAGAACTCAACATCTCCTTTCATGATAATAGCTAACTCCACTGGTTGGATCACATTCGAAGGAGCAATCCCTCTATCCCATGCAAGTTAACCAAATGGGAGACTCTTTTTCCCTTTGTAATATGGTCTATTTGGATAACTTGTAATCACAATAACCACAACAATACTGATATCAAGATCACCTTAAACACTATTCTACATCGTGCCACTGAATATTCCCTCCTCACTAAAAATGAACCTCTATACCAACCAAAAAAAGGAAATTAAAATCAGATGGCATAAGCCTCCACTCAAATGGTTTAAATTGAAAATTGATGGTGCCTTTGATTGCAAAAGTAATATAGGAGGCATTGCAGGTCTCTTCAGGGATCATAATGGCGATTGGATCACTGGTTATGGATGTAAATGTTTTGCTAACTCTCCTCTTCATGCAGAATTGTTAGCTCTGGATCATGGATTACAGGTTGCCATCAATAGAAACTTACAACCGCTGGAGATTGAAATTGACAGCACGGATGTCATTAAAGCTCTTTCTATAGGAAATGACACTTATTCTTCTCTTATCTCCTCTTGCAGATGGTTGTTGTCCCAGTTGCAGAACATACTGATCAGGCATAGCTTCAGGGAGGGAAATCATGCAGCACACCTTTTGGCAAAGGAAGCTTCCAAGATGTCCCATCTAAATGTTAGGAAAAACTATGCTATTTCACCTACTAGTGTTGTTCACCAGCTAAGTTTGGATAAGTCTAGTACTATGTTTTAAGTATGTAAGTGAAGACAATGGTAACTATCTAGCTAGTTTGGGTAATGAAAGTGTCCTAAGAGACACTACTGGTACTTGTAGTATGATTACCCCCAGGTCGGGGTCTTAGTATTAATATAATATCTATCCTTCCTGTTCAAAAAAAAAAAAAATTGTTTAAAAAGAAATTGAAAATTCTATTTCCAAATTCAAACTGAACGTTAGTTAATTTGATCCTCGTACTTCAAATTATGCCAAACAAATTGAAACAAAGAGAATAATATAGGAGTTGGGGTTCTTTTTTTTGCACTGATTGCCCTTCATTAGGGGTGGTCTTTAATTTTTGCCCTTCAAATTGGTGATCTTTTAAGTTTTACCTCGAAGTTGTGGGCTTCGAGCACTGCTTCAATAATAAAAATAAATAAATTCGCGCGCAAATTTTTAAAATCGAGTAAAATTTGCATGGGCAGAAATTTTGCCTTTAAAGACCACCATTTTGAGGGGTAAAAATTAAAGACCACCCCAGCAAAGGACAATCCTGCAAATGGCCCGTTGGGGTTTAAGTATTTCCTTTTATTTATTGTAATAATTTTGAATTTTTTATCAAAAGAGGCCAATAATACTCTCTGAGAAGGCAATGGGCGAATGCGGATTGAAGAAAAAGAAGAGGAAGACGTAAGGGTGTAGACATGGCTGCATTAAAAGAGTACAGAAAACGCTGCCATGTACCATTAAATGACATCAACGAGTTGATTTTTTCAGATCGTTCAAATGTTCCTCGAAGTTTATTAAATTACAAGAATACTAAGGGTATCTATAGTAATAAAGTCATGATTAAACGTATAAATATTGGGATATATACTATTAATCATGCGTTTGGATATAGTATTTATTATAGAATAATTATTTATTCATTATTCAATAAAGAGTTAAATAGATCATGTACTAGTATGTGTGTCCTTTACTTATATAATAGATGATTTAGTGTATAGAGTTTAGCTTATACACGGAAGATTAAATCGTCGGTTCTTATAAGTGTAAAATTTCTGCTCACAATCTAAGATGAAAATTGGACAAAACCATCGGTATGATTGTAGCACAAGATTAATATAATGTATCTTCATTATGGGAACGGTATAGTTCCATCTTCTTTGCTATTACATTTTGTATGTAGTGAGCGGACCAAGTAGAGATAAGTGTTTTTGTCTTGAATATATAAAACAAATTCTCTAGTTCATTAAATGTACTTATACTTTTAATCTTGATATAATTATTATGATTAATGTGATTTGTTCATTATTTTGATTTATTAAAAGGTACGACTCAATTGGGTTTATGTATTCCTGGTAAATTGGATAATGACAAATTACATTTGTGAAATAATAATTGGTTGATAGAATCTATATCTCGACTTTGAGATTGATGATACCCCTTTATGAATGCTTATAAGTCTCATGTGAAAACCCTGCAGGTAAATTTTGTATTCGTCACATGATGTAATTTAAGCAGAAATATAAAGATTCAATTAGTCAATGAATTAAATTGTCAGTAATTTAATTTAATTGATTGGTAGCTGCAATCTTAACATGGGGAGTTAAATAAGTTTTAGTGTATGATTTCGAAATTGAATTGAGGAGTGCAGTTACGATTTTTTAGTGGAATAATTCGTAATTTATTATGATAGGATTAATTCAGTTTTTTGAATTAACTCCATAATAGGAAGCCTCGTTAATTAAATTCAGTGGTCCCTGCTGTGCCCGAATAATAAAGACAACAACAACAACAACAACAACAACAACAACAAATATTATCCCACGCATGTGGCTAAAAATAAACCTAACCCCCACCACGACGGGTAGGGCGGTTGTTCCGAAAGACCCTCGGCTCGAGAAAGAGAGAGGGAGATAAGAGGAAAACAAGACAAAAGGTCGAGATAGGGCCAAGCATATCGAAAACAATATGATAACACAAATACCAAAAGCGAGAAAGTCATGGTAGACCAGTCCGGGCATAAAGGAGCGACCAAGGTTATTTGTCTAATAGAAAGCGATCCACCCGTCTTCGTTTTCCTATTCATAGGTTTGTATCAACTAAGTCTCTGTCTACTTCCCACGAGTCTTTTTTGCAATTTCATCCATCTTTTTCTACTATATATAAATAAAATAATCAAAGTACCAACGGCCCAACAAATATAAGCGACAATCGGATGCATAAACCAAAGGTAATAAACAAATGAGCGAATAATAAAGAATTAAATGAAATATTATTTCTTGGTGGAAAATAAAGACCCGACAGGTTTTGGAAAAGGGTGAAAACTCTAAACCTGTAGTTATAAAATACGGGTCTTATTCCATGAGGAAGCTAAGGGTTTTACAAGTTTCTACACTTTTTTCATAGAAATTTGCCCACACGAATTTCATAAATTCTGGTATTATTCCAGTTACACAGCAGAAGACTATGGAACTGAAGGATGACGATCTCGTGGATGGTGTGTGTTAGTGGTTGAAGATTCGATTATTGATCGCGGTCACGCTTCATGAGATAAGTATCAATTTTATGTTTGATTAATATATTGATTATGGGTTGTTTATATTACATGCATGTTCGATCCTAACTATTTGTTTCCGCTGCGTATGTTTGATTTCCATCAATTGGCATCAAGAGCCCGTTTGCATCTAAATAGATAACCTATATAAAATATTTGTATATGTGTGATTATATACATGAATATGGTAATTGTTTTTCAGTTTGCTTTAATGTTTGAAGCATGAAAAATTAATAGTGGTGAGATGAACTTGGTGTGACAGCAAAAGTAAGTTTAATCCTCGAATTAAAAAAAAAAAGATATTTCGTTTGCCGTGTTAGAGTTCGGATCAGACCTGATTGACAAACAACAAAATTGTTGGGAACGGTGACCTTATTCCGATGGCAAATTTTAGACGCGGGGTTTTAACGAGTAAATATTAAAACTCAAAGAAATTAATTGGATTTTTTCTTTATATAAAATCATTCCTCAACTAAATATGTACAAAAAAAATATGACATGACAATATTAATTAATTTTTTTTATGTCATGTAGACATGGATCCCACAAATTAAAAAAAATTATATTTTAATACCTTAACATCCACCCACCAACCCTTCATCTAAAACTCATTTTCTTTGTTGTTTCTACCTTATTTTTATGTGTGCTCTTATTCTTTTTCTTGAAATTATTTTCTAATTTATTTATTGCATTGTCCTTCTTTTTAGTTTCTACAATCTTGCTTTTCGTCTCTATTTTCTTATCTTTCTACTTTGTTTACGATATTTATTTAATAGATAAGACTTACTCATACAAGATATTTACACCAAATCAATATGTATGAATTTTATTATAATTAAGAAATAAATAAAATAAAAATATATGTTAATTAATCATAATTAAAGAATATATAGAAACAATTTGAATGTTATTATTGGTCCGGGCATTGAAAGGAAGAGGCCACATAGTACCGGTTGGACCCTTTCCTTTTGTAAGCAACAACAATTTTTTTTTTTTTTTTTTTAAAAAAACAACAACAATTTTTTTGGTTAATATACATTGGAACTAAGGTTAAAAATAAATCCGTTGGCATTAGTGTTTTCAATGAATCAATTGAAATTTAACAACTTAGCTCTTACGTGAAGTGTCTAAAGTAGTTGATTAATTTTTATACATTAAATTTTAGAAAAAACTGAAATGTATATCCAAAATTAAAATATGAATTTATTTTATTTTATTTTATTTGTGGGGTCCATGTTTACATGGCATAAAAAAATTGATTAATATTGTCATGTCAAAATTCTTTGATGACACATTTAGTTGACAAAGTTGAGTGATTTTATTAATATGTAGAAAAATTTAGTGATTTTGCCACATAATTACTCAAAGTTGAGTGACTTTATGAGATATTTACTCGGGTTTTAACCCTGATTCTTGTGAAAACCTACCATTATGTTTGCTTTTTCAAAATGGTTGCACATGGCAGATGGTGGTTTGAACAAGTGGGTTTAATCCACTACAAGGTGTAAGGTTGATTGCCATGTTTTGTTTAACATTTTTAGTACTACCAGCAAACTATGCCTGTGCGATGCACGGGACCCAACATGATTAATTGGTTACTCAATTTAGTTAGTCTTTATGGTTTGTGGAACGGAGGGGGTACTTCATTTATTAATTCTTAAATAACGTGAAAAGCCAAAAGTGAACAAGTAAAAGCGTACGGAGGAAATAAATATGTGTCCGAGAATTAAAATTGAATTGCATACATGTATACATGAGAAGAGAATAAATATTAAGCAAGAACGTGAAAAGTCAAAAGTGAACAAGTAAAAGTGCACGGAGGAAATAATTATGTATTGGAGAATTAAAATTGAAGTGCATACGTGTACATATGAAAAGAGAATAAATATTCAACACTATGACATATATCTACATGAGATTTATTAATTCTTAAAGAACGTGAAGTCAAAAGTGAACAAGTAAAAATGCACGGAGGAAATAAATTTGTGTAGGAGAATTAAAATTGAACTGCATACGTCTATACATGAGAAGAGAATAAATATTCAGCAAGAACGTGAAAGTCAAAAGTGAACAAGTAAAAGTGCACGGAGGAAATAAATGTATCGGAGAATTAAAATTGAAGTGCATACGTCTATACATGAGAAGGAAATAAATATTAAGTACTATGACATATGTCCACGTGGGATAAAAAAATAATTAGGTAAAGTGTACAAGTTATATAGCTTATGGTACAAGCATTCATTGCGTGTACAGTTTGTAAAGCTTTTGGTACAAGTTGGTGATGCTGTGTTAGTCTATAATGTGAAAAGTCAAAAGTGAACAAGTAAAAGTGTACGGAGGAAATAAATATGTGTCGGAGAATTAAAATTAAATTGCATGCATGTATACATGAGAAGAGAATAAATATTCAGCAAGAACGTGAAAAGTCAAAAGTGAACAAATAAAAGTGCACGGAGGAAATAAATGTGTCACAGAATTAAAATTGAAGTGCATACGTGTGTACATGAGAAGAAAATAAATATTCAGTACTATGACATATATCCACGTGGAATTTAATAATTCTTAAAGAACGTGAAAAATCAAAAGTGAACAAGTAAAAGTGCATAGAGGAAATAAATTTGTGTAGGAGAATTAAAATTGAATTGCATACGTCTATACATGAGAAAAGAATAAATATTCAACAAGAACGTGAAAAGTCAAAAGTGAACAAATAAAAGTGCACGAAAGAAATAAATGTGTCCGAGAATTAAAATTTAAGTGCACATGTTTATACATAAGAAGAGAATAAATATTAAGTATTATGACATATGTCCATGTGAGATTAAAAAATAGTTGGGTAAAGTGTACAAGTTATATAGCGTACGGTACAAGCATTCATTGCGTGTACAATTTGTAAAGCTTTTGGTACAACTTAGGTATAATGTGTTCGTATTTTGAAAATAACTTTTAAAAATATTCTAATTGTTATTATATATAGCAACATATACACTTATATAGAAACTAGCAATACAATAAAAGTTGTTCATCGATGTAAAAGAAAATTAGTAAGAATATGAGGGAAAACATGTTTAATCTATTTAATTGATATCCATTTTAATTAAAGTATCCAAACATAAGTTTGTATATATTATTTTTTTGCAAAAAATAAAATATTTTTATTAAAAATTATATATTAATTATTATTATATATAAAACAAATTGTTACAAAGAAATCAAAATTAGAAAGATATATGTTATATCATTAATCACCATTTTACTTTAGTTATAAATTACATTTTAAAATGTAAAGAAATAATAATTGATGGAATTAAGTATATGAGATGGATAAAAGACTTGTCGACGTTAACATATCTTCTTCTTCTTTTTTTCTCATTAATTATTCATTTTCAAATTATTTTCTAAGGCTATTGAGACTATACACCAATAAATATGGATATTATGATAAAATATATACTTTAATTATTAAGTTGGTCAAGTTATGTGTAGGAGAATTAAAATAAGTATAAAAATTTCGTCCTCTCTTCACGTTTAAAATATGAAAATGGGGAAAATTAATATTTTTATTCTAACATATTTTTATTTTAAAGTATGAAACTTTAATATTAACGACTACGCATATATTATAGGCGTACATATTTGTATACATGTCATCCTTTTTCTTGTATTCCTTTATTTATCTGTTACACCTCGGTAATTTCGTGATGTTGTGTCGTGAATGGACTAACGTCGGTCAAGGCGGACACGAGACCTTCACGACTACAAGAGGGTGATTGGCAACCTTAACATAGATACGATAAGATTTTTAGGTTATCGGACCAAACAGTTAAGAACCATTGTTGTTATAATGTCCATATATTGAATTTTTTTAAAAGCAAAACTAATAAAATCCAATATTTTTATTTAAATTAATTAAAAATATATTATAATTTTTTATATTATACAATTATAGATCAAAACAAATTCAAGGGTTAAACAAAGAAGATGAATAGAGGTTGAAAATCTCCTTGGTAGTAGTGGAAAGATATATGTTATATCATTAATCCAAGGTGAGTATTATAAATTTTAATGAAGGGTGTTGAGTAGTTGAAAATATAAATAATATATGTATTCTAAATGGTTAAAGATTCCGGAAGTGATAGATCAATAATGTTTAAAGGGGGAAGATATTATGGACGTTGTTGTAAATAAGTTATATGAGGAAAAGTATTGACAATGAAGCTTTAAACGTAAGGGATAAAAGTCACAATCTAACTTTCCGAACTTCACATGTTTTAGGGCTTTTAGTCGACGTTAACAAATATCTTCTTCTTCTTATTTTACTCTTATATGTTGATATATATTATTCATTTTCAAATTTATTTTCTAAGGTTATTGAGACTTTCCAAGCTTAACGTTCTAAATATAGATATTATGATAAAATATATATTTTATTTATTAATTATAAAGCATATGGCTTGAACTTATGAACGAGCTATATTACAAGTCAGGTTATATCATGGAACAACGATCTAATGATGATGAATTAAAAAAGGTTTACGACCTTATGTATAACTTTTTTATCTGCATGCTACGTATATTATATATGCTATAGATGCACTCTCTTCACGTTTAAACTCCCGGACGCGGGATGCCGGACGCGACTATATGGATAATGGATCGGGCCGTACGTTCCAGGAAAACGACAATACATGATAAAAGTATGCATGCATGGCTCCGCCTTAAGAGGCAAGCAGTTACCGCTATCTTTTTCATCTTTGTTTTGTCTTCCGTGCTTCCGTTACTTTATATGATATACTTACATACTCGGTACATTGTTAATATCTTTGTGCTCAAGAGAAAGAAGTCGGACTAATATGGTAATTATTGATTAGTATGATATATTCTTTTGTGTCACTTGATGTCGCCGTGACCTCAAAGTTTCGGTTAGAGGCTCGTGGATAAAGGTAATGTCGTATGCATATATTATAGGCGTACATATGCTTTGTATGTGGATATGTGTACATGTTTATCATTTTTGAGTTAAACGATTGGTATGATGTATGGTGCTCGGTATCTAGTTCCGAGTACCCGTCACGGCCCTCTAGACGGGTCGTGGCATTATCATGGGGACCATCAAGCTAGGCAACACAAGAAGAGTAGGGAGAATCATGCGAAGGGCTGGCCATTAATTTCCATGGAATAATGAGTGATGTGTGTTCTTATTATTAATTTTACCCTTTAATTATATTTGTGTGTTCTTATTATGGTAAAATATATACTTTCTCTGTCCCATATTACTTGTCACTTTTCCTTTTGCACGCCTCTTAAGAAATCAGAAGTAAAAGATATATTTTACTATCTTACCCCTATCTCTCTCCAATAAATACATTCTAATCAAAATTGACTATTTTCAAGAACATTTATTACTAAGGGTAAGATGTGAAAGATTTAATTAATTTTATCTTGGTTCTGTAAATGAACAAGTAATTTGGACATATATTTTTAGTAATGTTGAGTACTTCATTTTATTAACAAGTAAAAGTGCACGGACGAAATAAATATGTATTGGACAATTAAAATTGAAGTGCATACTTGTGTACATGAGTAAAGAATAAATATTCAGTAAAAAAGGAGTTTAGTAATGTGGCCAAGTAATATGGAATGAAGGGATTACTTCATTTATTAATTCTTAAAGAACTTGAAAAGTCAAAAGTCAACAAGTATAAGTGCACGGAGGAAATAAATGTGTCGGAGAATTAAATTTGAAGTGCATACGTGTATACATGAGAAGAGATAAATATTCAGTACTATAACATATGACCACGTGGGATAAAAAAATAGTTGGTATATAGCTTGTGGTACAAATTTTTCTATTGTTGTGTTAGTCCTCTCTTCACACTTAGATATATTAGAAATAGAAAAGAAGAAAAATATAACATAGAAAAATAGACATATATTTTTAGTAATGTGGCGAAGTAATATGGACGAAGGGAGTACTTCATTTTTATTAATTCTTAAAGAACGTGAAAAGTCAAGTATAGAAATGTGGCCAAGTAATATGATACAAAGAGAGCACTTCATTTATTAATTCTTAAAGAACGTGAAAAGTCAATTAATGTGGCCAAGAAATATGGGACGAAAGGAGTACTTCATTTATTAATTCTTAAATAACGTGAAAAGTCAAAAGTGAATAAGTAAAAGTGCACCGAGAAAATAAATACATGTCGGATAATTAAAATTGAAGTGCATACATATATATATATATATATATATATGGAAAGAAAATAAATATTCAGCAAAAACGTAAAAAGTCAAAAGTGAACAAGTAAAAGTGCACCGGAAAAATAAATATGTGTCAGAGAATTAAAATTGAAGTACACACGTGTATACATGAGAAGAGAATAAATATTAAGTACTATGGCATATATCCACGTGAGATTTATTAATTCTTAAAGAATGTGAAAAGTCAAAAGTGAACAAATTAAAGTGTACGGAGGAAATAAATTTGTGTAGGAGAATTAAAATTGATATGTCTATACATGAGAAGAGAATAAATATTGTTAGAACACGAAAAGTCAAAAGTGAACAAGTAAAAGTGCAAAGAGAAATAAATGTGTCGAAGAATTAAATTTATTACGTCTATACATGAGAAGGGAATAAATATTAAGTATTATGACATATGTTTACGTGGAATATAAAAATAGTTGGATAAAATGTACAAATTATATAGCTTATGGTATAAGCATTCAGTACAAAAGCTCAGTACAAATTTGGAGGAGGGCTGTGTTCGTCCCTCCTCCACGCTTATATATAATAAACTAGTTATGTCGGGCCCAAACAAGATATAAAAGTAGATATTTCAATTAAAGAAATATAATTTGTGTGCAAGTGTACAACAACAACAACAACAACCATATCATTGTATACAAGTGGGTAATTATGTTAGTAATAATTAAATTTCATATAAGTATATTTTCAATATATGAAATTTTCATTCCACTCCTTTAATATTTTAACTTTCATTTTGATGAAATTATTTATAATCAAATGTAGTTGACATTTATAAGTTATGTATCCTAATTTTTCTGAAGTTATTTAGCTCTAAATAAATAATCTATACATAGTTAATGAACTTTTAAGACAAATACATAATTAACTTGTGCGGCGGATGGGCTGCTCCTCATAATTAGGGATTACAATGGATATGGAAAAAATCTTTGGAAGCGCTTCCCCGAATAGGCGCGATACGGTGCGAATTATCTTGGATTAATTGGGCTTTGGAGAAAATCAAAGAACATAAAAAATGAGGTGTTCGATAGCTTTTGAAAAGTAGACCTTAAAAACAAAAAACAAAAAAATTGACTTAAATAAATAAGATTAGGACCTAAAAGTAATTAAAGTTTTAAAAAAAATATTTTTTTTACAAAAGTAGTTTTCTTATATATAATAGTAATATATTTTATAGTTCGAGTACATGGCCTTATTCTCTTATCGCATATGAATTTAGTAGTACTACTTAAGAGTTAAGACTAAGATTTTTGAAATCATTGATTTTTTTTTTGATTTTATAGATGTGAATTATATTATTTCATGGATTGAGAATTATGATTAATAAATAGGATATACCAATGTTGTTTATTTATTTGAGTCATTGGAATACTCTCAATGTATTATGAAACTTGTCTTTGAATAAGTGTATACTAGCGGTGGTGCTCTACTGATAGAAAATTTATCTTTAGTTACTAGTAACACTTAATTAATTCATGAGAAGAGATATCGAGGTTTTCACCCGAAAGGGAGAAATATAATATCTTGAATTCTTAGGTGTATTAATCGAGAGGACAATTTGTTGTAAGTAGGTTTTGTGTGCCTTACCCCGAAGAAGGGCACGACGTATGACTTGAACTCTTGGGATAATTATAAAAGGAGAATTAAAGTATCGATCCTATTTATTTAATTCTAAATATACCTAAAACGGCTATCTTCAGAATTTGGTTAGTTGTGGAGATTAAGAATTTCACGAACTCTTATTGACCTGAAATTTGGTGTGTTCATTGGAAACGCCCAGTAAGAAATAATCTTTGAGGTTGTTTAAATGGGTTTAGGTTGTTCTTTCGAATTAAAACGTGTTTTAAGTATGTAAAACTACTATTTATGTCAGTTTTATTTATGTTAAATCTGGAACATGATTATACATGATGATTCAACATGAAATTGATATATGATAAGGATATAGATTAGATTATGTTTTACTTAAATCGCCTGAATCGGTTATTTTTCAGATTTGGTCATAGTTTTGGAGATCAAGAATTTTACGAACTCCGATTGACCTGAAATTCTGTAGGTTCATCGAAAATGACCCGGTAAGTAATATTCACTGCTTTGCAGTGAATCATGTTGTTTTTTGTGATTCGGGGTTGTTTAGATGGTGTTTCGAGCAATTTTCTTTTTCTGAAAAATTAATTTTTAGGAAAAATTACTTGGCTATGATCTAATGGTGATAGAGATTCTTCCTTATGGTTTTCATGACTAAATACTAGTGAAATAATAAATTTATGTGTTGACTTTAGGTATTCCTCCCCATCGGATAGATTTATTATGGGTTGTCACTAGGTATAATCACTAGTTATTGATAGCTTGTATTAACTCTCCATCTGAGTTACATGTTGGGTCAATGGAACTAGAAATAATGATAATGATATTCACTTGGCTTAAATTAGCAACATACTCTTTATCTGAGTTAGCTCTGGTTTTAAATTTATAGAGTGAATATTTGGCATCACATATATATGTTTCATGAATTGTTCTTTTATATCGAAATATGTTGTTCAAGATGCATGGATATCCTTGTGGTGTGTTTTGAATTTTATATTCAACGATTACATAAACATGCTAATTTCCAGAAAGCAACACTGAGATTATGTAAACATATTTTAAAATTTTGTTCGTTATTCTTGATCTATCTATATTAGTACGCTAATGATGATATGTGATAAGAACTACTGAACAAATGTATATGTTTTTTAAATTCTATCTAGGCTAAAAAAAAAAAAGAATTTTTTTTGTATTCGAATTGGTCATGGTTTTAGAATTCTGATTTTTGACAAACTGCGATTGACTTGAAATTTGGTATGTTCATTGAAAACAACCCACTGAGCAATACTCACGAGCAACGCTCGTGAATTGGGCCCTTTTTGTCCATCCGAGGTCGTTTAGATGGGTTTTTTTGTTTTCTGAATTTTTTTTTGTTAAATAAAAAATTTATTTCTTCAGTAGTGTGGTAGGGTTCATTCTCTATGGTCTCCATTTATATAACAGTGATATAATGAATTTATATGTTGACGTAGGTCTTCTTCCCGATCGGATAGATTCATTATGGTAAATTTACTGTGCTTCAGTCCCTAGTTAATTAATAGATTGTCTTGACTCTCCAACTGAGTTACACGTTAGTTCAATGGAACTAGGGTTTATTAAAAGTGATATTTACCTAACTTAAATTAGCAATTTACTCTCCATCTGAGTTGGTCCTGTTTTAATTTATGGGTTGAATTATCTGGCACGACTCATATAGTTTGCATGAATAGTAAGTTTCCCTATCGAATCTAGCTATTCAGTATGCATGGTGTATGTGTGATGTGTGTTTTGAAGTTTATAATTTTTACTACATAACTAATGATTTATTTAATGATTATATCTCAAATTCTCAATAGATTTTATCTAGCCCACTTACTACTAGTCAGGAATTTCTTCTGATAGAGATAAGACATTAATTAAAGAATGCATTATATGTAACTTTTGTTAGAAAAATTAATTTTCAGTTTCTAACCAAACAAGAGATGGATAGTTAGTTTATTTTTCTTGTAACTCTTGTGTTATTAAGTTTGATAAACATTTTATCTCTTGTGGTACATTGATGCATGGACACTTTAAATTAATAACTCTTCCGAACTAAATAATGTTAATATGCCCCATAAGAGAATTTATTTTTCTTTCGTGAATTGAATGAGCTTATCTATTGGCACTTGTGTCTAGGTCATTTTAAGCTGGATAGGATTTCGAAGCTGGTCAAAGGATGAACTTTTAATGTTCATTGAAAGTGGAGGCACTACCAACTTGTGAGTTCAATTTAGATGGAAAAATGACTAAGAGACCTTTTCTCTTAAAAGGAAATAAAGTTAATGATAAGTTAAGTCAATCCATTCTGATTTGTGTGGTATAATGAACTTCGAGGCAAGAGGTGATTTTGAGTATTCTGTGATATTCATAGAAGATTACTCATGATATGAATATATTTATTTGATGCTCTGTAGGTTCAAATGCTTTGAAAATTTCAAGGTATTTAAGACGAAAATGAAAAGCGTCATGGAAAATATATTAAGTTATAGCGATTTGATCGTAGTGGCGAGTACCTCCTTGTAGAGTTCATTAGTTACTCATTAGATAGAGGGATTGCATTTTCAATTGTCTACACCAAGTATTCTACAATATATTGGTGTGGAAGAGAAAATAAATATGACTCTTTTAAAGGTGGTAAGATTAATGATTGACTTATTTATATTTGCTTTTTCGTTTTGGGATATGTCTTAGAAACTGCGAGTTACATTCTTAATTTAATCCCTCTAAGTTAGTACCTTTGACACCCATAGAATAGCGGGTTGGACGTAACCCAAATCTGCAATATGTTCGGATATGAGGTTGTCTAGCACATGTGTTCAAAGGGAAAATAGATAAGTGGGAATCAAGAACGGATGTACGCATGTTTATTAGATATCCAAAGGGAACGAAAGGAGGTTTATTTACTGTCCTAAAAGAAAATATGTTAATACAATTGCTAGATTTCTAGAAAAGGGCTATTTAATAAACCAAGGTCCTAGAAGTAAACTAGTTTTATAGGAACTGAGCAAAGAAATAGCAAATGAGTCATCCAAAATTCAGAAGTTCAAGAACATCTAACCGACAAGCCAGGGTTGACGTTCCATTGCATTTAAGTAGTGGGAGAAACGTTAATAGGTGTAAGGAAATTCACTACTTTTAAGTACTAGGAGTGATGTTGAGCAAATAGCAATATATGAAGGCGTTAGTAGTTCAATATTGAAAGAAACATGCTTGATAGTGTGACTATAATAGTAGTAGTACTTAGTCATAGTGGGAGAATAATAACCAAGATCGGTTCGGTGTATACTCTTGGGAGAATTTCATGATATGATTCCTGAAAAGAAATACATTTTTTTGAGAGTTTCATGATAGGATCTCTGAAGATCTTAGTACAGAACCGGTCAGTTATGACGAAGCACTACTAGACGAAGTTGCATCAGAAAACAACTTGGTAAGTTATTTTTTGCAAAGAGCTTATTGGCTAAGACTTTTGGTAGTCATGCAAAAGGAATACATGTTAAAGTTGTAAATGCATGGTTAAAAGTTTAAGTGGGAGATTGTTGGGGTATATACCATTAACCATGCGTTTAGACATGGTATATTCTAACAATTATCAGGGTTAAAGGTCTAAGTGGGAGATTGTTGGGATATATACTATTAACCATGTGTTTGGATATAGTATATATTATAGAATAATTATTTATTCATTATTCAATAAAGAGTTAAATAGATCATGTACTAGTATGTGTGTCCTTTACTTATATAATAGATGATTTAGTGTATAGAGTTTAGCTTATACCCGGAAGATTAAATCGTCGGTTCTTATAAGTATAAAATTTCTGCTCACAATCTAAGATGAAAATTGGACAAAACCATCGGTATGATTGTAGTACAAGATTAAAATAATGTATCTTCATTATGAGAACGTTATAGTTCCATCTTCTTGTGCTAATACATTTTGTATGTATTGAACGGACCAAGTAGAGATAAGTGTTTTTGTACTGAATATATAAAATAAATTCCCTGGTTCATTAAATGTACTTATACTCATAATCTTGATATAATTATTATGATCAATGTGATTTGTTCATTATTTTAATTTATTAAAAGGTATGACTCAATTGCAGGTAGGGCTGGGCATAAAATACCGAAAAGCGAGATTGTATTTCGGTATTTCGGTATTCCGTAAAATTGGTATTCGGTTCGGTATTCGGTACTAAAATATAAAATTTAATATTTCGGTTTCGGTATTCGGTATTTACAATTAATTGATTAAATAGAAATTAATACCAATATATAAAGGGCTAAAACTCAGCCCCAAACATTTCAAGAGACCCCAAACATTTCAAGTCCATTCGTTTCACAATCTTTTCATACTGTGAATTCTTTATAAATGCATAATATATTGTCATTTCATTTCACTTCTACAATACCTTCTATGTGTCAAATATTTATCATTGATCAAATTGTTTCAGCCTTAAATCAATTTGATGTCAATCTTGTGGAAAGAAAGCTAGATATAATGTTGAAGCTATTGTTGGTTTATGGGTGAAGACTTAAATCAATTTGATGTCCAATCTTCACTTCGCTAGATGAGTTATTTAAGCGGATCTTATTTGGTTGCCAATGTGCCGCAAAAGAATGGTATTACCGAATACCGTACCGAACCGAAATTTGATTTACCGATTCTAAATTAGTTTAAGTTCGGTAGTATATACTTTCAATTCGAACCCGAACTTTAAAAATGAATAAATGACCTAATTGCGGGTCTATGTATTCTGGTAAATTGGATAATGGCAAATTACATTTGTGAAATAATAATTGGTTGATAGAATCTATATCTCAACTTTGAGATTGATGATTACCCTTTATGGATGCTTATAAGTCTCATGTGGTAGATTTTGTAGTTGATGTAAGTTAAGAAATATAAAGATTCAATTAGTCAATGAATTATATTTTCGTAGTTTAATTTAATTGATTGGTATACGCAATCTTAACATGGGGAGTTAAATAAGTTTTGATGTATGATTTCGAAATTAGTGCGATTTACGATTTTTAGTGGAACAATTCGTAATTTATTATGGTAGGGTTAATTAGTTTTTTGAATTAATTCCATAATAGGAAGCCTCGTTAATTAAATTATGTGGTCCCTGTTGTGCCCGAATAATAAAAAATTAAATGGAATATTATTTCTTGGTGGAAAATAAAGACCCAACAGGTTTTGAAAAAGGGTGAAAACCCTAAACTTATAGTTATAAAATAGGGGTCTTATTCCATGGGGAAGCTAAGGGTTTTTACAAGTTTCTACACTTTTTCCATAGAAATTCGCCCACATGAATTTCATAAATTACAGTATTATTTCGGTTACGACGATGTGGGGCGAAGGATGACGATCTCGTGGATGGTGTGTGTTAGTGGTTGAAGATTCGATTCTTGGTCGCGGTCACGCTTCAAGAAATAAGTATCAATTTTATGTTTGATTAATATATTGATTATGGGTTGTCTATATTATATGCAAGTACAGTCCTGGCTATTTGCTTCCGCTGCGTATGCATGTATTCCATCAATAAGTTCTTCTGAAAACGGCACTAACAGGGCAAGGTTTAGAGTACAATTAGAATGTTTTTTTGTACATTCAGCTTTTGCATTGTTCGTCCTTCGTAGCCACTTATATATAATAGAAAAATGTTTTTTATATATAATAGAGAAATGTTTTTTATATATAATAGAGAAATGTTTTTCTTTCAAAATTAACTTCTTTGTGTTATGAAATACTATTAAAAGTACACGACAACAAAAGATATAGCCAAAGAAACTGGGGGAGAGAGGGAGAGATTTTATTGCTCTTTCAATTGATGTACAAATGAATTGAATCTTCCTATTTATAGAAGAATAGAAGCAACTGCGAGGCTTTTCGAAGCTCTTTGCGAGGCTTTTAGAACACCTTTTTGCTGAGCTACTTGCAAAGCTGTTTGATTGCAAGCTTTGAGGAGGCTAACTGGCAAGCTGCTGCACACTTGAGCTACTTGCAAGCTATACGCGAGCTGCTTTTGTTGCAACAACTGCTTGATTGTAAGCTTATCTAGTTGACTGTGTATTTGAATAGACATCCATTATGCGGTGTATTTATAATACTCCTCCCTGGATGTTCATTAATAGATTTGTGCCTTGTTAAAACCTTACTACGAGAAAACCCTAGTGGGAAAAATCCTAGCGAAGAAAAAAGAGTGCACATATCTAGTAAGGCGCATTGCTAGTTATCTCATTAAAAACCTTACCAGGAAAACCCAAATGGGACAAAACCTTGACTAAGGGAAAAAGAGTACAACATGTATTTTACTTCCCCTGATTAAAGCATTACATAGCTCTTGAAGACGATATAGCTCTTGGAGACGATACACTTCAATCTTGTATACCAACTTATCATATATTCAGTTTAGTAGAGCCTTTGCGATCTGATCTGTCAAATAATCATTTAACGAACTGGTTGACCATTTGCATGTTCACTACTTAGATAGAGTTGCATCATCACCATATAATATTGTTGGAATCACGGCAATCATCACCATATAATATTGTTGGATTCACGGCAAGTACATTCTTGACTTGCTTCATAAATTGTTGTTATCCTCCTATGATTTGACTATCATGTAAAACAGCATGGAGGGGCAATAATCCTTCATGCAAATAGATAACATATCTGAATCAAACTCTTATGTCGATCAGATGAATGCCTTGTATATTCAAAACATTTGACAACATTTGTTAGGATAAACACATTCATATCAGGGTTTTCATTGACAATATGCAATTGATCGTATTTCAATATCTCTATGAATGAGAGAAATTATATCATGCTCATAGTTATAGCAAGATAAATAAGTGCATCATTTGCAAAAATATATGGTACGTCGGGACCAATATTATTTTCTCACTTCAACTTCTTTTAGTAGATAATCTACTACTTTTGGAAACTTTTTAAGAGCTTCAAAAATATTCAACTCACCAACTTGCACAATAATATGAAAGGTTCTGATTATCATACAGAGACAAGGGTAAACATGATCATCTTTGTACCCTTCATCAATGAATATCTTACCTAATTTAATCCATATAAGGATTATGAACAAGTTCCTCAAGAACTTGTATATGCTTCAGACATTTTGGATCATTCAGAAATTTTTGAATTTTATCAATAAGACATACAGACTGTGACAACATCCATTTAGTAGTCAAATAGCGTGACATCTTCTGATGTCTGGACTACAGGTCCAATAAGCTTTACGTTTACCAAGATGTATCATCTCACTTGGTAATTATTCTACGTCGGCATGCTTTAAGAGACGTAGAACTCAGATCCTCACAATCTTATACAATATTGCGGGCCATGTTGTAACAAAGATATCGTCGATGAGATATCATTTTGTATTGGTTCACATTTCGACATAACTTACTGAGATCTCATCACTTCATTATTTTCAGGTACCCGAACCTCACATAAGGTTTCATAAAATGTTATGTCATAGGCTCTTCAAGAGCACATTGCCTCCTTATTATGATCAATTTGATCATTTGCTCCTCCCCTTTTCAAGGATTATTACATTTGGAACCGATTGGTCTACCATGCTCCATGCATGCTGTAGGCTCTGTCTTTCAGGGACATTGTGAGCATTTTGCAAATGAAATATGAAATAATTGGGTTAGCTAATGCTTTTTTACTTGAATTATCTGAGGATCATATTGATGATAATTCACAACATATTTCTTAGCTGCATATTCTTGCCCCCCCCCCCCCCCTTTATGTTTGAAAAACTAACACATATCCCTATTTTCTTTAGGAAATCCATTTGTGTGTATCATGGTATATCTATTAATCATATACCACACATCAAAAGCTATACGATGGAAATATCTAGTTCCTGATCCTGAACCAATTATGAGTGGATAATTTATCATAATTTATTGGTATGAAGCATACAAGTGTCGTTGTATGCAATATATCATATCTCATACCAACATATGAAGCTCTGTACTCATAAGCAATGGTTTAGCGATATTATGGAGGCATCCAATGCAAAACCAGCTTAGATTTAAACTAGCATTATTAAGATGAATTGTCTTGATTACATATTCTGGAAATTGTGCTTCCAACTCAATTATATTGAGCAAGCAACTTCATAAATGTCAAACTGCCAGTTGACAATAAACTGACATGTGACCGTCTCATTGATGCATCTATTTAAGACATCGTCTCATTGATGCATCTATTTAAGACATCGTCTCATTGATGCATCTATTTAAGACATCACATTGCAGGTGAAGGGGTCCACATTCACCTTTTATATTTTGCAAAATATCGGGGATTCAGTCCCAACATTAGCTGGTGTAATCAACTTATCATAAGAACAAGTAACACGAACAAGTAACACAAACAAATTCTTGAAGAATCTTCTAGTTCTTCAATATATTTTGAATTCTCAATTAGCACATCAAATTTAAATCAAGACGGACAAAACGGTCATGTCAACTGATAAAATTATTTGTACTAGTAAACTTCAAGTTTACCACAACGATTGCTATTTGCTTTAGTACATTTTTGGTTTACTATTGCATGAGATTTTATATCAATAAACTTCTGGTTTATTGTGATATGTGATCCCATCATGTTCGGGTAACGTTTCACACACGTGTTTCCTACCCGTAATAACTTGGAGATATTCAATCTTCCAATCATTTGTGGTCTCAATATGATAACCATTTTTTTCGATAGTAAACTTCAGGTTTATTACAATTTATTTTTCAATCGTAACAAATACGGTCTAGGATAAATGGTGTTATCATATATAACCTCTTTGAGAGACTTCAATTTCAGATATCTACTACTTTCGGAGTAGATTTCAAGAGTTCTACTTCTTCGGAGTAGAATTCAGATTCTTACTACTTTGAGAGTAAGTTGCAGCATTTTAGTACTTCTGGAGTAAAATGCAGAGTATTTACTACTTCAGGAGTAAATTTCACTACCTTACTACTTTAGGAGTAAAGCATAAAATATTCAGAATATTTCTTCTCAAATATTCTGCCTCTTCGGGCGGTGGGTCGTGACATTTTCACAACCAAGTGCACGTCTATATTGATAAGCTTTACTTAATCTTATCACATTCACTTCAAGGAATATATCTATATTTATAGCTTTTATCAAAAGTTCTCACTCCTCAGGATGGAACAGAATCAACTAAACGTGCCTTAAGCATATCAAATCGTGATAGCTTAGAACCTCTTTTAAGTTATTGCTACTTCAGGAGCAAATTGAGGCATACATATGATGTAGAGAATTTTCCTCTAACACATCATCAGTTGTAATCACAACAAGCCTATGTAAATATTACCACTCCAGGTAATTATGGGCATATTAGCCACAACAAGGCGTAGGAAATATTGTCATTTCTGGTGACCACATATTTCTTGCAAACTCTTATTTAGCCATTAAGAGTTATGAAATTAACATCATAATCCCTCTTAACAACATTGTTCTTCAGGAACAACTTTGAGGCATAAATGGTCCTAAACCAAATAGGTTATCTAGATCCAATCAAAATGTGCATGTGGAAGAATAACTATCTTCAGGTAGTTATATCTATCTTTCAAATTATTCCACAACATACGAGGATCTTTAAAAGTGAGATATTCCAATTTCAAGTCCTTATCAAGGGATAAAGGAATATCATTGCTTTGGCACGATCTTGATTTGATGCCTGATTTTTATTTGCTTTGGCACGATCTTGATTTGATGCCTGGCTTTTATCTTTGATGATGTCTGCCAGACCCATTATATCAAGATAAATTTCAACATCAAGTCCTCAAGACGAGCTTTTGCCTGATATATATTCAGGGCAACAAATTCACATTTATTACTTCATGATTAAATCGAGGCATACATATAATGTAGAGAATTTTTCTCTAACAGATCTTTCAGAGTATACCTGATTTCATAGCAATTAATGATTTAGGAGCTAATATGAAGCACCGTGAAATATCCAATTCATAAAATTACTATAGAATAACTTCTACATATTAATAGACAGTAATCAAAATCACATCAATTATATTTTTGATGTCTTATTACATATTGATCTTCAGGAGCAACTAATGCCTTCTCTGTAGGTTTGTAACCTTTTAAAAATTAGTGCTCAACGCACTCTCCGTAGCTTTACAAAAAAGGTGCTAAAGGCATAACTTACCTTTGGCCTCTATTATTAATTAATAAAGAATCATGCTTACCTGAGAAGCAAGGGTGTGTAAATGCAAAAAGAATAGGTGATGTTGAATTCAAACAATTGAATGACTTCTCAAATCAACGTAGTGAATCAATACCTTAAGCTCACAGCTTTGTCATTTTGATAATCAGCTCGGTCAACTTAAGTAGCAAATATATTCATGCACAGGCTATCAAGCTCCGAACCTGGAAATTTTAAACTCAGTTAGTTAGAATCTCGTGCTGATAACGTATTATGAAATAATATTAAAAGTACACGACAACAAAAGATATAGCCAAAGAAGCTGGGGGGAGAGAGAGATATTTTATTGTTCGTTCAATTGATAGACAAATGAACTGAATTGACTTCTTATTTATACAAGAATAAAAGTAGTTGCGAGGCTTTTTTCGCCGATTTGACGCTTGGCCTCTTGTAAAATTTTTTGTTTGATTGCAAGCCGAGGAAGTTTACAAGGTTTTTCGGCTAAAGCTCTTGCAATTTTTTCGGGATTCTTGCAATTTCTCTCGCTTGATTGTAAACTTATCCGGTTAATTTGTGTATTTGAATGGACATCTATAATACGGTGTATTTATAACACTTTGGAGATTTTCAAGCTTCGTATTTTTTTAATTTTTATTTTACTTTTTAAGAGATCAAAATTTTTGTATAAACTTGTCAGAAAATAGTTAAAAGCAAAATTTTTAACAAATACTCAAAGTCGTAAATTAGTGATCAATTTAGTAGATTGAATTATAACTCAAAAAATGAGTTTGCAATATGTTTGCTTCGTAATTAAGAAAACTTCTTTTGTAAAAATCAGTATTGGATTATTTTCTTTTTCAATTTTTTTAAAACTTTTAGTTAATGGTTTCATGAGCATGTCTTGCTATAGGGTCATGTCAAATTCAACCTTTCAAAAATGTAAAAGTTGAATTCAAAAGGATTAGAAAATCAAGCTCGAATGATTTCTACCATGTTAAGGCAATACTCCACCACAGAATTATATTTCTTTCCAGCTCCATCAAGTTCCTTTCCAACTCATTTTATATATACATATATAACACATTTTAATTCTGCAGAGGTCCTATTAAACTTGTTAGAAACATACTTATTATCAGACAAACCCATATATAAGCAGGTGGTACAACCCACACACTACCTCAATTTTTCACATCATTCTTCTAATTCAAAAACATAATTTTTACTTGTTTTCACCATTTTCTCCCCACTTCATAAATAACTATCCAACAACTCCAAATTAGATCCACCACTAACCCCCCTTATTCCTTCTTCCCAAAACAATTTTGACGACAACCTTAAAAAATCACAACATGACTCTTCTTTGGGTCGCATGAATCGTCGGTTACCTCCTCTTGCCACACACCCTTCATATTAGCCAAAAAAGTCCTTATTTTATTATACTCATTGCAAAAGATTATGTACGTGATTGATTATTGTTTACTAATTTAGAAAATCTAAAAGTCGTTACACATGGATGCAAAAAATTGTTGAAGTTAAGCGAGGATGACTCGAGTAAGGATGGGCAGGGAAGAGGGTGGGTTAGTGATCATTTCAACATGGTGGTGTAACGATAATTTTTTGTGGCAATAGATAAATTTAGAAGTGTAGAGGATAATATTGTTATGCAGATAAAAACATGTACTAATCAATCTGGTTATAAAAACCTATGCACTTGAAATTGTATTCATTTTCCTCAGTCCATTGAAAAAAAATATATTTTGCAGGTCAGATATATTTTTGGCAAAAAATAAGTAATGAGTAGAGAAGAAGAAAAAGATCCAATATGTAAAAACAAAAAGAACGAAAATGAAAGAATAAAATTAAGGCAAAAAAGTTTTAAAAAAAATAATGAAAAAAAGTTATAAAAAATTTACTTACTTTTTCCTGTCATGCGCTTTCTAAACGTGTAAAAGAGCAAATATTGCTCAAAAAGGTATTAAACCAGTAAACCACTTTAAATTAGTTAGGAGTTCTAAAATTGCTCGTATAGTTCTTTTTTAAAAAAAAAAACAGAGAGACGAATTTTGAGGGGTATTCATGTATTATCCCCATTTATTTCATTCAAATTCAAATACAAACAAATTATATATGCGGTCAACCACTTGATAGGACTTCTAGCCTTCCCATATCCTCAGCCACTTTTTTTTTTTCTCCAAAAAAAAAATTATTATTGTTGCTATTATAATTATTACTAGTATTCAATTGATCTTTTAGTCTTTATAAATTTATTTAAAAATTTATGTCTTTCTAAGAAATATTATTTTTACAATTTTTTCAAAATAGCACACAAATGATGTAAAATTTACAAAGATCATTTTCTTTTATTTCAAATTGTAAATAACCATGGGAGACCGTTTTCTCTATAATTATTAAATCAGTGCCAAGTATTTTTCAGTAACTAAATTGGGTATGAAGGAGTAATCATTATCGCAAACAGATGTACTCTATTAACATTCAATTCTTGTCAAATAGTAATGATATATAAAATTAAATAAAAACACTCCATCTCTCACCATCTAAAATGAATGACCTCTTTTAATTCTACAAACAATTTACTCTTTTTTTCATGTGACAACTTTAGATAGGTTCGTATAAACCAAACGGAAGACCTGAAGCAAGACCTCGCAATAAATAAATTGCACATAAATATAAAATGAAAGGAAAAAAAGGGTTAAAGTATCCAATTGTATGTTCAAATAGAATAATTAATTCATTCGGTGCAAACATGTGGTCCAATTCTCACTGCATAAAGCCTTTCATTTTGTATCAACTTGAGAACCTTGTAAATTCAAAGGCTCAGAAAATCATACGTAACTTATAAAATAAAAGGAAAAAATCATAACTACAAAATAAGAAAAGTGAGTGTCCGAAAAATGCTTAAATAGCTATAAAGTACAAAGATCTTGATCAATATTACAAAATAAAGAAAGTGAGTATCCAAAAACACTTAATTTTGACTATAGAAACCTGATGATATACCGGCTCCTGAGCATCCCATAAACGTAGATCCCCTCGTTAGCTTTCTAAATCAAAGCTGGCCACATCTACAAATCAAGATAGTTTGAAAGCAAGAAAATATCAATAAAGATGTACTAAGATACTGGAAAAAGGACGAATATAAAGAATAATATTATACAATGGTTACAAAATATTTTCAAAGTTTCCAACACACACACACACAAAAAAAAAAAAAAGAGGAAAGGAAAAGAGAATTTACCTGACTATCATCATTGCTTTAACGGAAAAAAAGAAAATAATGAGTAGCAAAAATATGTAAAGAATGGAATATAGATAAATATAAATACATAAATAAAAAGATAATAAAGGAAAATGAAGATTGTGAAGCATCAGGCAAGAGAAATGAACTTGATAAGAAAGTTTTTGCCAGAAAATGGAGAGGGTAACTGTAAAGCATCTATTATATTGCATCAAAAGTTACCGATTATCAATCAAATTAATCAAATCAATTACTCTGAAGAAGGTAACTCTTGGGATTTTGGGAATTAGTGTGGTAATAAAGAGTGTAGATTGTTTGTTCTGCCAAACGGTTGTGCTATGAAATGTTATTTAATTTAGTACAACATTTAGGCTAATTGAATGCAATGCTTGAAAGGAGAAAAAAGCAAGGAATAAATGAAAGTGTAAGAAAAAAAGCCAAAAAAATGAGAAAAAAGATAAATAGGATTCTTGGTCATAGAGAGATGCCACATCACCTTGTCTATGCCTAGCTTTATTATAGATACATATAGATTATTTGATATATATAGACCCTTGTCCGTTCTTCGTATACTCTTCATAATTGCTCTTATTATTCTTCATTATCCTACTTTATTATAGCAATAATTAAAAATTTATAATTAGGAATTAGATAAAGAAGACAATCAGACCTTGAGTGGAGAAAGCAAATAGAAAGGTTGGATATTAATCTTTAACCGACAGAGTGTAGTGGGCTAATGTCATTAGTGAGACTTTAAGAGAAAAAAAGTGTGAGTATTTATTATTGAGCTATTAAAGGTTTTTACACAGATACATAAAGGTAGTAGGAAAAAAAAAAAAAAAAAAAAAAAAGAAAAAAAAAGAGAAAAGTAAAAAAAAAAAAAAAAAAGGTGAAAAAAGATAAATGTAAATAGTGGACTTAGAAAGGTATCATGTCACCTTATATATGCCAACCTTATACTCTTCCGGATAAAAAAAAAAGTGTCAATTAATTTTTTTTTATTGAGTAAAAAAGAATGTCCACTTGTGAAATCAAGAAAGAATGAACCTTATCTTTTCAGATTTGGCTTATTAAGTGATTTATGATCAAATCTCTATACCTGTTTAATTAAGAGTAGTTTAGTTAAATTACTTATTTTTTTTTAAAAAAATTAATATTTTCTTAAGGGGTGTATAAATGGCTAAGTGGACACTCTTTTTGATCCGGGTGTATTATATATAGATATAGATAGATTGTTTTCATAATTGACGTACTTTCATAATTGACGTACTTTTATCATCTTCGCACGGAATCAACTTTTTTTGTCATTGGAATCAAACTCCATTATCGACGTTCCAATAACAATCAGCCAAAAAGCAAGAAAAAAGAAAACGAAAGTAGTTGCATGCAAATCATCTTAATTTTAAGCCTTCATTTCTTTATACTATGTAATCACTCCCGCTCACTCCCTAACCTTCTTTTGCTTATTCTTCCTCTCTCTGAGAAAAATTAAAGAGCTGCTTCAGCTTAGCATTTAGCTGTGATATTTACCAAATACCCATTTGAGCTATTATACTTTTTGGTAACTTTATTGCTTTGAAGGAGAATATCATTTCTTTCCTTGTAAGTTCACACACTTAAGCTTTTTTTTTTTTTTTCTTATAGAAGTATTGCTTTAGTTAATTGTTTGTTTAGTAGTTTTAATAATTGTTTTGTGAAGTGGATTTTTGCTTTGATTTTTGGGTTTGAGTGGAATTTTGTTTTCTGATTTCTAATATTGGGAAAAATATATGCAGATATGCTTCTATTATGGGCAGTTCCTTATTATGCTTACTCTTTTTTTCCTTTTCTTTGTATATTTAATGTTGAGTTTGTGTTAATTTGCTTGTACTCACTTGTTCCATCTTTATAGTTTTCTGATTTTTGGGTTGAAATTTTGATTTCTTTCAAATGCTTTGATTTTTCGTTTTCATTTTCTTTGTTTTAATCGTTTTATTTCTGTGTATATTTCATCATGGGTATGACTGTTTGATGGTTGAAATGTTGAAACTTTTTTTTTTTTTCAGCTTAATTTATGACTTTCTATTTTGGGTTTAAGTGGAGTCTTTTTTTCCAATTGTGGGTTTTCTAATATCTGGAAAATATATGCAGATATGCTTCTGTTATGGGCAGTTCAGAGGTGTTAGAGAATGGGGCGGCGAGAAATGGTAATGGTATAAAATCACGTGGTGAGGATGATACTGAGGGAATGACAAATGGTGGCTTTGAGCAAATGGTTAATGGTTCAAAGGAAAATGAGAATTTGGGTGATGAGATTTTGGAGGATTTCGATACATACTGGGAAGATGTCAATGACCGATTAATGGTATCAAGAATGGTAAGTGACTCGGTGATTAAGGGAATAGTGAGTGCGGTGGAACAAGAGGCAGCTGAGAGACTAGTGGCTAAGGAAACGGAATTAGCCAACTTGAAGGAGTATTTGCAATTTCATGATGGGGTTCTTAGCAAAACTGAATCTCTTGGGTCACCCATGTCGCAGGATGAGTTAGAAAGCATGAATTTTCGAGAACATATGACTTTATCAGATGTTTTTATGGAGCATGGCAAGATGGGAGACTTTCTTGATGGGCTAAGATGAATTCGAGTATTGAAAAGCTTGAATTCAAGAAGCTCTCGCTCTGATGGTGGGAAGAGTATACAGGAGAAAGAATCTGGAATTTGGGTTCAGTTGGACAACACAGTAAATAACTTGAAAATGATGGTGGATACCGTCTTTAAACGAATGGATGATATGCTACAGTTGTCCAAGACATCACTTGGTCAGTGGCAGGAGGAGCATCTTACCCAAGTGGAGATTGAGGCCATGGTAATGCGTAGTGTAATTCGGACTGTGCAAGAAGACTTTGAGTACAAATTGTGGGACCAGTATGCTAAATTGCGTGGTGACCGAAATGAGAAGTTGAATGACATCTCTAGTTTACGGACGGAGTTGGATGCTGTTTTGAAGTCATTGTCAAGTTCAGAAACAGGGTATATGACTTCCCATGGATCGCATGATGCAGATGTCTTTACACGCAAGACATCAAGTGAGCATGTGACTTCTTCAAATTGGGATGGAAATGAAAAGATGGAGGATTCCAAGACTGATATACCTGAGAACTTTGATGCTGCCACGTTGAAGCACATGTCAAAAGAGGAAATGGTGACCTATTTTAGTAATATAATGACAAAAATGAAGAGACACTATGAGTCCATTCTGCAAAAGAAAACCGATGAATATTTTCATCTAAGAGCAGATTATCTAAAGCTTAGAGGAGGCTCTGCTGTGCCACATAAGAAGGATAAGGGTGAATCTGACATTCTAAGGAAGAAGATCCCAGAAATTATATTCAAATTGGATGATATCCTTGTAGAGAATGAAAAACATCCTGCAAACTCTAAGTTTCGGTAACTTGAAGGATAGGCTTGATAGCCTTCTTTCTGAAAATCACCAGCTTAGAGACTTGCTTAAAGATACGCAAGTTGAAGTTAAGTCCCTCTTGTTCCAAGTTTCGGATGCCAATGAGAAGAGGCTTGATAGCCTTCTTTTTGAAAATTCTTAGAGAAAGATCAAGTTGAAGTTAAGTCCCTTTTGTCCCAAGTTTCGGATGCCAATGAGAAGACTTGATGCCTTCTTTCTGAAAATCACCAGCTTAGAGCAAGTTGAAGTTAAGTCCCTTTTGTCCCAAGTTTCGGACGCCAATGAGAAGAGGCTTGATAGCCTTCTTTCTGAAAATCACCAGCGTAGAGATAAAGATCTTTGGTCCCTTTTGTCCCAAGAGATGCCAATGAGAAGAGGCTGCAACATTCTTTGCTAAAACAGATAGGAGATCTCAATTTAGCCATGGAAGACTCACTGATAGAAGCTTCTGTAAGGGAAGAAGTGTATACCTGTTTTCTAAGGGATCCCAGTGGGGGGACAAGAAATGAAGCTGAGGAATTAAACTTGGGATTTGATCTGCCTAATGATAGTAATGATACTGATGCTGAAAGTACAAAATTTGAAATTGAAGATTTAGATATAGAGTGCCTCATTATGCAAGAAATTTGTGGAGTGATTTCCGGTGAAGGCATCAAGGAGGCTAAAGACATGCTTAAGAGTATTTGAATGAAAAAAACATTGTATTCAAAAGTTATTGAGATGGAAAACAAATTAAAATCGAGGTTGAAGAGAAGGACAGACTTAAGCAACTGGTTTCTGAGCTGGAAATACGTGTGACTGAAAAGGAGAATTTAGCAACAGAGGCATCAGCTGCTCTAGCAAAACAGATGGGTCAGTTTGAGCAGGTGCTTCAAGAGTTAGATGCTGTGAAAGAATTTGCAAATCAACAACAAACATTAGCTTCTGGGTGCAACAAAGAAGTAAATGTGGTAAAGGGCCAGTTGGCAGAAGCATTGGCGCAAATTGAAGTATTGAAAGAGGAGGCAGCCCAAATAAATAAAAGTCTTGAGGAGAAAGAGGAGGAGTTAAAAGAAGCTAATCACAGGGAAAATATGGTCTGTGCTATTTCTGAAGAGAGGCAAACTCTTTTGTACTCGCTTGAAGCAAAAGAAATGGAGCTAAGGAAGCAGGTGGAAACAATAATTGGTAATATACATAAATCGTCAAAGATGCTTGCTGATTTTGATTGCACAGTGACAGGAAGGTTGAGAACAAATAATGCAAGGTTTGTTATACCTTTTCTTTTTGGATAAATAATTGGAAATCATAGTGCTAATATATACAGAAAAAAGATATTTTGTCCCTTCAAATGCGCAGAGAATCCAGAAAATCGACAAACGAATTTACATCCAAAAGGAACTGCAAATTACACCGAGAACATAACTTTTGTACAACTACTTTCTAATACAAACACCAATATGGACTTGTTTTCAGAATGCCTACTGTTCTATTCTTGCCATAAGGACCTAAAAATACACTTACGGGGACACTATTCTGGTGGCCATTATACTTTTTTCTTTGTAGCAATTGGCGTAAGCATTCAGTTCTTGTAGGGAAAAAAGTGGGATTATATTATGTAAACATTTTTGTTTAACTGGTATATACATACACATACACTCAAAACCTTCTTCTGCTTAGAAGACTTGACTTTTACGAAGTTTACATTGAATTATCTGCACTCAGACCTAATGCAATTTGCTGGTACTACTTTCAGGCTTGAGCACTCGTATTCTCAATTGGATTCTCTTGTTAAGAAGGCCAATTTGCTGAGAAGAACAATGCAACTGAACCAAGAAAGGCTTGAAAAAAAATGTTCAGACCTTCAATTGGCGGAGGCTGAGGCAATTACACAGAATGCATCTTTCTTTATATTTCTGATTTTGCAGATAAATAGCAATTAACTATGCAATATTTTTAATTAAAATTTAAGCTTTTAACCCAGAGGCGGATCCATGATTTGAACCTGATGGGTTCAACCTTTGAAGTTCTTAGCACTGAACGCACTCTACTTTTGAAATTATGGGGTCAAAATCTAATTTTTATTGAAATTTAAAATAAAGGTCTGTGTTCTGGGTTCAGATCAACCCATAACTCAAATGCTACATCCGCCACTGTTCTAACCTATTACAAAAATTGCATCATGCTTTAACTTCTTGATGTTTTACTATGGTTTATGAAGTTTTTCAAAGGGGTTTCTTGTACATTCAGGTTGATCTTTTGGGAGATGAGGTGGATACACTTTTAAGCCTACATGAGAAGATTTACATAGCACTTGATCATTACTCGCCAGTTTTACAGCATTATCCTGGGGTAAGATGATTCACGTCTTAAAAGATATATTATATCAAATTTTCTTGTGAGACAAGTGTTAGTCTGGCTTTTAAGGATTCAGCTGTATGTGTTTAATAGTCATCTCCAAGTTCCAATATTCTTCAAGTATGTTCAGGTAGGCTCCAAAATTGAGAATTTGTCCTTTGCATCTGAACATAAAGTTTTCACTTCTTCCAATCGAAGGATAAGTTGTTAGCTGGGTATCCAGTTGTTAGCATGTGCAACTTTTACAATGCAGTGGTTAAAGGTCAAACGACAAGGGATAAAAACTATAGTCCTACTGCTCTTGCTCTTCCATTGAAGATATTCGGGTATTTCGGGCTAGGGAGGGAAGCTACTTCCAATATAAACTTGTGTCACTTCTGAAGCATGCAATTGCATTTATCGGGCAAATATTATATCTTGTTTACATGTCGCTTACTTTAATGCAGATTATGGAGATTCTTAAGGTGATCAAAAGGGAATTAACTGGAGAGTCTACCAAGCTAGTAAAATCATCTCCTGCTTAAGGTAATTTTTCTTCTGCTAAAGTATAGTTTTTCACTTTTCAGTAGGTGATATGCATAACATTTGGTTCCATTGTTGTTAGCTAGATCAGCCTCTAAGACAAACTCTATGAGAATGTGTAGTTATTGATATTTTTCCTGAACACTAAGTTGCTCTGTTACTGTCTATATTCCAATTTAAGTAGTTCTCTTTCCTTTTTAGTTTGTTCTAACAAGAATGACACCTTTCTATACCTGCTTATCATTTTACCTCTAATGACATGCTCTTATACCCATATAAATGTCAAGGCATGTTTAAGTCCCCACAAGTTGTAACAATACCTTTGGTATGTACTAAAGGTCTTTCTTTTGAATAGGTAACCATGAATTAAAGGTCTTTCTTTGTTTCTTAATTTCCGCGCCCAGTCAAATGTCGCCGTATAAAATGAACGGAGGGAGTAATAAAAACATTTGCTGAAAAATTAAACTTTTGCTTGAGCTATTCATTTTGTTGTATCTGCAGTGACTAATATTCTTCATGTGTCGTCTCCTACTCAAGAAAAGGAAAAGAACCAAAGTAAATTAACTGTTTTTTGTAACTGTGCACCATTAGTCCTCAGGGATTTCTGGGTTGTAAAAAAAGGGAACTGAATAAGAGGAAAACAGCTGAGTTTAACAAAAAAAATGAAAGGTTGAGAAAACTAGGGCTGATGTAGAAAGGAGTGATCTTGAAAGGAAAAGGGCAGAGGAAAAAAAGGCTGCTTTAGGAAATTTCAAATAGGAATCAAAAAAGCCAAAAAAAAAAAAAAATCAAAGGTGGAGTTGGTGAAATCATGAATATTGAAGATGCTAATAAGCAGCTGTGGCAGAAAGAGGAAACACATAGGTGAAAAGACTTGCAGATTCAGAAGTGGCTAAAGCCATAGAGCAAAAGAATCTTCTATAAGCTAACCACAAAATGGCTATTGATAAAAAAATGTCGATTGTAATAAGAGCACCATTGATGAAGGATTGATGATTTTTCTTCATGTTGTGTTGAACAATTGTTTTTCGTGTTCAAAGGAACAATATAGAGAATACATTGAATATTTGGAGGAGGAAATGAACTCCTTTCGCTCGGTAAATTGGTAAACACCACAAAAACAGAAGTATACAAATAACAGGCAAAGTAGCTTGTAATCACGCCTGTTGCAAGACATTCAACATATCTTAGGTTTTCTTTTAACTGTTTCTTTCATAAATCAACCTTTTATTGATTCTTCTTTCTTTTGTTGAACAGATAATAGACAGTTCCTGGATTTTTGTGTTCCTCCATCTTGGCTAGTACCATTTGAAGTTCAACACGAAGCTAGAAAAACAGATTTTAGTTAGTGTGACAGAGATGTAGTATTAATTTGTAGCAACTTAATTAAAATAAGGAAAAGTTTTTGAAGCTCAACTGACCTGGCTTGTAAAGGGGATCCTAGTTTGTTCTGTATATTTTGTATCATCAGGCAGGGAAAACCCAACAACTATAGTTGCAGCTGTGAAATTTTAGGTAATTTAGGTACATTTGTCAGCTTTCTTGTATATACGAAGCAAAATTTACGGACTACTTTGGCTAGTTTTAATTTTACGGAAATCCATTTGTTTATCATCTTTTCTTTGATCGTCTTTTCCCCTAATTAGATATTCCAATTCAGGAACTGGCATTGTTTCTCTCCATAAATTAGTTGGATTCTTCCTTGCTGTCCATTGACAGTGATTTAGAATATTTTTTTGAGCTTTGGACTTGTTCTAATGTTTTCCTTGATTGGGAGAAATGAGTAATTTGCACCCTCTTGAGGAATTTGGTTACTGAAGAGTCAAGCCTTCCCTTTATCCCTTATGCCCCTGAGGGTAAAAGGAAGACCTTAATTTAAACTTTTTCACTCTGAGACGTTTCATAATTTTAGATATTACCATTTTAGTGTTAATTTTATTTTATATGATAGTACCATTTTAGTGTTAATTTTATTTTATATGATTTTCACAATTTTTAAAAATTCAAAATCTGTTAACTGTTTAAATCTTGTCTGATTCTTGTGAACTTATTTATCGAATGAAAATTTGCCTCTTTTTGCTTATCCATTATTACCTTTATTCTTTTTGTCTTGTTCTCTCGCTTTGCTTTGATTTTCCAATTATTTGCACTAAATCATTAAATGCACGATACATCTAGTGAAGAAACAAATTAGACGTATGATAAATGCTTTTTTTACACAAATCTCTTATGCTTTAATATAGTTAATCGATATGTATTTCCCCCGATGTTAAATAAAATTGTATCAGAACTTTAATACTCAATTCATTAATTTGTAAGCTTCATATAAATATAGATCTCCACCTACCCCTCATAAAAGAAAAAGACAGCAGATTTCAAACATTTGAATGAAAAAATACTTCAAAATTATTAGCAAGAAGTCATGATCTATAAAAAGAGAAAAAAACAAATCTAGCACATATTGTGAGAAGGCCTATGTCTCCATTGAATCCACTTGCTTTGAAGGAGTAGGCGAGTAGCATCATTGGCATTTAAGATTTTTGTTTTTGTTTTGTTGTAACGATAATATATAGTATTTACTTGTCGAAGAAGTCTTTTTTTTTTTTTTTTCTTCCTGATGTGTTGTTTTGAATACCAGAGTTTGAGTTGATTTTAGACTTAGAAAATTCCATTCCCCATTCAAGGATGTTTGTGTTACATGTTGCAACTACTTGTTGTGGAACCTGAACTGAAGTTGCATTGTGATAATTTGTTGCCTTAGCTCTTTGCTGGCAATGTTGATTGTTGAATGATGTGTGCCTTTGAATAAACCGTGTCAAGTTTAGGAGTAACGATGTATCCTGTCTAAAATTTAATAAGTTTCACTTTTAATTTATAAGTTGGCAACGCTACATGGCATGTCTAAGGACATAGCTAATTAGCCCTTAAATCATATCACTAGAACATGTACATGTAGGATAACTATGAAGGAAATCACCAGCCTCTTAATTACTACATTAAAAAGTTGCCAATTTAACACTAAAAAATGCAATAAAAAAAGACCAGAAATTTATTCCTCAACTAAAAGGAAGCCAAATTTGGTGCGGAAATAAAATCATATCTTTTTTTTTTTGGTCAGAAAATAAAATCATATCTAATTTTAAGTAAATGATTTCATGTCTCATATTTCCATTTATTGCCCCAGCATGAAACAGTTGGCAGGCTAAACTCCCAACTGATCTGTACTCTTGACCAACATAGACATATCATACATAATTCATATGTGTGTATATATATCAAGGCAAAGTAGTCACATTCAGTACCTTCAAAATTCTTGAAAAAGACACAAACCTCAGCTAAACACACAAACAGACATACTCACTAGTACACAATGTCTCACCCAATTTTCCAATCCAATGAGAACAGCCCTTACGGAGACATGACAAGAGAAGAGTTTTACAAGCAGCATAAAATAATTCACGAACAAAGTTTCATGTTAAACAAACAAAACATGAAGATATTCACACAATCTTGGCAGCCTGAATCAACTAATCAGTTAAGAGGCCTTGTGGGCATGATTCATGGCTATACGTCCGAAAGCAGCTGGCTTTTCGAGCTAAATGCAGTAGCCATGGCGAAAGCTGGTTTTTTCGTCTGTGCTCTCGACCTACAAGGTCATGGTTACTCAGAAGGCTCACCTGGTGACATACCAAATATTCAACCCGTAATCCAAGATTGCATACAGTACTTTGACTCTGCTCGTGTTGATCACCCAGAGCTCCCAGTTTTCCTGTATGGTGAGTCATTAGGTGGTGCAATTGCTACACTCATATGTCTAAGGCAAAAGACTGTATGGAATGGTCTGATATTAAGTGGACCGATGTTTGGAGTGTCACAGAAATACAAACCTGTTTGGCCATTGGAGAAGCTACTACCATTGGCCGCCTTCATAGCACCATCTTGGAGGATTGTGATCACCAAACCACCTGCATCTAAATCATACAAGGAGGAGTGGAAGAAAAAAGTTGTCTTAAAAAGTCCAAATCGCCTGGCTTCCCAGAAGCCACCAGCTGCCACTGCACTAGAGCTTCTGAAAGTCTGTGAGTATATACAGAGGAACTGTCATGAACTAGAAGTCCCTTTGCTGATTCTTCAAGGTGGGGATGATAAGGTATGTGATCCTGAAGCTGCAAAATTTGTGTATAAATCGGCAGGAAGTAACGATAAGACTATGAAAATTTACCCGGGAATGGGGCACCAATTGATAGGTGAACCAAATGAAAGTGTGGAGCTTGTTTTCAATACTACGCGGTCATGGATTGAGGTGAGAGCAAACTTGACAAAAATCGAAGAGATGATCTTAAGTTCTTCAGATGTTTAGACACATCGTCAGAAATTCTCTTTTCATGTACAACAACATACCCAGTGTAGTCAAACAAGTGGAGTCTGGGTAGGGTAGAGTGTACGCAGACCTTACCCCCACCTTGGGAGAAGAGAGGCTGTTTCCGATAGGCCCTCGGCAAATTCTCTTTTCATGTAATAATAATAAATAATAAAATCTACTGTAATTACTGATATTGTCAGAGCAGTTTCCGTCCTACTAAAGTATTATTCATTTCATGATGATGTTCCATATGCTTAAATGATGGAGTCTTGGCATGATAATTTTCAAAAGTAACTACTACTGAGATATAAGGTTCTGAAGCAACATGGATCCCTCTTTAAGAGTTCAGCACTTGGTTCAGTTATTTCATTGACTCCTGCAACAATAGTGAGCTTTTATTTTGATTAGCAATGCCTAATAAGCAAGAAATAACAAAAATTGGGAAAGAGATGCACTACAATATTCAACTTCACGATCATTCAGTTTCAATGAATCAGGATGTTGTTCAACTTGATGTTACATAGAGAACAAAGAAGAATTTGTACGAGTATATATGAGTAATGAAATAAAAAAGTATCCTGTAAGTTACAACTTAATGGGGAAATAACTAATACATCAAATAAACTTGAGATACAGAATTAAATGGATAATCTGCTGTGAGGAACAGCTGCATATTCTCCGAGCACCATGTCATAAAATTTCCAGTATTTGTTTCTTTCTAATGATTCTCTTACCATGTAGTTAGCCTCTCAAACCAAATGCAAGAAAATAATATAGTGGAGTCATAGTCTGCTGGGTTGTAACTGCCTATAAGTTCTTCATAAGATCTCTTCTTAATTTCCCTGTTGTTGTCACTGGAAATTGATTTTTCCACAACACAAAATTCTTGGGTATTTTGAACCTGCAAAATACTTCATGTCATCGATATGAATCAGATCATGCCAAGCATCAAGAGAGGGGTGAGGTTGGGGATGGAACATGAGATAGACTTGCTGCAATCGAATTCACTTGAACAACTAAGGAAAAAAGAAAATACGCTGTCAAATCTCTCGCTCTGCAGAAGTTCTGGAGGACAGTGCTGGACAAACATTGCTCGTTCTTGTTATCCGGATGATTCGAACTTGAATCAGTCCACTGCCAATTGTCTTTCAGCCTGATACAGGCAACGACCATCTCAGTCAAGCGAGAGTGGGGAAGCCCAAGAACAACACTAGCAGAAATCCCTGGATGTTGCGTTAAAACAGCTTCCACCTGAGCCACAAACAAAACTCACTGAATCATTACCAATGCAAACAGAATGCATGGTGTTCCATTACAAAAAATTAACTACGTAACACATAACTATCATTTGCTCATCAACTTAAAAGATATCAAGGAGGTTGCTCTTGTTTGTGTTGATTGCTCGACTGATCGAAGAGAACAAAAGCATTAAAGTCTTGGATGCTTGCCTCTTCAGGATAAACCATTTCGCCTCCACTCTTTATTCGACCCTTCAAGCGCCCAATGAGCCAGATATTTCCACAATCATCTATATGCCCTATATCACCAGTGTCAAGCCAACATTCATCAGTTGGAGAAGAATTATTGATTGGCATTTGACCCCAGTATCCAAGCATTACATGGGGACCTCGTGTCAAGAGCCTCCCTATACAAGAAAAATCATCACCAGCAATTCTTATTTCAATATGTGGAGCTGGTTTTCCAACACAGATACCATCTGGTTTATGTGCCAAATTGGAGCTGTTGGCATAAGAATGCTGCATACAACTTTCTCTGGTAGGGTCATAAAGAGTCATGAAAGTCAGAGAAGAACATGCCTCTGTCATTCCTACAAAATATTTAAAGAGTACTTATCAGGAAAGCACGACTGAGACAGAATGCTGTTTTTAGGGAAGCGTAGATCAATATTCTTGAAACTAACTTCACAGAATACACCAAGAAGGCTAGGACTTGTGCCACTATAAATTTGGAAGATGATATATGTCCTACATCAGGAACCTCACTTTAAACATGCAATCTTCTGCTATCAACAAATGTTTTGTTAAGAAACGATGAGTTTGAACGGGGAAAATATGTCAACTGGTCACTAGACTGACATACCGTAAGCTGAAAGAAGTTTAGCCCTCGGGAAAATCTCAATCGCATTTTTGATAAGATCAGATGAAAGACCCCCAGCACCATTGAGAATCTTCTTCACAGATTTGGACCCTACAGGTATGTGCTTTGTCCTACGACAAGTGAAAGTAGAATCAAATATTTGCACTTATCATGAACTCAGTATGTCCATGGAGAGAAACCTAGAAAAGAATCAACCGCCACTAAAATCTGGGCCAAAAAGAGAAACAAAGTTCTTTTAATCTTGAACAGGACATCGCAAAAAGTATTCCTTGTAAAATCTAAAGGAGGTAATGCCACAAATGAATATTGGCAGTGAATTTATAAGGAAAAAGCTTGATAATCCGATCATATGTATGCCCATACAGTTATGGTTCACTTCAATTTTGTTCAAAAGATAATCCCATTGAAATTTGTCTTTGAATCATGTAGAATAGCTGAGTGCTTTACCTATAAAAAGAGATTAGATCAGTCATCATAGCTGGAACTGTAATGAAAGAAGTTACATTATGCTGGTCTATGGATTCAACAGCCAATTTAGCTTCAAACTTTGGTAGTAAAATATGACAACCGCCTGCCATTAGCATGGCCAAGGCTGATGATATACCACCAATGTGGCAAAGTGGCGCAGTGTGTAAATAGACCTGCAAGAACCATAACATGAATCAGCTTGGCACGTGTTTCAAACAATTGGGTACTATATCTACGTTGCAACATTCATATCATGTTTTATCATAGTAGATAAGCATACATCATCCTCACCGTAGCCAACAATTGCAATTTTTGCAAGGGATTGCACCACCAAAGCTGAGTGGCTTATGGTAACTCCCTTTGGCCTCCCTGTGGTTCCTATTGTCATTAAGAAACAGAAAAAAAAAAAAAATCATAAATACAAGTCAAAGGACTTAGAAATACTCCTTGTACCAGAACAGGAGACACAAGATCATTTCACAATTGAACAGATAAGCATTACTTTGCACATGCAGTTCAATGACTCAACCTACACTTCTTAGTGGAGTAAATTGTTAGTATGACATACAAAATGACCATCTTCTTGTTCAAGAATTTTGCTAATAGCCAAATAACTTTACTGAGGCTAAGGAACAAGATATTTTCCTAATCTGATCCAGATAAAATTTTGAGATAAAATTTACATTCCTTAATTAAAAAAGAGGTTTCCACTACCGGATTTCTCTTAGAACTTCATATTGTCAGTTTCCGTCGGTCTGAGGGGATTTGAATATCACATTCTGAATCAGGGAAAAGAAAATGAAGAACAACAAATAAGCTTGTGGAAAGGTAGTGAGCATGTACCTGAAGTAAAGCATATTATAGCTGCTTCCTGAGGTGGCCACAGGTAGTCTGCTGTTAAATGCCTTTTGCAACTTCTTTTCAGCTGTTCAGTAGTTAATCCTGGTATATGTGTATGTAAGTATGATAAATTAATAAACAGAAGAAGATTTATCCATATTCATACTGGTCATGAATGCTTGAACACATACCAATCTTAGTGCTATTAACTTCATTAGGATTATCCATTAGGACTTACCTCAGAGAAGGCACAGAATCAGCAAAGGACTAGAAGTTCCAGAAATTACAGGTTGCGTCATGGACCAACATTGTTGGCTTTGCTACCTGAAGAGCTGCTCTTGTTTCTTCCAGGCTCTGCAAGCTGAGAACAGTTACTAGGAGGACATGCTTGTATCCAGAACAGTTTCTTCAATCTATATTATACAGAAATTGATTCTTTGCCGTGATACTAGTACTTATTCATGATACCTATTTTCAGTTTCCTCATAGAAATTAAGTTTACATATGTTTAAACTCTTTACAACAAAGAGCTATGTTACATGGACTGCTCATATTGAGTAAATATAGAACATGTCCTACAGGTAAGATATTGGTAATTCGTGTGAATCCTTAAATCAGAAACTATAAAAAAATTAAAAATTTCGAGGTGCATGCATAGCGGAATGAAATCAAGAGCTAATAAACTGTCACTGATATTGAAAAAAGAGGCAACTAGTCACACATAAATCAAGAAAAGCGCAAGCTTAAACATAAAAAGCCAACCAAAAAAAAAAAAAAAGCACAAATATTTGTTTAATCAGTGGTCATCCTAAAGAAAATTAATGATGACAGTAGCTGGATATCTGTGCTTTTTTAACACAAAATATCCACCTATAATCAGCATTAACTATTCTCTAGAATGATTTGCCACGTTAAATTATCTTGAATTAGATTGGAGAAACGGAGGATAATACAAAAAATAGTCTTCCAGGTATGTTAGAAGAAAATGGACTATTAGAGATTGAGAGTGTGTGTGTGTGTTAGTGTACTTACCCAACGGTAATTGAAAGGTGCAGTAATTCCTCCTACATATGCAACTGCCAGTAACCACTCCAAATAAAGATCACTGCAATAAAATTTGGATAATGAAAAAGAATTCTTAAAAATTTAAGGATAGTTCAGTGGCAAAAATGACGCAATACAATTTGAGAATTGCCATGAAAATAACACCTCATAACTATTTCCAGCTTTTAATTCATTTTTCACGCCTTTTCGATTTAATTAAATCCTCAAGGTTCCTTGTTACAGAGGAAAGATAATAGCTTAAAATAAAATGACTAACATTAAGCAAATTGAGAAATTCAAATGTAAAACAAAGGACTAACAATCACTAAGGATCATGTAGAATGTACCAACAGGCAGTTAGTCTGAATTTGAAACTTCCATATAACTTACTCCATTATCTTCTCTAACAAAATACACCATCGAAAAGTCATACTTTTATGAAATACCAAATATGTTAACAATTACTAGTAGTTAATTCCTTAACTTATGTAATTTTAACCATCAAAATCAACTTAGAACTTCTACAAAGAAATATTGTTCAAACTTCAAAAGGAGCAAAAGGATATACATGGTATTATTTGTAATGTGAAGCATCAAAATGTCCAGCCATTTTACCTTTTATTTTCTATTATTCTTTTCACATTATATAAGTGACCGTGTGGAACTGAGAAGGCTAAAAGGTACAGCCACCTAATGCAATGGAAGTTGTACATTTGCAGCTAGTTTAAAAATGGGAAAATTACAGCCCAATAAATATACAGGTTTTGTGTATTTATACTTACGCATGCATATACTATAACTACAATATACATATACTATACATAAAATATACCTTTACTATATCTATAATATACATATCAGTGTATAGATTTTGTATATTTGGGCTATTACCGATAATTAAGTTTGGGCGACGGTACATTTACGTAAGTTTCCTATTAAAATGGAAGCAGATGATTAATACTAAGAAGTCAAGGAGTACCTGTTAAGAGCGGAAATGGCGACAACATTACCGGGCTTAAGGTCCAGTTGAATAAGCCCATGGACCAGGCCCAAAACTGCCTCAACTACTTCCATACCGGTCTTTCTTCTTTCTCCCATTATCATTACCGTTGAACTACGGCGAACCGTCAACAGCCGGCTTAAGCACTGGCAAACGTGAGCCTTAGAGTAATTAGCCATTTCTCTAGAGGATAAATTTGGAATTTCCTAAATCCTTTGCGTTTGAGCAAACGAAACAGCTATTTTTTTTTTTAGTTTTGCATGAGACGTTTGAGAATAAGTGATAAGAGTTTCATTTGGAGTTTGGGTATCGTTTGGTTGTCATTGAACTACAGTAATTGGATAACCATTTTGTCCATACCCAAATATTGACCGTATCAAAATTCTAAATATTGGCCAGTTATATTTTGAAGAGTCAATTTGGTTAAATATCCAAGTAAGCTTTTTAAGATGATATTAAGAAATTTTAAATGACTTTTGTTTCTTGTTTTTCTCTTTAAATGGATTGTTCAAATAATGGATACAAGGACGGAGAAGGTATGAATTAATTGGATAGCAAAGTATCATCGTATTATTTTTATGTTAATATGTATTATTTTTAAGATTATAAATTTCACATTTTAATTGAACTGCTTACATGTAGATATACTTTAATTTTAGTAATCTGATAGGATAAAAGTTTTTTTTAAACCGACAAAACATATAACTTAAACTCTTTTTACTAAATGAATCATGACAATCGACCTATCTCCATCCATAAGAGATTTCGAGACTAATCAAGTTCAAGAAATAAGTAAATTCAAAGTTCTTTTGTTTAAAAATTGCAAGTAGAGACTATGTAAATTGACACTTGAGAGTGTAAATTTGATAAATATATTATGAGTGAAGTAGTACTTGTGTACTAAGGATTCGACAGTAAATTTGAAGGATATTAGGGGAGAAAATGCCAAAAGAGCGATGTCCAAAATAGATCGTTGCTTTGAGGACCCATGTGAGCCATAGACTGGAAAAATATGGAAAAGTTGTGAAGTGGATCGGATCCTATCCTTATCTTATCTTTGTACTCCAAATTATGGGAAGATTGCGAAACAAAGTATATCAAGAAGATTTGAAATTTGATTTAGGGGCTCGAAAGTTGTAGACTTTGTTATCTTTTTTTGCGCGGATTGTCCTTCATTTAGGGTAGTCTTTAATTTTTGTCCTTCAAATTGGTGGTATTTAATTTTTGTCCTTCGCCTAATATCCCGAAGTTCTTAGTTCGAATCCCAACTCGGTAAAAAAAAAAAGAAGGAATTTTCGCAAGACAGACTTTTAGATTCGCAAGGTAATTTTACCTTCAAAACTCTGCCTTAAGGCAGAATTTTACCCTCAGGCTAAAATTCTACGCAGAGTTTTGCCTTCAAAATTCTATCTTAGACAAAAATTAAAGACCACCCCCAGCGAAAGACAACCCTGCAAATCGCCCCTTTATTATTAACAAGTAGGCTGATACATAAGGGACTTGCAATGGATTGGACAAATCAGTCCAATTGAACATTTGGAAAAAACGCGGATTGCCCTTCAAACGCGCTGGTCTTTAATTTTTGTCCCTCAAATTGCTCATCTTTAATTTTTGTCCTACACTTAAAAAGGCGTCCGAAAATACCTCGAGGTTCTAAATTTAAACCCTAGCTCAATTAAAAAAAATCGCAAGGTTAGGTTTCGTGAAAGTTAGGCCTTATAAGGCATGACTTAGTTTTGGCTGTAGTTCCAAGTTAGGCCTTATAAGGCATAACTTTTGTAGTTATATAGAAATTAGTCTTAGGCATAACATTTATATAAAAACTATGTCTTAAGGCATAACTTGCCTTACGAATTTTCTTTTTTTACTTTGCTGGAATTCTACAGAAGTTAGGCCTTAAGGTCTAACTTTTACCTAAATAGGCCTAATTTGTGACGAAATTCTGCCTTGCGGATTTTTTTTTTTTTTTTATACTCTGTTGGGGTTTGAATCCAGAATCTCAAGGATACTTTTGGCCACTTAAAACGTCAAAGGATAAAAATTAAAGACCGCCCCAAATAAGGGTATTTGTGCGAATGACCAAAAAAAATAAGAAAAGATCAGAAGATGTAATGTTGAGTCACAATAAGTCCCTTATCTTAGTTTTCCATATCCGGTTTTTTTTTTTTTCTTTTCATTTACACAACTTTTATGTGTTAGTTCACAATTTTATTTAGTCTTCTACATTTGAAATTTAAAAGTAGAAAATCCGTGAGGTTTACGCTGCCCCACGTCTTAAAGTTTACGTCTCGCCTCATAGTGGCTATAAATAGAGTCGAAGGTAACAAAATAGCAAAAAAAAAAAGTTTTTGAACCAAACTATCCCAACAAAAAAAAAAAAGTTACAAAAGCGCCTTTAGCTCGATAAATTACGCGCTAAAAAAGCTTCGGATAGCACCGTTAAGTGCTTTAGCGCGATGATAATTTCTTGCGCTAAACTGCTTTTTTTTTTGGCCCTTTTGGTTAACCGCTTTTTCGTTTACACTTTTTAACGTACTTTGACCATAGATTAATCATGCTTGGAACAGAAACTTTCATATTTTATAGAACCCTACTTATTTTTGTGCGATTAATAAGGTAGCTCCAATCATCAAGGATAAGAAAATCTTCGAATTGCGTTTTAGTGGTTGAAAAGTGATCGAACGCCATTTTTGTTTGAAGGCTTGGTGTCATTAGCTTTAAGTTCTTTATGAATACTTAAACTTGTTCTTTAATAATAAACCAAAAGTAGTAAAAATACAATCATCAAAAAAAAAAAACTTAAAATACATTCATCAATTCATGCTCTTGAGTTGATGAAAAACTAAACATACTAATATTCTTCAAAATAACAACATCATCATAAATTAAACTTAAAACTAAAATCACAACATTCTTAATCATCATCAAAATAGAAGTCTTCAATATCGTCCTCGAAAAAATATTGGCGATTTCTTGCCACACACATCTTTTTCGGTAGATGTTAGTTCTCCTGCAGGTTGATGATGCTTGTTCTTTCGCCAACTTTAGCATGTAAAATCTACATCGTCTTGCCGACGTGTTGTTTTCTTTTCTAATCCTTTGCACGGCAAGCTCGCAAGTTTCTAGACCTACTTGAGGCATGGTTATGGAGTACCTTGTTGGGATTGGAGCGTTGAGATTTTTCAAGTCACCAACAAGACGTTCTGATTCGGCAAGCTAATGTGACCATTCTCGGCGTAAACCTCAATAATATTCTCTCGGATCTAAATGTTTCACCGTACGAGAAATCATCATTACGCTACATAAGAAGGTAGGGATTTAGCTCATCTAGTTTGAAATCAATTTGGTATCGCTCGAAAAGCTGCTATGATTTGAACTCTCATCATCAATCGCTATTTGGTTCTTTTGGAAGGAGTAAAGACCAACCGAGCTTCTACTACTCGACATTGAATACGTTGTAGTCTAATAACAAAAGAAAGTGCTACTTATATAGTTGCAAACCCCCATGTACTCGTAGTTGGGGGGGGGGGGGGGGGGGTCTTTATGGCCCTACCACTTACTTTATATAAAAAAATATTAATCTTCATCGGAAATCTCACATCCGAATCCCATTGGATCTAAATCTTGTGCTACCATGTACACCATATTCTACCCTAAGGTAACGTATTTGCATCCGATTATTCTCTTTGTGAAAACGGTTATGGGCAAAATTATACTCTTGTGGAGTTCCACGAGGCATTGACATAGCACGTTTTTTTGGGCGTTTAAGCCCTCGACGCTAACTTTTGCTCAAAGGTCCGCAACCTCCCTAACACGCCAATTCCACTCTTTCGTCATCTTATTGTTGTAATGTTGGTTGTATCTCTCGTTCGGGTTGTTTCGTATTGAAAATCTTCACCCAATTCCCATGTCCTACCCATTCGTCGAATATGTTTTTGGAATGAACGATATAACACGACTAATATCTCTAAATTGGTCAAAGAATGACATAGTAACTCAATTTTGTGTGGAATTTTGTGTGGCGTTATACGTATATAACGTTTGAATTTTGCGTTATGTCGAATAACAAATATATTCGGTATTTGCTATTCGCGTTATGAGGGACCGATATAACGCGAGAAATTCTTAATTCATGCGTTATGCAACACTCCGTACTTAATTTGATTTGATGTAACATTATGCAATACCGCAAGACACACTAATTGCATGCATGCGTTGGTTCAATATTCAAACTTCAAATCTTATTAATACGATTTCGAATGAGAGAAAAATTCTAAGTTTCATCCAATTTTTAACACAAATTCTAAGTTTCATCCAATTTTTCATCTAAGTTTTTGCATTTGTATTCCTCCTCCTAAATTAGTCAAAAAATGGAAGATGTTCCAAAAATTAGAGTTTCTTTATTACGGGGACGGACAAATTATATTCGAGAAAAATAATTTGCGCTATGATTCTCCCTCAAAATACCATGTTAAGTTTTCACTTGACTTAAAATTCTCAAAACTACTCCAAGCCTTGTATAATAGACTACAAGTTAGTAGGAGTAATTTTGATTTATATATAATTGGAAAATATCCAATTTCATTTACGCAGCAAGGTGTAACTAGTTATGGACAGTGGTACTTCAAGACGATGGTTTTTTGACGGATTATTTGAAGGCGCCTTATGATTATAGGGAATGCATAACTTTAAACGTCCTTGAAATGTACATAGAGAAGGTCCCTATTAATCGACTTGAATTCATGGCTAGGGCTCTCGGAAGCCGAATAGACCTCGTTGGGAAGCCCCGTCTAGAATTCAGTCGAAGTCACTCAAGCGGAACCTACTTGTGGACACAATTACCCTGACATGAGTACTTATGAAGGAATTTTGATGAGCCAAATGCCTCTGGATAGTTTAAGTCAGCAATTTGATGGGCAGTGGTAAATATTCATTTTTTACATTATTATTATTATTATGTGTAGTGGCACTTGAATGCTACTAATGATGTCGATTATATTATTTAGGGGTTATACACCTGATATGGATCATATCGGACGGTCTCCTCAATCGGGATGGATGAATCAAAGTTGGAACATCCTACCACTATCCAACTACTCAAAAAAATGGTCCTTCCTCAAGTTTCGGTGCGATTGATTACTATCGGACGTCTATTTTTTTAACATCAATAGTATTATTTGATGTGTAGTAGTTAAAATACTCTACTTTCTTATGTAGGGAGAATGTGGTGGTTGCACCAAATTATAGGCAAAGACCTTTATGGATGGTGGAGGATTATCCGAATTATATAGTGACATCATCGAGCGATAGTGAGGAAATACCTAATGCGGAGGAAAGTGACGATGAGCAAAGTGAGGATGAGGTTGAGGTTGGAACTAATCCTCAATATCAAGTAGAACTGTTGCAAGACATGATGAACGGCCCAAGACCATGAGGAATCGAATTCACAAGGCAACCGTTTCGAGCGAAGAGTCGACTCCGGTTCGGCGCAAAGCCAATTTCAACAAGAAGAGTCGACCCCATTCGGTGGCATTCCGATGAGATCCCTATCTTGATCATCTTCAAGATCGCCCGGATGCCTTTGTCTTTACTAGGGATGATGATCATATTCGGCGAAGTTAGTGGAAAGAGCCAGTGGATCTTTTAAAACGAAAGGCTCATATTGAAAAAGGCATGATTTTCAGCTCGAAAAAATCATTGAAAAGGGCTGTTAAGATTTATTGCATCCAGGGGATGAGAGAGTTTAAAGTTGACTATTCCACACGAAAACTTTGGCCATTGGTCTGCAAGCGAAAATATCAAGCTGCGAATGGATGCTCCGTGGTAAAGAACTGTCGAAAAGATGTGGACTATTTCAAAGTTCTACACAAAGCACACTGGTGATATGGGTGACCTTCCAGATGATCATTGCAATCTAGATACCAATATGATTGCTCATGTGTTAGTTGACGACATTGGAAAAAACCCAAGGTATCCCTTCGCCTAAGTTTATTTTATTTTTTGGTGTTAATATAATGTTCCTCGTTGCTATATGTCGATATTTCAACTTATTCGTGTTCCCTATTAAAGATTATATTACGGTAGTCGAAAGTATATATAGCAAAGCTTGTTAGTAGGAGGAAAGCGTATCTCGGGCGTAGGTGTGCATAAGATAGTCTACTATGATTGGAAGGGCTCTTTCAAAAAGTTGCCCGTAGATACATGGCGGCTCTATAACACTTCAATCATGGTACCGTTGTTGAATGGAAGCTCAAATCGGCCTCCATGTGTGCCGAATATTTTTTGAGTTTGTGTTTGGGCATTCAAACCATGCATTGATGGTTTTGCTTATTGTCGGCTGTAATATGAATAGATGGAACACATGTGTACGGGGTATACGACATAAAGTCGCTAACTGCAGCTTGGAATGGATGCAAATGGAGCTATATTCTCTAGCTTTTGCAATTGCGGCTAATGAGAGCATTAGTACGTGGGGTATATTTTTGGACTACTTAAGGCAACACGTTATTAAGGATCGTATGGGAATATGTGTGATCTCGGACGGAAATGCCGGCACATTGCACAATATGTTGAATTTGCAGGGGTTGCATCCACCCTTTGCCTACCATCGTTATTGTTTAAGGCATTTGAAGGCAAACTTCCAAAAGGCATATTGAATCCCAACACTTTGCAATTGGAAGTGGGCGTGATAAGAAACATCGGAGAAGAAGTTTAACTGCGGATGGACATTATTAGAGCGGGCGAATGAGGAAGCCTTCCCGCTGGTTGAATGCAATTGATAAAGACAAATGGACATTACACCGGGATGAAGGTAGGCGATGGGGTATCTTTGACAAAAAACGGCTACGAGTCATTCAATGGTTTGTTGAAATCGCACGGGGACTACCCGTCATCGCAATGGTGAGAATGACTTTTAAGCGAGGTTATGGAGCGGTTCGTCGATAATAGATCAAAAGAGGCCAAAGCACGTACGCACAGAAGAGTCTAAGATGGATGCCAAAACCGTCACAATTGTTCGAGTTCCACAAATATAAGGCTCGAAACATGACCGGATGGAGTATAACTAGGAGAGCGCATATTTGAACTCACAAAAGTGTGCGCAAGGTAAATGAGGTAACGTCCACACAATTTGGAGATTCCAAGAACATGCACATGCGGTAAGTGACAATCATATCATATGTCATGTTCTCATGCCTTCAAGTGTTTTATCGTAATGGGAAAGAACGCCTTCGCGCACATGGCCGAGGAATATACGGTTTGAAAATTATGCAAGAACATATCTTTGAAAAGTTCTACCCACGGTAGTGAGAGTTATTGGCCTAATCGGATCCATTTTCAATGATTGTAAATAAAGCATTTATCCGTAAATTCAAAAAGAAAGCATACTCCCGTATTCATAATGAAATGGATGTTCCGGGAGATACACTCGAAAATGCTCATTTTGCAATTATGTTGGTCATGATAAGCGCAAGTGTCCCTTACGGCATGGTGGTCAAACTACATCTCATGGTGGGAAGTACTCTCGTGGTGGAGGAAACTTTCGTGGTGGTAGATCTAGCAATGGTGGCACATCTAGTGGCGGTGGCACATCTCGCATGAGAGTGGCACATCTCGCGGTGGTGGCGGAAGATCAACTCAAGGGCATTAATTGATGAATGTTTTTAAGTTTTTTTTTTCTTTGATGATTGTATTTTAAAAAAGTTTGGGTTTCTTATTAATGAACAAGTTTAAGTATTTTCATATTGTTATGAATGATGCAATTTAATTATTTTGAGATTTGTATGAATCTCTTTAATTTTGACTAAAAAATAGTAAACTTAAATCTAAACCCAAGTATTCGTAAAGAACTTAAAGCTAATGACACCAAGCCTTCAAACAAAAATGGCATTCGAAAGCACTTTTCAATCACTAAAACGGAATCCGAAGATTTTCTTATCCTTAATGTATTGAGCCTACCTTATTAATCGCACAAAATTAAGTAGGGTTCTATATAAAATATTGAAGTTTCGGGGTCCCGAAGCATGATTAATCTATGATCAAAGTACGTTAAAAAGTGTAATGAAAGAGGGGTTAATCAAAAGGGCAAAAAAGGGACCCCTTTAGTAAGGCATTCTTTCGCGCTAAAGGCAGTTTTGTAACCTTTTTTTTTTTTTCGTTGGGGTAGTTTGGTTCAAAAACTTTTTTCTGAGGTTATTTTGGTTCCGGACTCCTATAAATAGTCTTGCACAGCAGCCTTCGAAATAGCACACCAAAACTGAAATAACCAGTAGGAGGGAGGAGACTTATGGTAAAATTATTTGCTAGTACTTTGTGTTTACACAAACATATAATTTATCATGGTCAAACTATAAGTTAAAGATGAGAATATGCATTAATTAACTATGATTTAGTTATAAATGTATATGTTAAGGCATGTGTCACATATTCAAGATTATATTAGTGTAAACATGTGTGCGAGTAAGTTTTATAGGGCAATCTACTATAGTGGTAGCATAGACGTGATAAAATCAACTCATCTTTTAGTAAGTTTTATAGGGCAATCTACTATAGTGGTAGCATAGACGTGATAAAATCAACTCATCTTTTAGTAAGATACTCAATTTTACAAATCTTGAATTATAATTAGTTTGTTGACTTGACCTAACGACTTGAGCTTAAATTTCCAGTTAAATTATTGTGTTAAAATGAGTCAAAAGAGCGTAACCTAACTGATCAAAATAAAAATGCAAATCCAAACATACAAAGTCAAATTTAAATACTTATAATTAAGTAGATTTGAAGAACTTAAGCTAATAATTTTTTTAACAATACATTAGCTTTCACTTTTTTTAAGGAAAAGAAAATATAAAAACGGCCATGTTGGACAAATTAAGTTACGACTCATTAGCCTACTTGGTCTAACACATTTTGATTGAAGCATACTTTAAATAAATTATCATGATCCGTTTATTAATTTGATTCATTTTTACCCTAACACGTGAATTTCCCACCGCTAATGTTAAAGCAATGCCAACAGGTTCATGCACGCGTATATAAGAATTGATTAAATGTTTGAATCTTTAATTAGATTATTATACTTTTGGGTACAATTTGGATTCTTCAGATGCAAAAGAACAAAACACAACACCTGAGAATACTTTCCCGTGAACTAAAACAGCTTTTTTCATGTGCCAACACTGTGCATTATACCAACAAGAACCACCAGTAAATTAACAGAAACAGTTCTGTTGGCACAAATTTAATAAGAGGACAAGAACAAATGTCCACACGAAGCAAGAAATTTATACGTACTGACTACTGTGAGTTTGATTTTCTAATTGTTGGCTGGGGACCCATCATCCACATAAAATTTGTCTTTGTTGGTTCAGTGACCATGTTGGATCTTTTGTCTGCAATTTTTAACACACGAACCTTGTAAACCTGCACTTGAAAAGAAAGGAAGAAAAACTGTGATGCGAGATAAGACACGAGTTAAGATGCATAATGGGAGCGTAACAGAATTTAATCAATTACAAGGTACCCTTAATTAAAAGTTTCGAATTAGAGCTGCGAAAATGAAATTTTTCCCCTTGAATGAACATTAGGCGACACGAATTTAAATTAGTTGAGAATTGAAACATCTGCTGAATTTTTTTCTATCCAAAATTAGTCGTATTTATTTATTTATTTTGTAAATCCTCACAACGTTCTATATCTCAACTCAGATATTTAAATAATGATATTTTTTTCAATAAGACTAACTTTATGGTAAAAATATATGCCTGCATGATTGAAGCTATTATGACCATGCATGTTACCAAAAGTCCCCAAATTAGATGCACTAATTAATAAATCTCAAAAAGTTTCCATTTTTGAGACATCTTTTTCTAAAAAGATAATTGACTAAATGCAACACAATTATTGAAGGCATTAGGCATACCAAATATCTGACCCATTATCATTGATAGGTTTTAGGGCATTTGACTTTTGTGTCCGATAGCAACCTTTTTCTCTCCCCCGCGCCCCCCCACGCCCCATCCATCCACCTCCACCTTCTCTTTTTTCGTTCATTTGAACAGCAGTAGAGTCAGAATTTTAATTAAGGGAATCCAAAAATATAAAGAAGTAGACAAATAAAGAAGTTAAGGGGTTCAACTTCTACTATATACATATAAAAAATAATTTTCAGCTTATATATATAGTGTAATTTTTACCGAAGGGTGTTTGGATGAACCCCTCGGCCCTTACTGGCTCCGCCCCTGCATTTGAATGAGTTTGATTAATTTCTGGATGGAATTGAGGGTATGCAAATTGTTAATGAAGGATATAGATTAGAGATTTAGGGAAGATGTAAAATATTAGAGAGTGTACAATTTTGCGACTAAGATGTTTTAATATATAATCTCAATACTTGTTCTGTATTATATGGCACGGTTCGATTAGATAAGAAGTTTTATTTTGGTACACAGGAGTATAAATTTACAATTAAATAATTAAATATCAGTTAGAAAGTTAGTTTAATACAGTATAAGAAAATATGAAGTTTGAATCTGTCAAAAAACATATATCTTGAGTTTAATGAACTTAAATTTCAAAGCTTGTGAGATTTATACAAAAAGAAGAAACGATACAAATTATTTTATAGAAGTCTAAATTCTTTATTTTCTTTAAAAGTAAAAAAATGAACAAAGGAAGATGCACACTCGTTGAGACAGTACGACAATTCATTCATTTGTGTTCCAATAAATAACGTTAGAAATGCCTAAATTCCGTCCAAACAAAACAAGTTTGTAGAGGCTATTAATTTATACCTACAAAAACCGTAAATTTTTTACTTTATCCACTATAACTTGCTACTCTTATTAAATTTCATATGTTTCGCTCGGTCAATATTTAATCACAGTTACTATTTACATTAAACTATACTTATAACTAATTTACCATGATTTACTACGTTTAGTAATAAAAGCGTATGTATAGACATGTTTAAACACCATATGCTGATAAACTTTTACTATTCCGAGTTATGTGAATAGTTTTTTAAGTAACTGTAACGGAAAAAAGACTATTTTAACCAAAGAATTGGTTAGTCCAATTAACAAACGGACGGAAATATACCTTTCTTCTAAGTGTTTTATTACATGTCTCAGCCGACAAGAAATCACGCGCAGTCTGTAAGAATTAAAGAATTTGACAAACTGGCAAAACCAACACATGTGCTCCCACTTCATTTATATTACACTCAATTCACCACCATACAACCCCAAAATCTCATCTACTACTATACCCCACTCTTCATTTCCATTCAACAATCCTTCAAACATTTCTACTACAATGAGGTATTATTTCCACAATGTTGCACTCACATTCATCATATTATTATTGTCCATAACGTTGTTTCAATCAAATGCCAGAGAGCTCCGTCCAGCTGAGCACGGATTAACGAATCAAAACTCATCAACATCATCACCATCCACTACCACTACAAACGACGTCGTTCCAGAGATGCTATCGTTCTTTAACGGTAACGGGCAATGGAATACTAAGCCACCGGTGGCATTGCCGATAGCGGAGAATCTGACGTGGATTAACGGCGATAGAGGAGAAATGTCGGTTCACCACACACCTAAAGATCATGTTAAGCAAGTTTTGTTGATTTCCAGCTTGGTTTGTGGAGCAACTGGCGTTGTTTTGCTTGTAGTTTCCGTGTTTGTTTATGTTGTTTTTAGGTTCCGAAAGGAAAAAACAGTGCAAAATGGAAAAGAGATTACAGCTTTGTCAACGACAGTAGATAACGTTGCTCTCGTCCAGAAATGAAGAATTACAGTGCTTCATTTACGAAAGGGATAGTAAATCTGGTTCATTTTCAATGTTTGTACCTTTTTCCTTTCTTTTTGTTGTACTTTTTTTTTTCATTCGTCTTCCGGTACCCACATTAATGGAGTCTAATTATTTTATATTCGCGCTGTGTAAGGCTCATTCAGAAAAATATTCGTATCCAGGCGAACCCGAAACCTATAACATGGAGGAAGCCCACGCGTCGCACCACATCTTTTGATGGTTCTTTTTGTTATTTTGTATGTATAGTTGGAGTTGTATGTATAGTTGGAGTATATATTTACAAGCTTTTCCTCGTCTTTGTTTTTTGAGTATGGGATAAAAGGCTATTTAAACAATTGGGTCACTTATGTAATGTAATTACAAGTAAATCTTTATGATAAACCTTAATTAAAATGGTAAGTGATCTATCATATGTTAAGCTATAATGATAGAGTAAAAACATATTTTACATTATCGATCATGTATATAACGTAAATCATTTTCCTTTATCTTTCTCTGGGAGCGAATTATGCGTTGAGCCAGAGACTAAAATTGTAATAATAGCGCGGCCGCAATGATATTGTCCCGTTTTGGCCTCAGACAAAGACGCGCTTTAAAACGCGTAACTGTGCAAAGTGTAAGATCTACTTACTTATATACTCAACCTCTCTCTCCGTGTTTTGTCGATGTGAGACACTTTTCCTAAGCTAGGGTGTCAGAAAAATGAAGGAAAATCCACACCCCGCTATACTACTAAAATTATAGGGAATTTTTTTAATTTACCAAACATAGCAAGATTTTGTGATTCATAGCAGATTTGGAAAAAAAGTGCACGTGTGCGCAGCCCTATACTTTATTGATTTTCTGGAAAAACGATCTGCGTATAATTGGCTTATTCTGTTACTAGATAGGTCGTGCCCGTGCAAGGCACTGACATTTCCCCAATATCGTTTGTATAAGTGAAATCCCACATTGGAAAAGTTAATTTCACGGTGTTCTATTGTGTAGTAGGATTATCCAAATAAAGGAAATATCATCAAACTAAATATTGAAGTAACATAATATACTATATTCATTTGCAGAACAAAATTATTATGTTGCATTTCTTTTATTTCATTTCTTCTGGAACAATCACAAATACATATTTAATTAAAGATATCTGCTACCACAAATTCAATGCGTAATCTTAGCAATGTGTATTCTTGAATAATCTCATTTCCAATCAAAGCAACAATTCCCATCACGTCCATCACGGAAGATAAAGTAAAACTGAGTTTCATGATGAGTTTTTAGCTGGCAACAAAAGCTGGCTACAGTTATCGTGTCCTGGATTTGTTGAATGGTCCCGTCCTCATTCTGCCCATTGGAAGATTCCATTATTTTCAAAACCAGGTCCACTAGCTGAATGGAACTTGCCAGGAGAAAGTCAATACCCCACAAGCACAGGGAATTGAAATTGAAAAACAATGAGAAAACATATGAAAAAAGGGAAAGACAAAAATTAAACCAATGCTATAGTCTACATGGAATTCTTTAAATAGAAAATACACAACAATTAAACCCATATATTAGGCCTCTGTCACTCACTCAAACTTTAGAATTAATGATCACAAGGTACAATAAAATTAAATGAACTTTGCATTGGAAGCTAAAAGTACAAAGTTTTTATTTATGATCAATTCACCACGTAAATGGCGAATTACATGTCAAATCAGACATAGGCTTGATCCAAGTATTAGAAGAAGATCTTCTTAATCCATACAAAGTTTTATAGGAACAAGAACTACCAAAGCAATGATATTTTCTAGTATCCAGAGAGTAAAAGAGGCATTTGTTGTCGTTGCCATTAAACCAAGGCATGTAAATCTTGTTCCCTGTATTACCTCTGACTGAGATTGTTTCCGCAAATGTTGCTGGATGACTAATAAAGAGTGTCTTATCTCCTAAATTATGCACAGGCACCCAAATCATTCTGGATTCATCAAGCTTACAGACTTGAACCCATTCCCCGTCACAACTCATGAACACCGCCAACAATTCTCCATCACTTTCCGCCATGAAACTCTGGCAACGCTTAGTAGAGAGACGGTTTTGAAGAAAAGTGGTCGCGGAGTTGATCCAACGCGGTCCATCCTTCTCGACATCATAAATGACGAGGTCTCCATATTCGCTCAAACAATAGTAATTCCCCTTGTACAATAAGGAGTCACAATAATATGAGTCGTAATCTTCAGGCCTGTCAAATTTTCGTACGGTCCATTCCTCTTCTCCTAGTTTGAGAATGAAAAAAATTATCTTGCCATAGTAGAACGAGGTCATGCAGAAGATTGTGCAATCAGGGGAAGTAGGGGGAGCGGAGAAAGAGAAACCGTATAGTGGACCGGCCACAGCAAGACGTGGTAACTCAACTTTGACATTCGTAAAGGGGTTGAAGAAGCACATGTAGTAGTGGGATGTATTCATTAGCAACCAACTGTAATTTGAAGAGCGGGTGCAGCCATCATTAGGCAAGTCATAGATGTCGACACCAACAATGGAATTGCATATCGGATGATGAAGAGAGTTGCTGAACATCAAACAGGGTGGGAAAACTGCAAAAGAGTTTGTTGATGATTTCCAGGACTTGCAAACAGCTTGAAAGGCAGCAAAATCTGCTGCAATGAGTTGGGATGATATGCTGTGAAGAAGGTCTGCTGGAAGATCTGTCCATAGTTTCTCCTGTGAATCCAATAGAAGTGAACAGAACAAATCACTGTTATCACATCTTATGAAGAAAACAAAATATATTTCTCCAACTCTTCTTGAGCAAGCCGCATTAGCTTAGCAACGTATTTAAACCTAACTACTGTCAGTCTATCGACGGCCTAGCCTAGGTTGGGGCGGAGGGTGTAAATGGTACCGTTTGGGCGGTTATTTTATAAAATTTATATTATATCATTTTTCGGTAATTTTATTGTGTATAATCAAAATTAGACTTTTCGAAACCGTCCCATCATCTCGGTTTCTCTTCGGTATCGGTATGGTTCGGTTAATTTTCGGTATTTTTTTCAAAAAAATTGTAAAAGGCACTAATAAAAGTTAGAACAAACTCCCATGTATACTTTATGCACGACTTTTGCGAAAATCCTCTAGACATTTTTACTAGTTTAAAGGTGATAATCAAGAAAAGATGAGAGATAACGGGAATGAGATTCGTAAAACTATTTTACGTTGTATAAAACAATGTTAAGCAAAAACAAAAATATAATTTAGATCATACAAGCGGGAAGAAATCAATCAAGAAGAGACTCAAAAAATTGAGTCTACTAAGATTAAATATACATCCAACAAGAGAAATTTAAATCATTAGAGAGGAAATATATGTACTAACTTGTAGCTTGCTACCCAATATCATTGGATTACCTTGTAGTTTACTACTAACTACTCGACATTCTAGAACTAATTTAGTTTCGATATGAGTAGTAGAATAGGTTTTAGAGTTAGGACTTTGGGTATGAGAATTATGTTTATATTTACACACAAATATTATTCGATACGGTTTAGTATTTTTTAGGTTAATTTTCATAAAATTAAAACATACCTAATTATTCCGTATGGTTATAAATTTATATAGAAACCGTCGGCTTTATTAAAAATAACCTGAAAATCGATTCGGTACTATTCGGTTCGGACGGTTAAATCCGTTTTTAAAAATCCATTGACACCCCTAGTTTTTAATAGGAATTTCAAGTGAGAATTCCAGTTCCCCCTTTTCCACAAATAGAGATTTGGCAGTAGAAGGATCGAATTGTATCCGAAGAGACTTAAGTTATGAGCCGAATATTTTTCTTCATATAGACTCGTGAATTAATAATAAAAGAAAAGAGTTAGTGCTATAATTAAGAAGTGCAGAGGCAAATACATACAGAATCAGGACTAGGAGGCAAAACTTCAGCGACGTTACTTTCTTCAGCAGCCATGGAGAAGAATCTCTGTATTGCTAACTGCGAAAACAAACACCAGCTTCTAGTTTGGTGTAGTATGAAATTTATTATGGTGATTGATTGGCTTTCACACTTCAGTAAGGATTAGTACGTAATTGCTTTCCTTCCGTTACAAGAAAGTGGAAAAATCCCCACTTCTTATCAAATTAGGAAAAAGATACCGAATTTGTATTGGAATCAGTTAATAAAAAGGCCCTCCAAAATTTGTTATTTATGCTCTTCTTTTTCCTAAGTGCCCTTGTTGCTCACATTGCAGTCTACGCCTTCCAGCAATCACTTGTGAGACAAAAGGTTGAGTTTCTCTCTCGTGTACTTGTGAAATTGTTAGTATTGTTTTCAAAAGAGAAAACACCCTTTTGTTTTTTTATTACTAGTAATTACTGATCCCTTCTTATAATTATTCTTAGTCCTTACTAGTTTTTTCTTGAAGAAGAAAAAGAGTCCATCATGGAAAAGCAGCAGCATAGAAGATGCACAGATACTTGTCAAGATGTCAGTACACAACCCTATCCCTGGCTTGTCTACTCGCATGGAATTGACAGACAGAAACAAACGTTCTACAACATAGTAGCCGATCGTTACCACACAAAAAGCATCCCTAAGATGCGCGACAAAAAAATATGCTTCTCCGATCATGGATGGGTACTATTACAAGACTATTCGACCGCCAGATATTCTCTCCTAAATATGACCACGATGGAGGAGGAGATTCAGCTTCCGGACTTACCAGCGGTAGATCGCAAGTTTTGCCTTTGCCAAATCTTGACTTCATCACCAAGCAGTGATCCCAATAGTCGAATCATGTTCATAGTAGGTAGTGCTACTGACGATTTCGTCATGTCTTGCCATCCGGGTGATGACCATTTTGTCAGGCATAGATTCACAGTCGGCTTGACGATAGTAATCTATACGCCGCAACTTGTATCAATCGAAAGCTCTATGGCTTAACCGGGTCTATGGAGTTGGTCGTAGCTGATATCAGTACTGACCCTTTGGAGATTCGTTCCCAGAAACTAATAGTAGATGAGTCTCTCGATGAGATATACATACCATTCCAAACGAATTCTTACTTAATGGAATGTAACAAAGAAATCTTTCTCGTCTGGATGCAATATTTTGCTCGTGGTCGGCAGGACATCACAGGATTCAGGCTCTTCAGAGCGGATACTTCAACAAAGGCATGGGCGGAGGTGAAAAATATAGGTGAGCAGCATGCAATCTTCATCGACAACGCTCATGCTTTTTGTATGGAAACAGGAGGCAGCATCAAAGGAAATTGCATCTACTTCACGGAGAGGGAAAATAGGAGCCTCTACACTTACTCTTTTGAAGATCAATGCATTACCACGACTTTACCTTGCCATCTTTCTGCTACAGTTGTTCCAGAATCTGATGATAGTGTGTGGATTCTTATTCCTCCTGTCAAGAATTAATTGAGAAGAAAAATACATCTCATTACTTAATTTGTTACATACTACTGCTCTTTTAATTATTCTTTGATTCCATATTTATGTATCATATTGGAACTCCTTCGAAAGCATTATTTGTGGACTGGGCTTTTCAAACTTGTTACTCCCAGTTGTAAGGACTCAGAAGTTCAACTGGTGATTATGTATCTTGCTCATACTGGAGCTCAAATTTTGGTGCTAACAATTGTTTGAGACAAGCATCATTTGGCCAATCTTTTAGAAAACTGGAAGTGCTAAATAGTCTAAATGGTCGTAGAAGTTGTATCTCTAATATGTGGAAGGAGCAAAAGTTTACAGTTTATCTTAGAATCAGAAGATTAGCTTTTTTAGGACAGAACTATAATACCTAAAGATTTAGCAATATTCTTAAATTTACATTCCACAGCAAATTCCAATCCATAAAAGAAATCTCAGCTGGACTCCAAACCAATCAATTCATATTTTCTAGCTAAGAAATATTCTCCTCATTTCAGCGGCTGTTAAGAATATTTTTGTGGTGTATTGAAGATTTGCAAACATGAAGATTAATTTACCTATAGATACAAAAAGAAACACAAGAAAGCTAAGGAAAAAAAGCTCGACGAATAAGAATTGGTAAGTGATGCATAGAGAAAGAAGAATTGACAAAACAATTTATTTAAGATAGAACAGTGTAGAAAGAATGCAAGTAACCATCAGCTGGTAAGATGTTGCATAATTCTGTCACTTCTCTATTCAGCCATGATAAATCAACATTAGCATATATTTGCTGAAATGAACATGAATATGAACAATGAGCATGCTCACCAACCTTAAAAGTGTAATATGGACAACAGTTTTCATCTCAGAATTGCCATTATAGACATTTGAAAAATAAATATAGAGTGCAAGTTCTAATTACCCACATTTATTCTCTGACTACCATTGAGTAGTGAACTTCTATGTTGAAGACTGGCAGTACAACAGCATTTAAAGTGCACGTAAGTTTCTCCGGCAACAATGACAAATAATGCACAATTCCTAATCAATAGACTTCAACATGCCATTGTTTGTTCTTTTTGAGTTTTGAGAGCTTCTGTTCCCATCTTTCGCCTCTTTCTTCCGCGACCCTCTTCAAGGTATCCTGAATTCCAGGCATCATTCCCTTCAACCCACAGAAATAGATGTGCGCCCCTTCATCCAGAAGTCTGAAGATCTCGTCGCTATATTCTTCGATTTTATCCTGAACATACATCTTTCCCCCTTTCTTGTTCTTGTTCTCGGCTAAGGGCACGATCATACCTGAAATTATCTGGGTATTCGTGAAGATAGTTGGTGAACTCTTCGTCATAAAGAAGGCTATCACTGTTTGCCACCCCAAGGAAGAGCCAAGCGAGGCCATTGAACTTGAACGTGGGAACTGATTCCATGAACATACGACGAAGGTAGCCTCAAAGGGAGCCACACCAGTTCCAGTTGCAATCATGATGGGTGGCATTAGGATTATCTTCGGGCAGCAGCATTATCTTACCGGAAGGACCTGCACCAAAGTATTCAAAGAACAATCAATGAAGGAGAATTAAGAGCTTGAGTCCTACTGAATAGGCGACCCCCAAAATAAATAAGTAAGAAATTAAGAAAATAGATTATCTCCATTCTGTTGCGAAGAATAAGCAGAGATGTGCTAATCAACATACTGTCAATACAAAAGCAGTACTAGCAGACAAAACCATAGACTAAAAAAATTCTAGTGGCAATTAAATTAAAACAAAAGGTTAGTTAACCTGAATGTTACCTAGAGATTATGATTTCAACATGCTCCATTTTCAGAAAAATGTAAAGCCTCCTCAGCGCAAACCAGTTCCATTACTAAAACAAAGAAAATCACTTTAACATAGACAAATTGCGCTGAAGCATTTTTTTAATTTTGATCAGAGAAGCCACAGGAAGTACCAAAAAAGTTACTCTGAAGGATACTGCATTGTGAAGTAAATATCAGCCAACACTAATGAATTTTTATGTAATACGGAGGATGGATTAATGTATTATCAAAAAACTTCTACAGATCATCAGAATTTCTAGTTTATAACCTTGTTTAACAGTTTGCTTCCCTAAGAAAATTTTCTTTCTTCATATTCTAAAATGTCCCCCAAAAAACAAGCCAAAGCAACTGATGTGATAAAAGATGAGATAGCAAAAGGAAGAGATATGAGAGTTTATGCAACGCCTGGAGCAAGACAAGTAGCATTGATATGCAAGGCTTTTATAAATTCAGAATGCGAGATTTTTGTTTGGTAATATCTATAAAGCATTAGTAGTATTTTACCTGTAATCTGTACCTTGTCACCAGGCTTTGAATCACATAGGAAATTGCTGCAAACACCATTTTTTGAAGGGTCTTCTTTTCCTGTTTCAGGATCATAGTAGACAGCACGTCTGACACATAAGCTGGCAGTCTTCCCGTCAAAGGAGTCCCCATATCTAGTGGATGCAATTGAGTATAGACGAACATTGTGGGGACTTCCTGGTTTCTTTGGATTCTCCCCCTGAAACATATTGAAATATGAGCTTGGAAGATTGCTTTATGTAGAGATAATACTAGTTTATAACCAGGAACAAGTCAAGCTTGTTATACCAGCGGTACAAGGTCAAAAGCATATTCACATTAAATTTCTATATTAATAATGAGGGGAAAAACAGAAACAGTAACCATAGAATGTCCAGGTCATACCCGAAATGTAGAAGCTTCATCCTAAAATTATCAGCCAGCTAACCTTATGATGATGGGGTTGACTTACAGTGATTATTGCTAGGTTTTTTTAACTGAACTTCCCACCATGTATATTGGCACCTCTCCATCTATTGAAATCATCTTTACCAACAAAGGATGAAAAGAACAACACGAATTTTAGAGTAGTTTGAAAGTATCCATTTAAGCCAACTGTGCCTGCTATATTTTATTTCTAGAGTCATCAAACAAATAAACAAGTCGTGAACAACAAAGTACAGGCAAACAAACAGTAGGTCATTAGAGCCAACAACATACACCCCTCTAGTAACTGCAAAAGCACAAGTTAGTTTACACAGAAAATCTACCAAGTAAAAATATGGTAAGCGCTAGCAAAAAGAGAGAATATGGATCTCGTTCAGACTGTAATATAACAGATCAAATGAAAGAATTAAACAAGGGAAAGGACAGAACTCTCAGAATTGTAATGAAGATAATGGAAGAATTGTTTTTGAATCTAATACTTACAGGAGGAATGATACCATAACTTTGTCCTTCCCAGTAAGGAACATTGCCACCATGATCAATGACAATGTGACAAGTCTCCCCAGGAGCTTTTGGGCCTACAAGCCTCTCAACAGAGACAATCTTTGCCATGTATGGTTCCTTGGGCTTGTAAATATTCAATGGCGGTCCATTTGCATCTTCAAGTGATAAAGGCGATACTAAAACTTTGTCTTTGCTTGCTGGTTGCACTGACATACAAACAATGTGTTGGCTTCTGGATCTTGAGGTTTTTAGATTAACACGAAGCATAGAGATCCATGATTTATCAGTAAAATGTTACATTTGTAGCCTGTAACATAATGAAATAAATATCCATTTAGTACTTCGCCAATAAATACTAAATGGTGCCTATTACTCTAGTCAAATCACTTCCGACGGTGTAAGCCAATAGAGCAAAACATGTTAGTTCATACAACAAGAAATCCTCGGACAACTTGACGAGGGATATATCAGTATAAGTAGCAACCAAAAGTGCACATTTTGCTCTGTATCTTGTGTTAAACCACAGAAGTTTCAAAGTTATTATGATATCACATGTTTTTATGTTCCACTGATTCTAGTTTCATGCACACATTTGTCACTTAACCATGTGTATTTTCACTTTGAACTTTTAAGCGCTACAGTTCAATTAATTGATTTGGCGTAAACACCATATGCGGCAAGTATTTACCAACTACTAACCAAGAACCAAACATAACATTAAATCAGTCCAATGAAATTAAAAACAAGTTAAATTCCCACATTTCAAGTATCAGAAAACGAAAGTGAACATTTTTAAGGACCTTCATGGTGGATCCTGGAAAAGAGGAATCTGTTTGGAGAGGAACAACAACTGGGACCTGCATGCAAAATTTGGAAACATTTTAAAATCGATTCCCTCAAGGCCCATTAAAGAAAATTTATCATGTAGTAGTTAAAAAACACGTAGATAAATAGGCGAAATATAAACAGAGAAAAAAAGATTAAAGATGACTGGCCTGAGAAATAGCTGAATGAGCCATGATCAGATCAAAGGAAAACTATGGAATGATTTCTTATTGTTGGAAATCAGTATTCACTAGATTGTGTAATTGATTTGTTGGTACTGTATTTAATTAATCCCCCTTCTATAAACCTTCCTCTGGTATTTTCCCTATTTCAGTGAGAGCGTTCAACAATGCTTTTTCTACCTAATCATATTTAATAGTTTATTATCTTAATAATAATCTAATTATTATGTTCTTAAAGAGCGGAAAATAATTAAAAAACGAGAAGGGTGATGTGTCTTGTTTGGGAAGTAGGCCAGGGAAGGGAAACCAAAAAGTGAAAATATAGACAAGGAAAAAAAAGGTCTCAATAAGTTTGTTTTCATTAAGGAAAAAAAAACGTTTTTTTGCTGACGTGGCAAAATGCATGTAACACACATAAGACAGGTGCATGAAAGACATTATTTAGCCTCTATATATATATATATATATTTCTCCTCTAGATCTGCCACCTTAGCTCGTTCGCCAGAAAAAATGGAGCTGCCACCACCACCATACACCTCTCTCTCCTCCTCCCTCCTTCTCTTCTGCCAAAAATTAGTATCAAATCTAAATCTAAAGCCAAAACAGATCGAACAACAAGAAAAAAAAAAAAGGAAGAAAATGTGAGGAGATTTTGGTTTGAAAGAACAAGAAGTGCTGGGACGGCGGCGGCGGCAACATGTTTAGGATTTAGGTTTAAAATTATTTTTCTTTTTATTTTACTTATAATTATTTTGGACCCCAATGCCACATGTCATTTTTTAATTAGTCATTTTGTCATGTCACCGTCAGGTATTACACACTTTCTATTTTTTGTTGATTATTAAAAAAGTGGTTAATAGGTATAAATTTTAGTGGGTGTAGGTGTTGATTGGAGCGAGCGCTTGAATTAAGGTGCAAGTGAATATTGCGAACAAATTTAGATGGCGTAGATGACTTTAAGCCTAAATTATATTTGAGACAATTGATAATATCACAAGCATTTATGAGCCGATAGCTTAACGAAGGACAAATATAAAACAAATCACAACAATAAAGACATTTTTAACCCTTCTCCATTTTTGTTCTTTTCTTTCAAGATTTCTAAAATATCTCGACCAAAGAAACACCACCAAAATGTAACTCTCCAATCTAGGGGAATTGTCTGTTTCTTCATAACCAAATCCCACATTTGGCGCCCACTGGCTATTTATTCTGTGTACTCTGTTTGGCTTAAGTTTAATCCAATGTCCAAACGCGGGCCCCTATATTTCCCAAGCTCTCTTCTTCTCTTTCGTTTTACTACTATTTGTATTCTCTCGATAATAATAATAATAATAATTTTCTGTCCTTCAACACGCTCCCTTTAAATTTAAAAATTGAAACCATGCATTAGTCTTCAGCTATTCTTTCTTCATTTTGAATTTTGAAAAGACTATGATTAAGGTTAAGTCTTGTTTTCCTTAGGGGTTTTACATATTTTGTGATGGGGTTTTTGAGATTCTAGATCCGTGTCAGCTAAACACCTAGGTACGCATATTTCATTTCCTTTTTGAAAATGCTTTTTCTAGTAAGTTGTCTCTGTATTTTTGTGAATTTAAGTTGTCATTCTTTCTTGGGTACATTTCTTTTTTGTTTTTCCTTTTATATCTTTTATTTATGGGTGTGTTTCCTTTTGAATGATGAGGTTTCTTTTTTAGTTGGTTGGTTCCTCTTCTTTTTTTATTGTTGAAATAAGATGTCTTTTGATTGTTGTAGGTTTTACTAGAAAATGTATATGCGGGTTTGCGAGAGAGTTAAATCATTTGAGCTATATTAGATTATTTCTCAAAGTTGTTCTTTTTGCAATTATTTTGAATTTAGTTTTCATAGTTTCAGCTATTGTTGGTTTTAGTTGAGAATGTTTAGTGAACTGCCAAAGAAGGTTTAATGGATTGTGGATTTGTGTTGTTTAGAGATGGTCATGTTGCTATATCGAATGTGTCCTCTTTGATTGTTGCCCAATCTGTCTTATTAAAGTCAAATTTATGCTTTCAGAAATGATATTATTTGGAACCTCAGCAGATAAAGATAAGCAGACCTAGTTAATTTAACATTATCCACTCTTGGTTTTTGGTGTATATACTGCTGGCAAACTCAACTATTAATATTTGATTTGTCTTCGAATGTAAAATTGGGGTATCTCTCTCTTTCTTGTGCTGTTAGTTGAAGCCATCAGCTCTAAGAGATGATGGGCAGAACTACTCGGTATCTGTATTAGTGAAAGTTAGTAGGTTCTTGATGGACAAGTTGAGCTGTGGCAAGCTGACATATACACCACCTTTATCCGATTCTTCAGATTGCAGATACTATAGAGAGTGTCCTAGTGTTTAAATGAATTTCGCCTTTTCCAACGGTTCTTTTTTTGGGAATTGTAGTTAGGGATTCATGGGTACACATATTGTCAATGTATGATCATAATTGTAGATTCAATTATTGATCTTATTACAGAAAGGCGTGGAAAATCTTTATACTTGGATGCCTGATTTTCTGATTCCGATATGAAATATAGACAATGTGCAGCGTAAGTAATAGCAAGACCTGCTAGAGTTGAACAATTGTCTGGAATAGCACTTGGAAGAGGTTTGTTTTCTGCAGGTTTCTTTTACAATGGTGTTCACATCCTCTACCTTATGTTCGTAAACCACGGAAACTCCATTAGTGTTTGAGATATTTCTTCCCACTAGTTCTCACTACCATGTCCATAAAACCTTTTGGGGAACTTGTCAGTTTTGTTACTTAATATGTCACGGAGCATGATATCTTGGAGAACTGGTCTTTTCAATGGGCTGTCATTTTGCATTTTGGTTTAGTTAAATGTTATTGTTTTACTGTGTGAAAGTTACATACCCAAACAAAAGTTTTACTGTGTGAAAGTAGCTTAGTGCTTTTAAAGTTCATTATTCTGGGCTCTGTCCTTCACTGAAATGAAAATACCATCAAGTAACTGAGTTATTTGCGTCTAAATATACTTACTGAAATTTTAAGACGGACCTGTCATCAGATTCTACGTGCTTACTTTATCACCAACTATTGAAGTAAATGACCATATTTGATGGAGTACTTGTCGTACGCAGGATTAACAGCTTTTAACAGCAATGGCAACTGGAAGTCCTTATTTTGAGGACTTGCGATGTCAACCTGAGGTCATTAATCCTCCTCAGATTGAAGACTGCACGGACATTGGTGAACATATGAACGAGCTTTCTCAGCATACAGCAAAACCTAATGTGACAGTTTCCAGTAGTGTCCGTGAGTTATTGGAATGCCCAGTATGCTTAAATGCTATGTATCCGCCCATTCATCAGGTAGGATTATCTGAATTTCTTACTGATAAATGCTGATATTTGCTTAATGTTACTTACTAAAAATACTTAAATCACATAAAGAAAGATGGAGTTCGGTTCAGGTTTTTCTTTCAGCATAGTGTAGGATTGATTCAATTCACATGTTGATTGTATATTTTGTATTTTAAAGTTGTTGGTGAAACAAATATCCTCTGTCTCCAAAATAATGGTGGACATTGATTTATTAATTTCTTGGATGAATTTTTGCATATTCAGGAAATGTATAAAAGTTACTAAGTATCATTTTTATATTATTGAAAATATTTAGAATGTCTTTGAGATAGTCGTTGCCAAAAAGAAAAATTATTTGATTCCTGATAGGACCATGTAAAATGGAAGAGGAGGAGTACTGATCTGCGGTCACTAACCATTATTGGAGTAATATCTTTTATATTTGGCATAGTTATTCTACTTATTTTCCAAGATACTCCCGCTGTTATTGTTGTCTCTCCCTATGCAGTAGTTAATTTTCCTCTCTTTTTGCCCTTATTGCAGTGTTCCAATGGTCACACACTGTGTTCTGGTTGCAAACCTAGGGTACATAATCGCTGTCCAACATGTCGGCATGAGCTCGGTAATATTCGCTGCCTTGCATTGGAGAAGGTTGCTGCATCTCTTGAGCTCCCATGTAAATATCAGAGCTTTGGATGCATAGGCATTATTCCTTATTACAGCAAGCTAAAGCACGAGTCCCAATGCTCTTTCAGACCCTATAATTGCCCCTCATGCGGGGTCAGAGTGCACTGTCATTGGCGACATCCCATATTTAGTTGCCCATTTAAAAGATGATCACAAAGTTGATATGCATGTGGGCAGTACCTTCAACCATCGTTATGTAAAATCAAATCCCCATGAAGTGGAGAATGCTACATGGATGCTCACAGTAAGTACTGTTGCTCTTCTTCCATTCAGCTTAGCTTAGCTTTTGGTCTAATTGAAATGAGGCAGTTCTAACAAACAGAATTATGAAATCGTAGTAAATTTGTGTTTCTGGAAATGTTAATAGTGCGACTTCTTTGCTGTGAAGCATAGTTGCATGATTTTATTTTGATACGTGGTGTCCGGGCCAACTTTTGCGCACCTCGACTTATTCCACGGTCTTCCTGCTACCTTCCACAAGTACCAGGTAACTCGTCCACCGTCCACCGAGGTTTGGACAGATGGTAACAAATCACCTAGACAGTTCCTCTGTGGCACATGGTTGCTTGAATTTTAGGCTGCAAGTTCGAGACTGTCTGAAAGTCTTTTTGTGTCTATTAATCGGGGCGAAGTAATCTTTCTAAATGATAAATCCAGTCCTATTCATAATAGAAATAGTAACAAATCAAATTCTCCAGTTCCCTTTATTGTATAGAGTTCTAAATTGGAAGAAAGGGAGACTTTCAGCTGGATTCGGAAGTTCTTTTTTTCCTCGATATGGTAAGATAAATTTCATAAATAGAGTACCAAGAAGATATGCAAACAGCAAACAAGAAGTTACAATATTGCTGCTTTAGTTTACACCCAGGAATTTGCATTATTACATAAGCTGGAAAGCCCTTGATCTTTGACTGAATACCTTTAATCTTAGTGGTAGAGCAATTGGCTGCATAAACTGGAATATCCAATCTTTTTTACAGAAGGCACTGGCATGAGACCTTTTTCGTGAAATTGTCTTTGGGGAAACCTTGAGCCAGGAAAACATTTGAGGCAACCTCCATGTTAAGCTGGGCGCCTTTTGGGGGTTGGAGAGACGAAGATGGCAAAATCTCATTGTTGTTTCTTGATAACTGAGAAATACCTGAGGGCTAGTGGCGATGGAAAAGATCTCTCTTTCTGGGTTAAATTCCGTATACCAGGAGCTTCTCGTTTCCAACAAAGTTGCCTAGCTTGGCGGATTGTTCTATATATATCTGGTTATATGTTATGGTGTACTCATTTTATAAGTATTTTTCACTATGTAGAATCTAACCTACACTGTTTTTAGCTGATATTATTGCTTACATTTTGGTCCTGCACCTTTTGAGATTATATCTGGAATACGTCATACAAGTTGTGGTGCCTGTAAATTTTCCAGGTCTTCAGTTGCTTTGGTCAGTACTTCTGTTTACACTTTGAAGCATTTCAACTTGGAGTGGCACCAGTTTATGTTGCATTTTACGGTTCATGGGTGATGATGAATCGGCAAAGAACTTTAGCTACAGTCTTGAAGTTGGAGGCAATGGAAGGAAGATGATTTGGCAAGGGGTACCAAGAAGCATTAGGGACAGTCACCGTAAGGTTCGGGACAGTTTTGATGGCCTCATCATTCAACGTAATATGGCACTCTTCTTTTCTGGTGGAGACCGGAAAGAGTTGAAGCTTAGAGTTACTGGTAGGATATGGAAAGAACAATGATGTTCATTGTTGCAGGACACTTTTAGTACTCTTTCAATCTAAGGATTAGGTTTAATTCATCTAGAAATCAGTTGAAGTCTTCTGATCAATGTATTTTCTTGAACAAGGAACAAGGAGCCTGTCCATGATTAAAATACATTAGTGAGAAGGCATAGTCATTTCGTGGAATGTGTCTTGCTATAGGTGGCACTACTGTCTAATGTGTGCCACAGTAAAAGATGTCTATCCATGAAGTTCTTTATTTCGAAATCCATTGCAGAATTCCACTTTATTCTCTTTCAAAAAGTAACTTAGCCAAAAGTGGGAATCGTATCAAAGTAGATTTGGAGTTTGTAGTTCAAAATCAATAGAAGAAAGCTTTAGTTTGGTGTCAGGTAAATAAAGTAGATTCCAACATGCTTATCTGTTCCAGAGATAAAATTGTGAAATATATGAATTATTGTGAGAAACTACTCAAAATTTAGTAAAAAAAATGTATTTTCATTACAAAAATCATGTACCGCAACCAGTCACTTAGAAAGGTTACATGTTTAAAAGCAAGTCCAAAGGGAAACCAAGTATTAACTGTGTGAGTGTTACAATTATTGACGACGTTTTAAATTTCAATATTTCATTTTTCCTTGATCCCTTAGAGGAATACATTATATGGCGTACACTCTTTTAATTTAAAATTATAATTTTTTTTTAAAGGAAAAGAGAATATACTCCTCTACTTTAGTTTATTGATTAAGCTTTCTTCTCGTTAGCTAGTCAAAATAGTCAAATATCCTCTAGTCTGAAGTTGAGCCAAATATACTCTCTTGTTAGCAAAGTTTAACCCTCATTTCTGACATACTCTTACGTAAGCAAGTCTAATCATTGGAATTGGGTCATGGACGCCACATGACATTACACTTATTCTATGTGGTGCCTACATGGCAATTTTTTAAAAAACAAATATAAAAAAATGGCTTTTATTAAAAATCTGAAACTTTTTTGTCTTAATAAAATCCGTTTTTTTAAAATATATTCTCGAAAATTGGATATTTTAGTTAAATAATTTGGAAAAGTGTAAAGTTTTTTTTTTTTAAAGTGTATTAATTTTAAAAAAATCTGAAAAATTGATTTTAAAAATAATCATTTTCCAGATTTTTTTAATAAAAAAAATTAGATTTTTAAACAAAACTATTTTTAACAGATTTTTTGTTAGAAAAATCAATTTTCTAGATTGATTTTAAAAAAATTGCCATGTAGGCACGATATAGAATAAATTAAATGTAAATTGTCATCTACGCCACTCAATTTCAATGATTAGACTCTTGTTTATGAAAATATGTTAAATGGGATATATTTTGAAACTTTTCTAACGGTAGGAGTATATTTACCTCAACTTATAAGCTTGATAGGGGATTTATTTTATTTTAAGCAATGAATTAGCTAATAAATTAAAGAAGAGGGGCGCATTTGACCCTTTTCCCTTTTTTTAATGCATATATTCTTATATTTTTTGTTCAGTCAACCACTCGTCTAATTGTAATGTCCTTTTACCTCAGTTGGGAAGATTCGTCAAAATCTGGGTGCAGTTTGAACCCACTGCCACGTGATCAATATTGAATGGCGTATATTATTTTACTTTTTTTTTTATTTGCTTAAATTATTTAGCTGACAAGACCAAATTAGGCCCCACATAAACTTCTGGCTAAGAATGCAACTGCTTTTTCCCCATTCTGTCTGCCAAAGATTTGGACCACTTCTGTCTTTTCTCTCCAAGCCACATATTTTCTGTTTCCCGTTTTTCTTTTCTTATGTATTCCTTGAGGCTCTACTTAAAAGTAAACTAAAACTTTTACCGAACACATTTTATACTTGTATTACAGTTGACTGATATTATGTTTAATAAAAGCTTAATGCATGTGTAGCCTCCTAAATTTATCCCATTTTTTTATTTTAACATCTCAACTAAGTATTATTTCTATTGAACCTTTAAATTTGGCCTCAAGTGTATTCATCAAACATAATCCAATTTACATAGTAACATATATGGTGAGTTTTATTTTCTTTAGCCTTGCGCGTGAATGTTAATCGCATCTTACGTGAAAAATTCAATCAATTAAAACACCGCACCCGTTAATTATACACATCAATTAGAAAGAAGTGTGCTACTGTGTTATACAAGAGAAGAAGCATCACTTAAACCAATCAAATAACAAAACTGGAAAATAAGAAATCAAAATTGGAAACTAAAACTGAAAAATAAGAAAACCAAAATTGGAAAATAAGAAGCCTTTTTAAGCCACACCAAATCCTATTATGTTATTCCAGAATCCCAAAAAAGCTTCAAAATCAATCTCAAAAGGCTGGTCTTCAATTCCTGGTTGACTGAATCGCTTGGTTCTTAAAATGCGTGAGAGGTTTTAATTGATTGAATTTTTCACATAGGATGCGATTGACATTCACGCTAAAGAAAATGAAACTCACCATATATGTTATGTAAGTTGGATTGTGTTTGATAGACACACTTGAGGCCAAGTTTAGGAGTTCAATGGAAACAACACTTAGTTGAGGTACCAAAATAAAAAAATAACAAGTTCAGGAGGCTGCATATGCATTAAATCCAAATTCAAAATATTTTAGATACTACCTATAACATTTATGCATTATGCTGTTTGAAATTTCTTCATTTCTTTTTTGAGTACCGTCTCTAATTAGCCTAAAATTATGCAAAATATAATAGGCGAGAAATTTTAGTGATACTAATTTTGAGTATCTTCCGAATTATTATATATGAGACATGCATTTCCCTGTATACATGTAGAATAATTATTTTATTGACTCCATTTTAGAGTTAATAAAATTAACATAAATATATATTATAATGTAACTACAGTGAATAACTAATCCCAGGATAGGTAATTTTGGGATAACCTAGGGGTTGTTTGGTCTGAAGGATAAGCAAAAATAGTCCCGAGATAAAATTTTAATGTCTCCTTATTCCATGTTTGGTTGGAATAAAAATCCGAAATAACTAATCACGGGATTAGTTATCCCGAGATTGTAGCCTTATTTTATCCCACCTTGAGGGTGGAATAACTAATCCCGGAATTATCCCGGGATTAGTTATTCCAGGATAAGTTGTTTCCCAACCAAACGAGCCCTATTAGAGTATAGTTTCACCATCAAGATTTGTGATGGATAAACCAATCTTTTCATTCTTAACCAGAGTTTCTGAATGAACTTTACGCCATGTGGATCTAAATTACTTAGATTATTAGATTCAGAATATTAAATGATTATAAAAGAAAAAAAAGTTTCTAAAGAGAGAAAGAAGAAAACTAAAAGGAAAAAAGAAGCTAAGAATAGTGAAAACCAATACTACAGTCAAAACCTTTCTATAATTGCTTTTCTATAATTGTCATTCGTTATAACAATATTTCACTATAACGATTCAGTCTTCTCCGGAATCGATTTTCATGTTATATTTTACTTCTCTATAACAGCATTCTAACTATAACAACAGTGACATTCATTATAACGGTACACTATTTATAAAAATTACCTCTCCATAATAGTCATACTCAAATATTATGTAATAATATTTTGTAAGAAATATAACAGTCATACTCAAATATTATGTAATAATATTTTGTAAAAAATATATTAGGTATAAAAATATATATTAAAATATTAACGATAATCACCATTAATGTCATGCACATTATAAATTTCAAGTAGAAGTATCTAAAAGGAAAAAAGTATATCTCTCGTAGTAATCTGATTTAGTCTTGAAAATTTTCAAAATCACCTAGTATTTCCTATCTACCGTTTATGTATACATTTGATACTTATTTCCTTGATTTTGGTAGTTGTAATTAATCTATTTTTAATTTAAAATTTTACAAGACCAAATCAGATTATTATAAGAAATATATTCTTATTTGCATACTTTTATTTATAACAGTTATATGAGATATAGTCATTATAACAGCTATAAAATTTTCAGACAAATCTACCCTTATAAAGAGTTTTGACCGTGTATCATAATTCATAAACTGGCTGTAAAAAGTTAAAAGAGTTTTGGTAAATTGTGGTGTCATGACTCATGAGTGAGAAACAACAGTTCCAAACTTGCCCAGCTGCTGCCAACACACCATAAAGCTCTGAGAAACAAAACAACACCAAACACAGAAAGCTACAGATATTAAACCACTTGTGCTCTATAGCTGAAGCTCTCCCAATTAGGTAAATTCTTTTTTCCTTTATTCACAAATATATAAGTTTTCAGGGGAAAAAAGTGGATATTGGAACCAAAAATTGAGGAATTGAGCTTTGCAATTTTGTGTTTGCATGTTCAATTTCACGTGTGAGGCCTTCGTTTAAGTTGTTTCTGTGTTCAGTTAATGTATGCGGTGAATTCGATGTAGGGAATTTGTATTTCGATTTGAATTTTTTTTTTTTTTTTTTTTTTTTTTTGTTGAAGAAAATGAGTTTATGTGCTGAAAATGTATTTTTGAAGAAAATCAGTTTGATTTATGGCTTTTATTTCATTTGCCTAATTGTAATTCATTTTTCAAGGTTGAATTTAGAATTTGCAAGTTTTCGCAACAAAGAAAATGAAGAAATCTCGAAAGCAACGGAAAATTGGATTTGAGCTTCGCAACTTCTGTTATTTTCTTTTAAATATATGAATAATTAACTCTGTTATTTGTTGTTTCACTGAGAAACTTAACCCTTTTTTTTTTCTTTCTATTTACATTGTTAACTGAATTTCGAACTCGTGACACTTTGGTTTGAATTGTGCACTCTTGGACACACTAACTGGAATATGTGAAAATCCATGTAATTTTAAGGTTGACTGTAATTTGTCTGTTTGAAGGAAATGGTTTTATGTGTAGAAATGTTGAGACATGACAATGGAAGAAGTCTGATCATTATATCTGAAGGTTCAATTTAAGTTTTGTATGGAATTATTTATGCTTGTGCATATACATATTTTGCGGTATATAGAGTGTGGTGTTATTTCTCTGATCCATCTTTTGTTAACTGCATAGGTTTGTTAATTTGGGAATTCTGTGGCAAGCAGCGTCATGACGTCCTCGCTTCATTATCATTCAGGTTATTTTCTAGTTTTCTGGTACGCTATTTTGTCGGCGGTATAAATTTGTTTCTCGACCCCTTAACTGTGTTATGTTGATCGCGAAGTTAGCTTGATTCACGCCTTTCAATTACTGAGTGATGTTCGTAGCCTTGCTCTTCTATACATATAGTACTCCCTCCGGATCAAAAAAAGTGTCCACTTAAGCCTTTTTTTCTTGGGTCAAAAAAAGTGTCCACTTATTAAATCAAGAAACAATTAACCTTATCTTTCCAGATTTGCCCCTATTAAGTGTTATGTGATCAAATCCCAATGCCTATTTAATTAGGGGTAGTTTAGTCAAATTATATATTTTTTTCTTGGACTGAGTAGTTTCTTAAGGGGTGTGCAAATGGCTAAGTGGACTCTTTTTGATCCGGAGGGAGTATGATATAACCCCTTCCTCCCCTGCTAAGAAAATCTTGCACAATTTTTTGTGCGATTCCTCCAGTTTTCTGATATGAAGCACATTCATGACACCAAATGTGCAGCTTGAGAATTTTTTGTACTATTGTGGAAGTTTGTTTTATTTTTTATTTTTTTATAAGTATTGTGAAAGGGATGTAAAAAAATATACAAGATAATTCATTTGTTGTGAAGCGAAATCCCAGTATGCATAGGTAGTCAAGATTCAGAAGTACTTGTTCGATGACACTGGTTAAACTGATTATATTTTAATACATTCTCTTGATGCTTTCATTGTTTGTTATCATTGAGAAGTTTGGACTTATCAAAAAGAGTTGGAATTATCATGAAAGAAGAAAAGAAATTACTGTCTTTTCAGTTTCAAAAAAATCTAATTATTGTCTGTATATGCTTTTGTTTCACATTCAATTTGTAAAGAACCATAGTAAACTCAGACAAAAGCAGAAGGAAGTTAAAGTAATTTGGCTGTGTGTTTGGTTACATGAACAAAAGGTTCTAATTCCTGTGCTACTGCAATAAATTTCAGATGGTAGTGAGAGTGAACAGCCAGAGAATCATAGCGAGTCTTCATCCCCTGCAACTGGAATGTCTGTCCCTGGCACCATAGCACCAAATATGCACTATGTGATGCCCACTCAACTTGGCAATGGAAATGATATGGTATATTTGAAGCACGTGTTAACTTCCACCGCCAGATTTCTGAAAAATCACTATTAAGTCCTGATTTGATATCTTCTTCTACTTGATAATTATTCTTGCGGACAGATGCAACCCCCATCCTGTTCATTCGATCAGATGTGATACTAGAAGTGTTATCTTGACTCAACTTGGGGTCTCGTCAAATAGGCTATAGATATCTCAAGAATTAACTGATTAAAAACAAAAAATGTTAGGGCATGTAGATATATTGACGATGGTTCTCTCAGTATTATCATTTTTGCACTTGTTAATAAGCTTCTTTGTTTCGTAAGATGAAGTGCACATGTTCATATATGGTCATAATAAGAATATGTTATATTGTTCTGATCTTCCTTGATGATTAGCAGAGTACACCACTTTGCACTTGTTTTGTTTGACAGTACCACTTTGAAAACTTGTAATAGGAACGAGTGTATAAGTCACCCAAGTAATTGAATGTGTAAAAGCGTGAAAGCCCAAGTTGATAATAAATACGTTAATGTGGGGCATAATGGAACTATGACTGCGCTAATGGATTCTGTACCTACAGATGAATTCATTTGAGCAAAGGACGCCTAGGCTATATTTTTGTGAAAGTAATTTTAGATGTATGAATGAATAGTCAGATGTTTGATGTCAACCTATAAATTGACGAAAGTTGCTTATTTGATAGCATAACGGAATACACTGGTGTCGTTCAGACTATTTGAGAAAGTAATAGGTGAATATGAACCTAAGAAAAGGCAGATTAATGCATCAAGTCTTTGTAGTAATACAAATGTGTCCGGGAGTAGGATGGGAGATATTTCTGCTTATTGATTGTCATGTTGTCTACCTGGCTGATAATAAGGGCTGATAGCCTCTGACTGGGAATTAGAAAATTTGCATACTTCTTGAATATAGGGAATGACCTTTTTGTGCGTATATAAGATAATACTTTTGACTATTTGATGACTTTCTCTTGATAGGAGTTAGAACCACTAATAAGAATGTTCAGTTGTGGGAAGAATACCCTGTCTAGTGTGTGCTTATGTAAGTAGCATAAATTTTTGAATAGTGATGTTCTAACATTGAGAATATGTATTTCGTGACTTCTCAATATTTATGATCCGTCATGTGTGGGTTTTTCAATCATAACTGAAGACCTTGGGAAAGAGTTTGATTTTCCATTTTGGGCTTGTCTTCTGGTATTTTCATTGGTCTTGCAAATTGGTATGATTGGGTTAGACACAAACACTTTAATTTTAATCTCTTAATTTGGTTTTAAGTAACATCCTGTTTTACAAGCTGTGTTAATTTGGAACTAATTCTCAAGGCATTGCTTCGTTTTCAGATTGCGAGATTTGTTTGTCACTCTTGCTCTACAACTGCACTTGCCACAATTTGGCTAAAATTTTCTTGTAGGTCTATTGGCCTAGAGTTTCATTTAAGGTAAGTCTTTGTGTCCTATAGGAGAGTTACACTAGCAGAATTCTTTGAACACCTTAGATGGGATGATCTGAATCAAGTAGAAATGGGATGATCTGAATCAAGTAGACTCTTTATGCAGCAGCTTGAAGTATAGAGTTAGTTATACTGTAAATACTTGTTAAATGAAACCTTTTAAGTTTTGCCATCATTTCAGCTCTGTGAATGGAATTTAGTGCTACAATTGTTGAAAATCCGCTGTTCCCTATTTGGAGAGACTGCTGCATAAAGATTGTCCTAGATTAACCTGGAAGCGGATGTTTTATCTCCCTCCCTGTCTTCCATTTGACACACATAATACCCTGCTATCTTAAGCATTCTTAGTAAGACATCGATTTTTATTGAACAGTCTTTAACTAGAGGCTTCTGATGGAGATTACAGATCCTTAAGTGTTAGGGAGTGTTTGTAGCCTGTTTCAGTGTCTATTAATTTTATATTTACACTTTGGTGATAATTCTATTGCTTCTATTTTTCTGATATATATCTGCATCAATTTTTCACTAGTTGCAGGCTCAAACAGCTTATCCTTATCCAGACCCGTACTACCGGAGCATCTTTGCACCATACGATGCACAGCCTTATCCTACACAACCTTATCCAGCACAACCAATGGTATTAGATTTTCGTAACACTTTTCATTTGGAATACATCTGAGAAATATCCCTATAAAGTTGAGAGCTTAGTTATGCCATTTTCTGTCAGGTTCACGTTCAGCTAATGGGAATTCAGCAAGCTGGTGTTCCTTTGCCATCAGACGCAATAGACGAACCTGTTTTTGTCAATGCAAAACAGTATCATGGCATCTTGAGGCGTCGACAATCTCGCGCGAAGGCTGAGTCAGAAAGGAAACTTCTGAAAGCTAGGAAGGTATTTTGTCGAAAATGCGTTTTGTCTTGTTATTTGTTAAAGTATATTGCTTCAGTAGTCCAGTATTACAATTGACAGGTTAGTACAGGCAACCTGACAGCTTGGTTGTGGTTCATCTGCTGATTTATCATTTCCTAGTTTAACAGCCTTTTAACATTAAAATTGCAAGTTATGCACGTAGTTTAAGGGTCTGCGCATTTTTGGTGCTATTTTAATAACACATACAGGGTTCGCTTGGTTCACGGATTAGTTATGTTAGAATTTTAACATGTGAATCATTATGCCATTAGTAATATATAGGAATTATTATGCGGTGAATAATAATGTGTGGGTTGGTGAACATCAAATAACAGTATAGGGATTCTTATTCAGGGATATCTACTTTGAGGGCATCTTTGTCTATATACTTCTTGGTATACTAATATCTGCATTCTATCCCACATAAAGTAATTACATAGATTTCTGCATAGGCCGATATTAGTAGTGTTGCAGAATCTAATACTGGAAATATCACAGTACTTTAGTAACGTAGAGTTCTATGTTGCAAACTAAATGTTGTATTTGTCACACAGAATTTTATACCATGGTTGTGTTTCCTTATGAGCCCAACTAAACGACACCAAAGTCATAAAATTTCCGATACTAATAATATATATACTGAGTGGAGTATGGATAGTAGAGCATGAAGAGACAGCAGAGCAAGTTCTCAAATGGATATTCTTTCTGGACAGTAACTTTAATCTCCCCTATTTTCTGTTGCTACACATAAAGATCTAAATAGTTACTAGGATGCCATTTTAGTTTCACATACATTATCCAAAGGTTCTGATGCAACAAAAGCTCTTACTTTTAGAACATCTATAGTTCTATAGTATTGATCAATTGTCCATCAAAGAGACATCAGATTGCTCTAATCTTTGGGAACATCATTAGATGTTTAAGAAAACCCTAAATTTGGTGCTGGGGAACAAAGTAATTCTGTTCCCGGTTCGTAATTAGGGATCTTTCTCCTATAAAAAAAATTCCATTTCCTCTATGATTAATGTGTGTGTGTGTGGAAAGTTATGGGTTCTGATCGATCATGTCTTTTACTCCCTAATAAATAGCTCAAAGGTGATTATCAACTGTGCTGGAAACATCTCTGCCAGATCCAATAGCATACAGTTGGTAATAAGGTGCCTTACCCCATGATAGAAGTTCTAATATCTGTTTCTGAGGCTATGTTTTTCCGGCACCAGTACCTTGGGAGGCTCACAGTGCGAAATAATCTTGCAGCCCTACTTGCATGAATCACGTCATTTGCATGCATTGAAAAGAGCAAGAGGATGTGGGGGTCGTTTCCTGACAGCAAATAAAACTGATAACCAGCAGAAACAGGATGAATCTGGTGATAAATCACAGGTCAACATTAATCACAAGTCTGGAAAAGACGAGGTTGCTTCTTCAGAGAATGCCTCTTGATTTTTTGCAACAATGCAATATCAAGGACTTTGTGGACCATAGAAACAGCATGCTTTCGTCAAAGTGAAACTGTGGTAGCTGGGGAAAATCTGGGTGATAATGGTGTTCTGTATGTTTATCTCAGTGTAGAAAGATCAGAATAGGCTACTTGTTTGATAGTTACAAAGTGGTCGCTGGACGTATATTCTTAAAATATTGTCTTTCTTAGCTTCGTTTGTAGACAGTCTTTGTTGTCCTTTTGTAATTACTTTGTGATTAATTCAACTGTAGCTTATATCGAGTCAGAAAGTAGAGTTACTTATAATGTTTGACATGTGCATGTTAATTTAGGAAGGTAAGCTTGTAATGCTGCTAGTTGATGGATCTTATTTTTTTAACATCAATGCATTCTGTGTCAATATATCTGTTATAAGGAAGGTCCACTGTGATTTCTGGTTCTTATGTCTTGCCAAGCAGCAGGTCTTATATCATTTATATTCACTTCTAGATATTCCTTTTTGGAAATATTAAGCTCTGTTAGTTTACACCATGACCTAAAAACAGAGATACTAGGAGTGAGTAGTAGCTGTTAGCTATTGTTTAAATGAGAAACTGTGTATTAAAAAGAAAGAATGTGTCATTTCATCATTTTAGTAACTATATTTAACCACCCGTTTGTCTTGATAACCACTTTTGTCTATAAAACAGTTCTGTTTCATCTTTTGGGACTACTTTCAACATAAACTTTTGGCAGAAACATTCTTCTATTTGCAACCATTCTTCTCAAACTCTTTGTTGTCCAAGTTTATACACGTAAAAGATTAAGTTTATATTTCTTGTGTTACTAATCAGAATTTCTCCAATATTTGCTTAGTAGAATATCAAAAGGCTTGTCACATCCAATAAAGCTATTTGCATTCAACTCATAACATTCTCACAAAGGAGAGAGAGCAAACATCACTTTAGGAAAATATTATTGACGTATTTCAAGTCTTAATCTTTGTGTTCTTCATTCACATTTTTACTACTGTAGCCCAAGTAACATTCGTATGTGATCCTCTACGCTGGCTCAGTCGACCAAAACAAATTCTACATAAAAAATTTGTTACCTTATTAACCAATTGTTATGTATAACAGGATCCAAACGGTGCAAAGACTTTAGCAAGTTATTTCAACTATTACCAATTTAGCATAACAATTGGATAAAAAATCAGAGTAACAAGTGAATTTGTGTTAAGAAAATTCATCTAATATGTATAAATATTCTATCCAAAACCTAATAAACAAAAATGAATCGTGGTCCAACATATATAAACTTAAAATTTTGAATTAGCCAGTCATGTCAGGTATAACTCAGCTTAAACGCCTAGGCGTTGGCTTGGTTCTCACAGTAATATCAATGAGTATAGCTGGAGTCATTGAGGTGAAAAGAAGGGATCAAGCTTTGATAGATCCATACTTATTAGCCTTCTCTAGCTTTCATTCCAATATTGTGTGGCTGGAATAGCAGACATGCTTACCATGGTTGGACTCATGGAATTCTTCTATAAAGAAGCTCCTAATGGAGTGGGATCTCTTTCAGTTTTCCTTTGTCCTGATCTTACTCTTTTTTGGATACTTTTTTCTTGCACTGCCTTGGTGGTTTTTGTGAACTTTAAGTCGGTAATCGAGTTCACCAATATGATTCCCAGATTTCAGTGATTGCATTGAGAAAGGACTTTGTTTCTCAACTATAGGTCCTGCGGATCACTTAAAAAAAGGTCTTAGGCCGATAACCTGTATAGAAATGACTGATTCAATTTAAGAGCAAGGAAAGCTCTTTTATTAATATTGATGAGAATAATAAAAAACAAAGGATACAGGTGAAATATGATATGGTTGCGAGACTGACATCTTTTAACGTACAATTCAGTGAAATTTGACCTACTGATCGAACATCAGCTTTGAGAAACCAAGTTTGGGTGGTAACAGAAGATATACTCCACCAGTATTTATTTTAAATGACTGGCGTCCAAATAATTAGACAATATATTTCAGTTAAACACGATCTTCAACAGATAATGAACATCTATGTGAGAACTATTCAATGCTAAAATCTTTAAAAAGTTACCTATCAATCCGCCTGATATGTAAACAGATATTATAAGACAGAAATAACTCTACCCATAAACTAATGCACAATTCATAAACAAAAAACAAGAATGAAGAATCCAATGAGTAACCCAACAGGAAGACGGTCAAAAATCTTCAACTCATAACACAAATTATGTCTTGACAAAATGTTTCAAACAAACTGAAGCTAATTAAACAACAAAGTCTAAATCTCAAGGCTTAGGTGTTGGTAGCCCTGGTGTAAATCTGCTGGCTAGCATGAGCTGACACCATCCTGATCAACCCTTTAGCCATCAATTCCCTAATTGCCTTCCTGGCAAGGGATCCACTTATCTGCAAATTCAATCAAATGAACAGCTTTAGCATAAAAAATTATCACCATGTCAAAAATGCATCTGCAACAAACCATAAGCCAATAACAGGACACTCCACTACAGTATTAGCTGGAGTTTAGATTACCAGACGGTATGGTTCTGCAAGAACTATTTTAGAAAACCAATTGGGCATTTGTATTTACATTATGAAGAATTAGTGTTGGTGTGTTTTCATGTCTGTAATTAGTATTGAAGTATAGATGGGCAAAACACCATACTAAACATTTTCAGATAATAATACAACTACTAATTAGGCCACAGAGTCCTAAAAATCTTCAGATAATACCAGACAAAAATTCATGAAAAGCTTGTACCAAGAAAAACAAAAGAGATGCGATTTTAGAATGTTGTTTGCCACATTTTTAATAGTGGGCATTGCATGAATACCTTAGCCCATTGCTTTTAACCAAATACAAGCTCTCTTTTTTTAGAATGGTAATGTTTAAATACAAGCTCTTTTTGCTTTGAGAATAACTACCAAAACGTAATTCACTATTCTTGTTCTCAAAAGAACCCAATAGGCATGTTTGGTTTGAAAATCACCCAGCTTAGAGCCTGTTTGGATTGGCTTATTTTAGGTGCTTTTAAGTCAAAATATCTTTTAAGTACTTTTGTAGTGTTTGGGTAAAATTAAAAAGTGCTTTTAAGCACCACTTGTTTTAAAGCCAAAACAACAAAAATAAGTCAAAAGTCATAAGCTAGAATTCCTAATTTATGGCTTTTGGCTTCCAAGTCAATAGCCATAAGCCAATCCAAACGGTCACTTAGAGTTGTTTATTCGGTTCTGAGGAAAAAAAAGTATTTTCAGAATTGTTATAAAAGAGCTAATTGTGTTTTATTTGTTTCTAAAAGAATCAAACAATATGTTCAGTTTTCAAAACAGAACAAACAGTTTGTAAACCAAAAATGCTTTTCTAAATTTTATCAAAACAAAATCAACATTTTGTTCTGAGTAGTAGAACAATACTTTTTGTTTGGCCCTTGTTCTATTTTAGAACCTAAATTTTGATCCAAAATATTTTTTTCGATAAAGTAATTCTTCTTTTCCCTTTCAACAAAATGATTTTATAAACAAGTGTACTAGATTATAAAAAGTTTAATCAGCCCGAATCTGTTATTTTAACCACATGAAACTGAGTTTCTTTTTCCAAAATACAGACTTTTGAAACAAATTAAAACCATCTCTCCCAAATCAATATTCGAGTAGCTGTATTCTGTTTCAGAGAAAACAAAAATAAACTTACTTCTCCTACAATTCAACCAAAACTAAACCATTAGACTCATACACAATTGTCACCATTAAAGTTTGAAAATATACACCCCAACACCTGAAAAGTTGTTATCTCTTTTTGCATTATTCGACAAATTTCCAAACTAACACACAGAACCCTAGGCACTGTATCTCAAACAAACAAGAATACCCTTAATGACCCACAATTGATAAAATGCAGCTAGCATATTCACATGGCAAAAACACAAACTTCAAATTAAAGATAGAACAATAAGACAGATACATACCCTCAAACGGTCGGAGAGGACGGAAGGGGTGATAAGCTTATACTTGGGTGCTTCAGTGATAAGCTTGTCGTAAGTACCCTTATCGAACAAAACCATATTGTTGACCTTCTCCTTTTGCTTTCCCTTGCTCCACTTCTGCATATCCAAATACCCCCCCAACATTAATACCCCTCAAATAAAGCAAATAATTTGAACAAGAGAGAATAAAAGGGTAAAATGACCTTCTTCTTCTGCTTGCCACCACCGGATTTGGCGGGCTTGGAAGATGGAGGAGGAGCCTGAGCCTTCTTAGGAGCCTGCAATAATAATTACTCTCAGCAAAGATAATGCTAAACATTACATAGGAAACTTAATCATAGTAGCGGTACAGAAGCTTACCATTGATGGGAAGAACTGCGTAGGGGGAGAGGCTAGGGCAACTGAGGAGTAGACTGAAGAGAAAGGCGCTATTTCTAAACCTAGATCTGAGGTTTCTAGGGTTTTTATTGGGTCACCTCCTATGGGCTTAATTTATTCTCTAGAAATATGGGCTACTGCACTGATGGCTATGGGCTTAACTTAGGGCAAGTTCCCCATTTGGCCCAAAACAATTACATTATTAGCTAGTCAAATGTACGACTATGTATAAAATATGTATATTTTATGTATATACTCCTTCCGTTTTAATTTATGTGAACCTATTTGATTGGGTACGAAGTTTAAGAAATAAGAGAAGACTTTTAAACTTGTGATGTTAAATGAGCCACATATATTTTGTGTGGCTATAAATCAATGCATAAAGGTAAATTGTTTCTAAATATAGAAAGGGGTTATTCTTTTTTGCGTGGACTAATAAGAAAATAGGTTCATATAAATTCAAATGAAGGGATATGAAGTGTAAAAGTCCCCTTAATGCTTATTCGAGGTTGTTTGGTGCTCGTTGTTACGTAGAATTACACGAGTGATTTGCAGGAATGACATTCATAGGGGTGATTTTAAACTTTTTATCCTGATTAATAAAATGTTTTATAAGTTATCTTTTATTCGAGATAAATTAATTTTGCCTATGAAATTGGCACATTTCAATGTAGTGAACCCACATTATTAGTCATAGAAATTGATTGTGTTGCTCAATTGCTCACAAGTCGATCATTGTCTGTAACTTCTTGAAATGTTGAATTGTTGTCTCATACGCATAACTAACTTATGCACATAGAACAACTAGTTCTTACGCCTGATGGGCAACTAAGGTCATTTTCTTACAGATTTTGTTAAGCGGTCAAAATGTTAAAGACTCTCTAATACACGGGGAAAATCAACAATTGGTGGTAATGATACGTTATAATTGTAAGGATCTAGTAGCTCAGTTAGCTGGCTATCTGAACTTTCATCTTGTTGGCGAGGGTTCGAATCCTACATTGTAATCCCGTTCTCCTGCCCCCTATGTTATAAAAAAAAGTTTTTTAAAAAATACGTTGTAATTACAATAAAAAGTGATCTTTTAAAAAAACATTCTAATCACACGATGGATTTAAAAGGTGTATTTTGAAATTTACTTTTTGTAGTTTATTTTTATTTTTTATCAAGTAAATAGAAGGTGGATTAGAACGCACGATCATCAAGCAACAATGAATCCTCTTATTTCTTGTAGTTACTTTTTCAAGTATTCAAGTATAACCGCAAAAAATAAAACTGAAGGTTGTCTGAGATGATTTTTCCATGTCCCACATGAATTCCGAATTCACAGCTTCTAGGAACAACATTATGATGATTGAATGTATTAAAAAAGGACAAAGTAGACCTAAATTCATATGGAAAATAGTTGCTTTAAAGAATTTACAATCTGGTCAAATCAATGTAGACTCAACTAAGAATTACTAAAAAGGCTTGTATCTCCCATAAGTGTGAAATTTAAAGTCTTCACCTCTTAAAAATAAATTATCTAGTAATAATTAGAGTCGAATAATAAAGCAAAATGAGTAAAGAAATTGCATATAGCCAACATTGCACATAGCCAACCCAACTAACTTAAATTAAAGCATATTCAAATGATTGACAGAATGATTAACAAGAGTGTTGCTCAGATGGTAAGCACCCTTCACCTCCAACTCGAAGGTTGTGGCTTCGAGTCACCAAGGGAGCTCCTAGAGGAAGGGGTAAAAAAAAAAAAAAACAAAAAAGGTGAACAGAAGACAGAATGGTTGCTCTAAAATTTTCATTCAAGCACTAAAGAGGAAACAGAAGTCTTCAAGACCATTGTTATTAGCTAACACAAATGCTAGCACAAAATTATGCCTAAAATAGAAGAAAAACATACATAGAGCAGAACACAGGAAATTTATTCAAAGAACAATAGCAAGCCCTTCCTTCTTTGGAGGTACTATGGCCTTCTTATTTCCGGGGAAAGCACTGCGAGAGACATCCACAAGGGCCTTGAAGCTGTATGGTTCGTGCATCGACAATTCTGACAAGACTTTCCTGTTCAGCTGTACGTTCTCCTTCATCAGCCCATGCATGAAATTGCCATAATTTACCTGGAATTAGAGTAAAGGTTAAACAACAGGAAATAATTCAGAACTCAAATCACAAAATCATTCAGTAGATGACACAAAGGTGTTTCTTGTTTACTTGTAGTGAGATGTGCTAATGAATAGTATCATTTAGGAACATCAGATATAATTAGTTGACAGGAAGAGTGATGCCAATGGCCAAATTCATGTCACTTCCCACAAACCTATTAGAGCAGTTTACTTCAGTTAAAAGTACCCTGCTAAATCATCTTCTAATTGGTTTTTTGTTTCTTTTCTGATTGAACTCAAGCAAAAGAGAGGGAAGCAGAAAGAGAGTGAGCTTCATATGCTTTTGTTACTGATAAGTTTGGAATAAAAAGGATTACAACAGTAAATAGAAGAATGCAGAAAAGAAAAAACAAATGGTCATAAGGCCAAACAATCTAATCAAGGGAACAAATCCTTCTAGAAGCAATGTGGCTATCGATAACAATAGCACATAGATTAACCCAATGGCGCCAACAACATGATAACCAGAAGTACTGAATCTCACAATTAATATCTGACATGTATGGTAGCAGCCGGCAGGTATGGCACATGCATAAACGACCGAAGTATAGCTGTGCCAGTTTAAAAGTCACTTCTGGAATTTTTCATGTCACCTACAGACACCTCTGAGGCACCCACAATATTTCGTTCTCTTCTTCTAATCATATCAAGGAACCACTGCAATATTTTCCAGCTATGAGCTATATATGGCATTGTCTCAATGTCATTTGGATAGTCAAAAGTGTCAAAGAAATATTGATTTCCACAGTGCTAAAAAAAGGATAAAGAGCAGAAGATTTCATCCCATTTGTCTAAGCCACCTTGGTGGACAAAGTTATCCAATACCTATGTCGGTGGGACGTAATAGGTACCTGGTGAAATATTCACAAATTGTCCTAACACCAGCATTATCTTTAAAAAAAAAAAAAAAAAAAAAAAAAAGATAAAGAGTAGAAGGAGGATACTAGGGCACTCCAAAATCTCAGTGTTCTATGCAGATGTATTATTCCAAATACTAGGATGGTGGCGGCCTTGGAAAGCAACTTGCAGCTTAAAGAGCTTGATTTTGCAAGATTTCACAACTGTGTTTCTGTTTTCAACATTACCTAGACCCATCGCAGAACTTAGAAAATGTATGTTTTTTCCGAAATCCTCCACGTCCAAGTCTCTAAAGCAAATAGTGGAAAGCTTAACAGGATCATAAATCAAAAGAAAGTCACCAAACCACATCAAAAAGTATGATGTTGCTTCTGAAAAATAGCAGAATATCGAGTATAAGAAACTATTAGTGATATTTGTCTACCACACACTCCACTTTGTGATTCTGCAGCCATATTAGCATTGACAGCTGAAACTTTGTTTTCCTACCAAAAGTCAGGCCACCCGGTCACAACCCCCACCCCACCCCACCCCCCCAAAAAAACCCACCCCAGTACTTGGTAAAATACTCCTGAATTCCAATTGCATTTCCTGGTTTATATTCGGTCATCTAATATAATGTCTTTCTTTGAAGAAGAAGAAAGATCTTACATTGTTAAATTGTGCTTATTGAATTATCACTTCACGCTAAAGAAATAAGGCACCCAATTTACACACTCCATCTTTCATATAAAAATGATAAAGTTAGAAGGATGATGCCTGAGGCATCTCCCTTCATAATATCTCCATTTCTAGAGCTACGAGATTTCACAAACCAAGTATGTTTCCCTTAATCATTGCTTCTATCTATTATCTGATTTTCCAGTCCAAGATAACTAGAAATTTGTAAGTGTTTTTTTTTTTTTTTTTTTTTTTTGGCAATTAAAAGAAAGTTTATTAATTACCGTGAACATTTAAAATCAAACAACGTCTTCTTATCTCTAAAAACCAGAAGCATAAACCAGTCTTCAAGCTATGTAGCAGTTCCTCCAAACTTCTACTTTTGTTTTGAAACACCCTTGCATTATTCCATTCAAGCCAGATATTATAGATGAAAGCAGCAAATCCAGCTTTTAGAACTAACCCTCGTGCCCCCTTGCCCCTGTTAACAATAATCCAGCTATATTCCTCCTACCAAGGCAAGACAAGTCTCTTCCAATGCAATCAGTCCAAAAACTTCATCCAGAATCCCCTAGTAATCAGGCAATCAAAAAACAGATGCCTGATTTGTAAGTTAGTAGTACTTCGTTAAACTATTCACTACTAAGAAAACTTAGTCTATTGGAGATGATATGAATCAACAATGAAAACTGAATATTCAGCTTAACTCTTACTTAGGCACATTTTGTTATCACTACCGAAACTGAGGGTCCTGCAATTTTGCTCTTTGACTGCCATTCCAGGCCTCCCTAATTTAATTTCGTAACTTTACAACCTTGCTGGTATCCTATCCCAATGCTGAATATTTTAGTAAGCACCATAAAATTTCCAGAATCCAGCAGCAGTACTGTTGAGCTATTTAAGATGCTTGAGACTGCTCAAAATCTCTTCCCAAAAGAGAAAGGGTATGATTCTTCATGCGGAAGGTTCAAGAACTAAGCCTAATGGCTCAAAAGAAAACCTAAAAGAGCCAAAGGCTAATAGAGGGGGGAAACTATAATAACAATAGGAAAACTAAAGAAACGTTGCAGGAATGCTACGCGATTATGGCCTCGGAAACTAGTCTGGAAAATCAAACTGCCCCCCAGGGTCATCTGTTTTAGCTGGACTGCTCTTCATGAGGCATGTTTGACCCTGGACAACCTTATGAAAAGCAAATCTCGGACGGCTAATAGATGTTACACGTGCCACAGGAATGCAGAAACTAACAACCATCTGTTTCTGCATTGTATATTTGCATCATATTTCTGGAACATGTTCTGTTCACTTTTTGGAATCAGTTGGGTTATGCCTCATACCATCAAGAATGCTATCGAGTGCTGGAGCAGCTGGAAGGTTGATAACACCATCAAGAACATTTGGAGAATGATACCTGCTGCAATTTTTTGGAGCATATGGAAGGAGAGGAATAGAAGATGCTTTGATGGATTATCAACCCCAACACCAACCTTGAAAGCAAACTGCCTTTTGTATTTATTTAGTTGGGCAAATGTCTCCCCTGTAGATTCACATGAAAACTTTCTGGACCTTGTAAGCTCGCCGTATTTAAGATAGTTGTTGTTTTGTCTGTAGAAAGTTAACAAGGTGATTTTTGCTTTTTGATGCTACTAGGTAGCTTTAACTTTACTTGTAATTTGCATCTTCTTGATGCCTGCTGCTTCTAATGATATCAATTATTTAATAAAAATAAAAAATAAAAATGCTACGCGATATGAGAATACCTAACAAAGTAAAAAGACAAGTCTAGAGAATAATTGCGAGGACAACAATGTTATACGAGAGTGAGTGCCGGGCATCTGGAACCCAACATATCTACAAGGTGAGTGTCAGAGAAATGTTTATGCTAAGATAGATGTACGATCATACATTATCGAACAAGTTTATAAGTTATTTCAAAAGAGGATGCAGTAGAATGTATAGAAAATACAATAAGAGAATGTCATCTAAGATGGTTTTCCTATGTCCTTATAAACCTCATATCTAACTGTCCGTTAGGTGCTTTACTATGATGATTAAACGAAATGAGGTAAACCTATACATGGAGAGAAGTTGTCTCAGCCCAAAATCTCTCAAAAATCAATGTGAGCTTAATTAAGAACATAACACAATAAAAGAAAAGGATCCACATAAACATTAAAAAATAGTTGAGATTAAGCTTAGTTATTGTTGTTATACTTACATTAGGTCCACTTTTGTCCATGAGTCTTTGTAGCTGGTTAAAGACTTGTGCATTAACATAGGGATGGGTGTGAGATTTACAAACCTCTAGTTTTAAATACTCTTAATTTGCATTAAAAGATAACAGGTTTTGTATTGGAGTGAAATAGGCTTGAATAGAATGAAATAGACACAAAGTATTCATAATGCTTCACCAACCAATTTGGTATTGAATGATAGATCAATCAATCGGATAATACAACGGTAGTATACTGCAATCAGCTGTTGCTTTGTTTGATCCTTTATATAAGCAGACACTTATTGAAAGTTTTAAAGAGGGGTCGTACCCCCTTAATGCCTACTTAACATAATCTATCTAGTCCAAATTTATCGTAGTATTTTCATTACTTATACAATATTAACTTAATTGGGCAGCTATGGTATTTTCCAAGACTACTAAGACAAGTTATTTACAAATTACAATGACTACAAGACACCAAAGAAAACTCAAAAACTTTTCGAAAATGAAAAACCCATGTAGCAAAATGGTACATACTCCGTGTTGGCGAGTTCCAGCATTGATACGTTGAATCCAAAGGGAACGCATATCCCTCTTCTTGTTACGGCGGTCTCTGTAAGAGTATTGAAGGGCTTTCTCAACTCTTTCTCTTGCTATTCTTATACAGTTTTTAGCTCTTCCTCTAAACCCTTTAGCTAGCTTGAATACCTCCTTCTTGTTCATCTTCACCGGCGAATACTACAACTACAGATTCTACAAGTTTTTGGGTTTTAGGGGTTTTGGGTTCTTCCAACTGTTGTCAATTTTATTTTTTCTAGATATATGAATGCACCTTTTTAGTTTTCACCCCTTGTATTTCATTTATTTGTGACTCTGCACCCCCAACTTTAGTTGTTGGCAGTAACTACTGCTTGGTAGAGAAAATGACAAAAATGGTACCGTATGTTTTGGGTAGGTCTGAAAATAGTCCCTCGAAGATTTAACAAACTAACTGTTAAATTTAAGGGTAAGTGTGGAAAATAAAAATAATGGGATCTCACACTTGAAATTGCAATTTTCGTACTTTTGATTGTATTTGGTGTTTAGTACAATTTTTGATGTTATAGTTTATAATAAGATTTGACGAGATTTATATTGATCTCTTTCTGCAATGGCAACAACAACAACAACATACCCAGTGAATCCCACAACGTAGGCGGGAGAGGGTAGAGTGTATTAGGTATCTTACCCCTACCTTAGGTAGGGAGACTATTTCGAAAGACTCTCGGCTCGAGAAAAGCATAGGAAAGGTCGGATACTGGTGCAAACAATTCAAAGCAATTATGAAAATGAAACAATGAAAGTAAATAAGCATGATAAATCAATGATACTCGCAGTAAATCAAGGGACATAAACTATAGAGCAATACAACTACTCGTAAGAAAGGATAAACGCGACTACCTACTAGCCTACTACCCTAATACCCTAATATGAATCCTCCATACCCTCCTATCTAAGGTCATGTCCTCGGTAAGCAGGAAATGCGTCATGTCCTGTCTAATCACCTCTCCCTAATACTTCTTCGGCTACCTTTACCTCTTTTGAAATCGTCGCTAGCCGCCTTTTTCGCACTTCTGCACTGGGGCATTTGCATCTCTCCATATCACATACTCGAACCATCTCAGCCTCGCTTCCCGCATCTTGTCTTCCATCGAGGCTACTCCAACCTTGTCTCGGATGACTTCATTCCTAATCCTATCGCTCCTAGTGTACCCACACATCCATTGCAGCATTCTCATTTCCGCTACTTTCATCTTCTGAACATGAGATTTCTTGACTGGCCAACACTCCACCCCATACAACATAGTTGGTCTAACCACCGCTTTGTAGAACTTGCCTTTAAGTTTTGGTGGCACCTTCTTGTCACACAATACTCCGGAGGCAAGCCTCCATTTCATCCACCCTGCACCAATACGGTGTGTGACGTTATCATCAATCTCCCCATTTCCTTGTATAATAGACGCAAGATACTTGAAACTATCTTTCTTCTGTATGACCTGGGTGCCAAACTTTACTTCCACGTCAGCCTGGCGTCTTATATTATTCATATGAATTGAGTGTTGCACAATAGATACTTTAGCTGAGGCTTTCTCCAATTTTCATAAAAAATTGATTTTTTTCCCCCAAATTGTGCAGTTTTAGCTTAAAAAAAGTCCGGTACTATGTAATTTTTGTAAGAATTTCAAGAAATAGCTTAAAAAGAGTTTCAGAAGGAAGATTCGGTTTTTTGGCTAATTATTACTCTGATGAATCGAACCGATCCAATTACATTTTCCAATACTATCAAACCAAATGAGTTCTAAGGTGCTTAGTTCCCCAGCTTCATTCTTTTCACTGTTTTAGGTTTCTGTTGTACTTTACATACACCTACCTCTTAGTACTTTCTTTTTTCATGCAATCCTTATCACTTATTTCGTGCAAGAAAAAAAGATTGACTCTTTCGAAATGCATAGATATTGTATACACTCGCAGGAGTAATATTTATTGTCCATTTTCAATTTACCTACCTATCGTCATAACTCATAACATCTCTTGGAAAATGACAAACTATTCTATAAAAGTTCAAACTAATAATCTCTTCTCTCTCTCTCTCATTTAATTTTATTTCACCTCTATAAAAGTCCTAAACTTATATACATTGACACATTTCTAAAAGTGGCTAGTTTTAGTTAAAAAAATGTCCTAACTATATCAATTATTCCCTCCGTTTACTTTTACTTATCAACTATACTAAAAATACATTTTCACTTTTACTTGTCACTTTTAGTATTTGAAAAGAAAAACATTTTTCTCATGTTTTACCCTTAGCATTAATTACTTATTCCCCAAATCATTCCCCAAGACCTTATGCTAAACATCAATTAATATGGGTGTTGTGGTAAAATACCCATATCAATTATTGTTTCTTAGAAGACGTACAAGTTCTAAATTGGACAAGTAAAAGTGAACGAAGAGAATATTTAAGAACTTTAAAACTTTCAACTATTTACAGAACCTTAAAATTACTTTCAACATTTCTTAATAATTGATTATATAGACAAATATTGAATATTAATTTAAACATTTCTTCTAAAACCAAGAGGAACAACAAGCAGAAATTAACTATAAACATCTCATCTAACTTTTCTTTTTGTATGTTTGATTTAGTTGATTAAACATATTTGATAAATATTAAGTGTTGAAAATACGTTTATGTGTTGAAATTAATTTTTTTATATAAAAAGGCTGTTAAAAATTTGAATAGAAGTACTGAAACAAATGATAAGAAGTTACAACTGTTTACAAAAATATTTATTTAAAAGAATGTTTACATAAAAAAACTAAGGACGAATATAGAGTAAGGAGATAATTAAAAGTTGTATTTTAAGAAAAGTACTTTGAAGATTAAAAAATTATTAGGAATAAATCGTAAACGATTTGATCAAACAAAAATTATTATTCGTTGATTAAGCCATAAAACAATAAATTAAGATTTATAGGTGATCAACTTATATATTTTAACTGACTTTTTCTCATAACTTTTGATGCGACTACTTAACTTTTTTAAAAAATTTAAAGCCTGTCATGGGATGGGGTTAAATCGATTCTTGGTGAGTCGATTTTATTAAGAGGTTATATGAAGAAGTAAATACACGAAAAAATCAAAGAGGATTCAACATCTACCATATATACATAAAAAGGATTTCACCAAATATAAACAATTTAATTCTTGGCTGAAGAAGGTTCGGATGAACCCCTTGAGCCCTACCTGGCTCCGCCCTTGATTAGACTAAGAGCCTAATATGTGGATTATAAAAAAAGAATAAGTTACCAAATACTCGGGGCTTGTTTAGACTTAACATATTTCTTCAAAATTCTTTTTTATTTCATTTTTTCAAAAATTTGTTTGATGATATATTCTGTCAAATTTTCACTTCAAACTTAAAAAACGTAGTTCTGGGTTTTTCAAGTAAAAGAAGAAGTTTTTGCTCATAAAATGCGAACATTCTTTTAGGCAGGAGGCATAATCCATATACACCTTCAACTTTGTAAATACCTTTTTAAGTTTGGTGTCTTTTGGATATGTTATTTCAAATGATGGTTTCAAGTTTTGATTTAAATATGTGTTTGTTTTGCAGAATAAGGATAATAATATCTCACAACTACTCTAATTGAAATATCATCAAATTATTATAATACATATGATAATAATATTAGAGACCCAAAATAGGATTTGCTTGGCTTGGAGACATGTCAAGATGTTTCTAGAAGATAATTGGAGTCTCTCCTACGAGCAAACAGAAGAATAAATGACCGCTCTATCTTCGAGATTCAACTAAATCACGTAACAAGTAGCACTCAAATGTGTTGATTTTTCTATTATTGAATCGGTGATTTTACCTTTTGATCAATGGCTCTCAAATATTTTTGGTAAAGTGTTTTGAAGTGCTTGCCTTTTCAAAGAAAGCAAACACTATTTATAGGACTTACAAGATTTTCGTTAAATAATATTTATCAGTAGGTTCATAAATTTTGTTTAAATCATGAATTGACATTCATTCGCCCTGAAAATAAAAAACTCATATCAAATATATTGTTTCAAAATTAATTGAAACATTTGTTACATTATGTTTATCACATTTTTTTGACCTGAAATCTGATTTCGACTTCCAAATTCACCTTAAAGGTAGAATTTCAACTTTAAGTTTGTGATTTCAAATTTTTTAAAATCTAGACGTAGCCCCAAATTTAAGATTTACAAAAAGACCCATCTTTATTTATAAAAGTAATTAACCAACTCCTACTGCCTATCAATTTTGTCATTCCATAAAAACACCCAAAAATCAATTTAATTGGTAATTTAAGTACCTGCTCATTTGGTAAGACTGAGAAGTTTTGACAGTGTTTACAAGTTGTAGATTTTCGTGGTAATTTAGTTTCAAATTTTTTGGAGACGTCTGGCCGTGAAAATTATTATTTCTCCCGAAATAATTTTCACTTCATTTGAAAATTAGCGTTTGACAATGAAAATTTCAAATCGAACTTGAAGTTGTATTCATATTTGTAAATTAGCTTATAGTCTGTTTTTCAGCGCATTCTTCACTTTTGAAGCCATATTTCAAAACACGAACACACGTTCAAAGTTATAAAATTCTTCCAAATATTCATTGCAAAAGGTGTAACTAAACACAATTCCATATTCAACTCAACTCTATAATTCCAAAATAAAGTGAAAAATCTCTGAAATATATGGCCAAACTTTGCAAAAATTATGACCAACCACAATTCAAATTCAAATCAACCATCACCTAAATAAATAATTTCAAATTATAATTTTAAGTTCATGTCCAAACATCTATTTAATTAACTTCAACTATTTTTCCCCCCACAATATTACTCAATTAATGTCCAAACAGAAGTGTTTATAAAGAAGTATGACCATCTTACAACATTAGTCAAACACCTCTAAAGAGTAAAGACTCTACTACTATTGTAGCTTCTGTTTTTCATTTTGTTTCTTATGTTTGTAGGTTATTATTACAGTAGCCTTTGGTTTCTTCTGTGTTTCTCTATACATAAATAAAGCTACTTTCTCTCTCTCTCTTAGAACACTTCATTGTCTCATAAATCTCGAGATTCCCGTCAAAGATAAAGACCACCCCAGGGGGGACCTCTGTTCTTTCTTTTCATTACTTAATTCTGTACTGTGCCTTTTCAGTTTTTTCACTTTGTGAGAGATATATATAACAGCGTGAGAGCAAGAAGCAAAGAGAGTATTAGAGATAGTGGAGAAGAAGGGGCTTTTTATTTCTTAAAAAAAAATCAATCTTGATGAGTGAGAGTGGAGGCTCTCTTTGAATAGAGAGCCTACCTGTTCATGCAACAACCATTTTTTCTGTTTTCTTGTTGATACAAAGAATCAAGAAACAAGATTAGAGGGGGTTTGTTTTTCTTGGTTTTTGTGTAATCTGTTTTGTTTGGGGTTTGTGATTGTGTAACAAAGAGATGGATAGTAGCAAGTATGTGAGATATACACCAGAACAAGTGGAGGCTTTAGAGAGGGTTTATGCAGAATGTCCAAAGCCTACATCTTTGAAGAGGCATCAGTTGATTAGGGAGTGTTCTATTCTTGCAAATATTGATCCTAAACAGATCAAAGTCTGGTTTCAGAACAGAAGGTACCATCATTTTCACATTCTTGAAGTTAAAAGTGTTTTATGCATCTATTTGATTCTGTTCTCAAGAATCTGTTTTGGAAAATTTTAGTAGAGATTGGAAGTTTTTTTTTTTCCATTCCCCTTTTTGCCCAAATGGAATAGTGTTTTCTTAAAGAAAAAAAGTGTGCTTTTCAAATATGTCTGGATGTGAGTTAAACCTTTTCCTTTTCAAGCTTTTTCCCCCTTTTTGAAATTGGGGTCAGATGTTATAAAAGCGCCTTTACAATTTGTAGTTTCATGCTTTTGGATGAGTTAGGTCTGTCTGTTCATCTTTTCTCCCTTGTCTTTATGTGATGGAAGATAAAGTGCTGCTGGCTCTGAATCATAAGGGAAACTTTGGTCTTTGTGTATTACTTTGTTAAAGGGCCTTGTTTATTGGTAGTACTTCTTTATCAAAGAGTAAGTCTAGGGCCAAATGATTTTGTGCATTTTGTTTCTGACCATCTGCATCTTTGATATCTATGTTATATTTATGGAATGCTAAGTAATTTTGGTGCATTTTGTTTTGTTTGTCATCATCTGCTTCTGTAACTTCAAATGTTTACTAATTTAGTGAGAAGAAAGATGTGGACAGGTTTGTTTCTTCTGCATAACTTTGATTCCTTCCTGAAAATGATGTTCCTTTTTTTGACCTTACATATGCTTCTACTTTTGGTGAAGTAACAAGAATTAGCTCGATGAAAGCATCTTTTGATCAAGCCGCTCGTTTTTGGTTAGTGCTTATTTTGAGGGCAACTCTCGTGGAATCATTTGCTTTTTCAAAACTGATGTCAGTCAATGAGCACCTTCCCAATGGTGAACCTTTATACTGTACCCACATATATTGAGGCTTTGGGTAGCCATGACCTTTATTTTGTCTTTGTATTCGATTACCAATTTTCTGGAATAGTTTAGGTATAACGCGAAGGAAAGTCTGAATCTTGAACTTACTTTTTTGGTTCTCCCTCCACTATTAGACATTGCCTTAATCAGTACCTAAAGATAACAGTTGGTAATGCTTAGTGTTGTTGAAGTTGAAATTAGAATTCAATTCCAAGGAATTCCGGTTCTGCTTTGCTTGTTTCTTTCAAGTGAAATGAAAAATAATAAATTGCAAGCTTCTGTCCGAAATATATACTTCTGTTGTTATAGTACGGGCATGTTAAGAATTTTCTTCTACCCACTTACAAGAGGTAAATATGCTTCTTCCCTTCAATTTTATAGCAATGAAGCTAAGGGGATCTATGGCCTTTTCGCCTCATTTCTCTTTGATACAAGTAGTAGAGTAAGTTTGAAACAACAGACAATTTCTTCTTTTAGTTTTGTTTTGCTAGGTAAAGACAGAAAATTTTATCAGCTTTGATTGGCTTATTTTGCTGACACTTTTGTGTACAGTATTCATTTCAGACTTGACTTCTACGTTTTCCTCAAATTCAAAGTCATATTAGAACTTTACTTTCAGTATTTCTTTTGGCTAACTGTCTAGTTCTATTTACCATTCTCATATTGTCAATGCTCTGTTCAATGCATGCTTCATTTGGAGCATGTGTATAGCTCAGAACGAAAAGTAGGGCAAATCAGTATTTTCTTTACCTTCTGTAGATGTCGTGAGAAACAGAGGAAGGAATCGTGTCATCTCCAGACTGTTAACAGGAAGCTCAGTGCTATGAACAGACTGTTGATGGAAGAAAATGACCGATTGCAGAAGCAGGTCTCACATCTTGTGTATGATAATGGCTACATGCGACAACAGTTGCATACTGTGAGTTCTCGACATGCTTTACAACCTTAGCTTTCAATCTTTGTCCATTTATCCTTTCATAAATCATGTCCCACAGTGCCTGCCGTGTATTGTAAGCTTCTTTTTTCATATGATGAAATTCAAGATTTACATTGTAGCAGGTTAGCAATACGACCACTGATACCTGCTGTGAGTCTGTGGTCGTGAGTGGTCAGCAGCAGCAACAAAACCCAATGCCTCAGCATCCGCAAAGGGATGCTAACAACCCAGCTGGGTAATCAGACTTGCATCCTTGATAAAAAAAAAATTGCTATTATTTTCAGCTAATTCATTTCCTTTTCATGTTTTCTTTTGAAGTCTTCTAGCGATAGCTGAAGAGACCCTGGCAGAGTTCCTTAGTAAGGCTACTGGAACTGCTGTCGACTGGGTGCAGATGATTGGGATGAAGGTAAGTCTCTTCTTTGATTGCCCACCTCCAGCTTTTGTATTATTGATTTGTTTCATATGTGTTCAATTGTTCACCCCCTTTCTTTTTCTGATTTAGCCTGGTCCGGAATCTATTGGCATCGTCGCTGTTTCCCGTAACTGTAATGGTGTTGCAGCACGAGCCTGCGGCCTTGTGAGTCTAGAGCCCATGAAGGTACTTCCTCTTACTCCCTTTCTGGTTAGTATTACTTTTTACAAATAATTGCTTATTTCCTCGGGGTTTCTTGTTTTAGACTTGTCTTTGAGTTGTAGAAAGTGTCGTTTCAGGTTGCTGAGATCCTTAAAGATCGTCCTTCTTGGTATCGCGATTGCCGTTGCCTTGATATACTGAGTGTATTACCCACAGGAAAGGGAGGGACTATAGAGCTCATATACTTGCAGGTTTGCGGTGCTCTCTTGTTTAATGTGTGGTTTATTTTGAGGCAAAGTGAATCTGAATATTAAGTTAATTCAAGCATTGGTTGTTGCTATGTTACTTCACTAGACTTATGCACATACTACGTTGGCATCACCTCGTGACTTTTGGACATTGAGATACACTACAAGTTTAGAAGATGGAAGTCTTGTGGTATGTATTAGGCATAATCCAAAATTTTGTAGTGGAACTTTCCCTATCCAGTATTTGTTTGCATTCATGTTTCTGGCATCTAATTTGCAGATATGTGAAAGATCTTTGACGTCTACCACTGGAGGCCCAACTGGGCCTCCTGCAACTAGTTATGTTAGAGCGAAAATGCTACCAAGTGGTTACCTAATACGGCCTTGTGAGGGTGGGGGCTCAATCATCCACATTGTTGACCATATTGATCTTGATGTGAGTAAATGTAATTGGTTAATTATTGAGCTTTGTTTCTACCTGGATTCCTTCTTTTTGAGCAAACAGTTTTGGTATGCAGGTTTGCAGTGTTCCCGAAGTCCTCAGGCCACTTTATGAATCGTCCAAGATCCTTGCTCAGAAAATGACAATGGCTGTAAGAAATTTCTTATGTTTGTGTCTCAACAACTGGCTATTTTAATAAGTCAACTTACCTTAAGATATCTGTGCAGGCCTTCCGATACATAAGGCAGATAGCCCAAGAAACCAATAGAGAAATCCAATATGCTGGAGGTCGGCAACCTGCCGTTTTGAGGGCATTTAGTCAGAGATTATGCAGGTAAAAACTCAAGTTGGTTGTCAGAGACAAATGTACTGCACTGTGCTAACAGTCAGAATCTAGCTTTTGGCTTTGATGTTCTTATATGAGTGTTAGTGTACAAGTCATGCGACTATCTTGCTACTGGAAATCTTTCATTTTCAATGTTTACTGCAGGGGATTCAATAATGCGGTTAGTGGATTTATTGATGATGGTTGGACAATTATGGGTAGTGATGGTGTTGAGGATGTAACGATTGCTGTAAACTCATCACCAAGTAAATTCCTTGATGCTCAATACAACACCTTGTCAATTCTCCCTACTTTTGGAGGGGTCCTGTGTGCAAGAGCATCAATGCTTCTTCAGGTATGTTAAGTTTGAGTACTTGAACGGGCTTATTGCTGTAATAGTATCACTATCACATAATTCTAATTGCTGAATGTGGTGTTGGTCCTATTTTGTACTTTCCTTTTGTAGGATGTTTGCCCTGCTTTGCTTGTTCGTTTCCTTAGGGAGCACCGTTCGGAGTGGGCTGACTATGGAGTTGATGCTTACTCTGCCGCATCTCTTAAAGCCAGTCCCTATGCTGTCCCTTGTGCCAGACCTGGTGTCTTCCCCAGTAGCCAGGTCATTTTACCACTTGCTCAGACTGTCGAGCACGAGGAGGTAAGTTGGTCTTATGCTATATTTTGTTACTTTGACTATTGCTGAATGATCATATTACTGTGGCTTAATCTGAATTTACTCTATCTACCTAGTTTCTTGAGGTTGTTCGGCTAGAGGGTCATGCTTTCTCTCCAGAGGACATAGCTTTATCACGGGATATGTATTTGTTACAGGTTGATAGCTAACTCTACTCTGGTTGAGAATTACTTTTGTTCTTTCTGAGGATTTTGGGTTCTAATGCTCTTGCTAATAATGCAGCTGTGCAGTGGAGTTGAAGAGAATTCCACAGGTGCCTGTGCTCAGCTTGTTTTTGCACATATTGATGAATCTTTTGGTGATGATGCTCCATTGCTTCCATCTGGTTTCTCTGTCATTCCACTGGAGCCGAAATCAGTTAAGTGAAGCCTAGCTCTTATGTTTCCTACAACTTCAATGTGTAATGAATTTTGGCCGTAGGAGAAACCTGTGATGCCGAAACTTCTAGCTTTTAATCACAAACTTTTTCTGCCTTTCATCTTTTAGAGAATTCAAGATTACTTTTGGTGCTTTGAAAAGTTAATAAGCACCTAGCATCTGAAAACTGCCATAGGGTATGTGGATTACTTTCTTACCTTATTCTCATATTTTACTACTGATATTGTTTATGATGCAGGATTCTCCCAGTGCAGCTCGGACTTTGGATTTAGCTTCAACTCTTGAAGCTAGAACTGGTGGGACACGACCAGCTGGTGAAGTTGAAGGAAGCAATTACAATCATCGTTCGGTCTTGACAATTGCATTCCAGTTTGCTTTTGAGAATCATTATCGAGAAAATGTAGCTGCTATGGCTCGCCAATATGTGCGAAGCATTGTAGGCTCTGTTCAGAGAGTTGCTATGGCTATTGCACCCTCTCGACTCGGCTCTCAGTTGACACCTAAATCCCTCCCTGGTTCACCAGAAGCTGTCACTTTGGCGAGATGGATTTGCAGGAGCTATAAGTATGTGTTCTAAAGGTCTTTGCAGTGGTTTTCTGTATTTCATACTTATCTGAGTTTTGCATCACCAAAAGGAAATTCCTGACATAGCAGATAAAAGTTCTCGTGTCTGTAGCATAGTTTAAATGAAAGACTTACCAACTCTGATTCATTTCCACTCTGGAATTAGCAAATAATATCGAAGGGCTTATCCCTGAATTTGCAACCTGATGGGACTCATGGAATACTTTAAATTTGTTTTCAGTTTCTCTACCTGGTTTTACTGATTCAATATGTGTTTTCAGGGTTCATACCGGTGGAGACTTGCTACAGTTGGATTCTCAAGCTGCTGGCGATGCTGTACTGAAACAACTATGGCACCATACTGATTCAATAATGTGCTGCTCCGTCAAAATGAATGTCAGTAACGTCACCTCCTGTTCCGATGTCATGCTTATCTGATAGGAGAGGTTTCTCCACGATTCCTTTTGACGAGAAATGTGATGATAGCTAAACGATTTATTTATACTTAATGCAGGATTCTGCAGTTTTTTCATTCGCAAACCAGGCAGGTCTTGACATGCTTGAAACCACTCTAATAGCTCTTCAGGATATAATGCTTGATAAGATCCTAGATGAAGCTGGTCGAAAGGTCCTCCTTTCAGAGTTCTCCAAGATTATGCAGCAGGTCAGACTACCATCTTACTATGACAGTTTACTATGATTAAACATTTAATCAAGTCAGGACATTTAATCAAGTCAGGTTATCATGATGAGATCTATGATATCTTGGTTATACGTTATTCAATATTTAATGAGTTTTAATCATTCGGTGCAGGAGTACTGAATCTCATGTTTCACAATAAATTTTTAGAGATTATTAGCAAAAAATTTGGTGATTTCTGATACGCTTGTGCTTGTTGTAGGGCTTTGCCTACCTGCCGGCAGGGTTGTGTGTATCGAGCATGGGGAGGCCGGTGTCGTATGAGCAAGCTGTTGCATGGAAGGTCCTTAATGACGACGGCTCCAATCACTGCCTGGCTTTCATGTTTATAAACTGGTCTTTCGTTTAAGTTAACGCGTATTCTCGGTGTAAGACTGGCATTAGCTATCAACTCGTTTCAAGTTATTTTGTTCTAAAGAATGTGTTTTTTAGATCCTTTACTCCACTGGTGGAGCCAGAAATCCTTATAAGGGGATTCAAAAACTAAAAGAATGTGTAACACTCCGTAAATTCGGATTTGGTGTGGATGCGTTAAATGAGTATTAATGTGACATTTTTGACATGTGAAGTCCCATCGGGATGAGTTTGGGTGGAAATAGTCGTTTTAGAATCAAGACGGATAGTGAGGTGTATTAGATTTGATAGAACCGACTAATTTTTCGGTAAGTCTGTATTCCAGCCTGATTTATTGAAAATCTGTTGGGAATTTGAGAAAACTCAAAACATGAAAGTTGTAGTCTTTTGAATTACATTTCCATCCATATAAGGTGGAGCTCAAACGGAGCTCTATGCTAGGAGTTATGCACGCTTTACTGAACGCTGTCGACAAAGTTGAAAAACGTGAAATTTTGACTTAGTGTGAAATAGACCTAGGGGCTCGCGGAGCTAAGCTCAAAGCGAGGTAAGGTCAAGCTATAGACCTCACTCAACGAGGTGTAGGGTCCAAAAGTGATTTTTTAAAAAAAAAATTGGCTAAGTATAAAATGGACGGGCGAGCTCGCTGTGCGAGACCCATAGCGAGTTTAACCCTCGCTTTGGAGCTTGCTCAGCGAGGCAGGGGGTCCAAATGCCCATCCTATAAATTCAACACTTAATTCGAAAATTCATTTATTTGACATTCCAACTTCGTTCTAAAGCCCTAAGCAGTCGTTTTTCTCCTCTCCTCATCCTCATCCTCTCACGTTCAGGTAAGATCGTTCTAACGATTCCGAAGTAATTCTAACATTAATTCATGATTAGTAACATGATTCTTCCACAAAAACATAGGATTTCCAAGGTAAATCCTTCCCAAGAGCTCAAAAGCTAGGTTTTAGTGTTCTTCGTCAGAGGTTTAAGTTCATTAGATTGGAGCGATTACATGTATGTAAGGTTAACTATCTACGTATGGGAATGTTATTAATCTTCCCCATGCCTCGTTCTTCATGATTATTACGAATATCAGAAATAGAGATTATGCCCTATTTCATGAAAAGTTCAGAACTTCTATCCTTTGTAAATAGAGTTTCGTAGTTGTTCATGATTATCATTCTGAATATTGTGAACTCAATACGTAATCAATATAGACTTGTGTTTGATACACGAGTCTCAGTCTGGAATACTTAGCACGTTTATAAATAGTTAAAGCTTCAAGTCTTATAATCAGTTCATGAATACATGTCTCAGTGAGTAATTGCTCAGTATGTCAGTGTTGTACTTTTCAGCATGATTCTCAGTCCTTTTCTATAGATTGTTTGATGTTGAACACCTGTGTTTTGGGCCTAAGGCCACAGTTATGTATACGTATACTTGGGCCTGAGGCCACAAATTTGTGCACATATATTGGGCCTGAGGCCACAGATTGTGATCTCACTTAAACATGTGATTCTCCATTCAGAACCGGAAGTATTCTTAACTTTACTTCTTTATTCACTTCGGTTATTAGTTATCAACTATCAGTTATCATTTATCAGTTCAGTTTTTGTATTTACAGTTCCTTCTTTCAGTTGCTTTACATATCAGTGCAATTCAAATGTACTGACGTCTTTTTTTTTTTTTTTTCCCGGGGCCTGCATCTCGCGACGCAGGTAACAATTTATAGGATGACTCATCTGCTCGCTAGGATCTCCAGTATTAGCCGATTGGTGAGCCCTAGCTCTTTCGGGGCCTTATAATAGGGGGCGAATCCATGTGTAAAATATGGGTCACGTGAACACATGATCACCCGACTAAACTCGGTATCTTATGTATATAATCCTTAAAATATATCTAATGTTAATTAAAGGAACACACGGTCAAACTAGACTGAGTGGAGCACTGATTAAGTGTTGGGTTTAATTCCTTAAGGTTGTGGGATCAAATCCTACTAAATGCACTTTTGCATTTTTTTTTTTTTAAATTCTAAGGTGAACTCATCCTCCTGAAATTCTGAATTCGCCTCTGCTTATAATTTATTTACAGTCTTTACAATAGTTATAGACAATCAGGTATGTCGGGGGCCTTGTCCCGGCAACCATCGGTTTACAGTACTTCAGTAGAGGCTTCATAGACTATATTAGCAACTAGACAGTCACATACTTTTATGTTAGCCTTGTGGGCTACAGTATTTATCTTTAAGACTTTGTTCAGTATTTCGCACTTTCAGTTATTTATTCAGTCAGACTTTAGTAGATCAACATGTGTTAGTTTTATTTTCCGCTTTCAGTATGTTATGATATCACATGTTGATTCCGTTAGCCAGTTAGTTCGCTCGTTCAGATGTAGTCAGACATCGGGTGCCGTGTTACGTCCAAATCCAAGTTCGGGGCATGACAAAATGCCTAGGACTCGACTTGTGACAAAGCAATTTTTGAACCCCGTTACTACTATTGAAGTTTCTCTAATGTCAAGGGGATTCAAAAAACTTGTATATATACACAATCTGCTTTTATCTTATTTGCTCAGTATAATTTTCCATCGAAAGGATCAGGTTGAACCATCTTCATTCAACTGAGCCCCACCACTGCTTTACTCCATGTGTTATATTTCATGACATAATATGCTTGATGTCTACCTAGTTGGTTTTCTTTGGATGCATTTGGACAGTTGGTTGGGATGTCAACCGTGATTGATTATGTTGGAGAATGAATGTTTTGCCCAGAGACGGGGTCCATGAGTCCATCTATTACTAACTAGTTAGGCTATTAGCCTAATATGGTTATACTTCTTGCTAGTTGCTGTTGTTTTTCATTGGTTTCTTTGAGGGGGCAACATTATTACCAACATCAAGTATCTTTTGTAAGAGATGCTTTCATCAAATGTCAAACTAAAAGTAGATGCTTTCATCAAATGTCAAACTAAAAGTAGGAAAAGTGTTGATTTTTCAGTAACTTCGAAAGTGTCATTTGACCTACTTGTTTGTGTTTGATGTGATTTTCTTAACACACTGGGAAGAGAATTGTGAAATATCTTCGAAATGCAACTTATTATTTTTCTAATTTTCTTCTTTTTAACTACTACTGTAAGTACTTCAGTTTGAATCTTAGCATCCAGAAAATTGGCGTCTCTTTTTTTTTTTTTTTTTTTTTTGGTTCTTTTAATGCCACTTTAACTAGTAAGGTTCCTCACCTTAAAGTAAGTGGCAATGTTTTAAAAGGAGTACTTAGTAATTGCTCACCAGTAGTTTCTGTGCAAGATTCCTGATAAAAAATCTGAAATTTGAGAATGTAGCAATGTCAAAAGTTGAAATTTTAAAAATTACTTTTGGAAAGATTATTCAACACAAAAGCATGCTTCTATAAGAATACTAATAAAAGCGAGTCTCATATTATTTGGTCAGATACAATTGGCTAAATCGAAGTCAATCTATTCAATAATGCTCCCTCGCCAAAAATTCAGATAAAAAATATTTTTCAAACACAAGTTGCTACTTCAGGAGTACCTTCGCTTTTTTTTTTTTTTTTTTATAAATTTTGAAATTCGGACAAAATATTTTCTTAAAGTAACAAACTTTCAAAAAGGTATGGATGAGCTTATAACTTATGATTTATAAACATAAGCCATAAGTTAGAAATCCTAACCTATGATAGTTTATTTTAGCTTAAAAACACTTTTTTATTTTACCCAAATACTATAAAAGTGCTTAGAAGCTATTCTGGCTTAAAAACGTCTAAAATAAACCAATCCAAACAGGCTCTAATAAGTAATAAGTAATAAGTTGTTTGAAGATAAGTGTAATTTTGAAAACTAAAGAGGATAGACTTGTAATTCATGGAAGAAAGAAGCATGTTTATACAAAATAGTAATCGGCCAAAGTAGATAGGCCTAGAGAGAAAATGGAGGAAACAGAGAAAGAATCCATCAAATCTGCATCAGAAGAGATTTCCAAACAATTTAAAACCCTAATCAATTCTCAGGACTTGGAATCTTTGAAGCAATTACAAAACCTCATGTACTTTTCTTTGCAATTCGTTATTCTTTTTTGAAATAATTCATCTAGAACATAACTGATGATAGAAACTTTTCTTAGTTTGAATGAGCTAAAGATTCAATTGGGTTTCTTTACTTTATTTTTTGTGGTGATTTTGATGTATTTGAAGTTGTTATTCACTTTTTATTCTGTTCAGTTCTTGCTCTACTGCTTAGAGATTTTTCCCATCAGGTTATTCAGTTTTGAATGGACCCAAGTTTGGTTTTTGCCTTGCCTTATAATTGGGTTATTACGGTACTAAATTAGCTGGGTGGTTTAGAAAGTGTTTTATTGATAAACCAGCCTCCTGTCACATAGAAGAGTTCTGGTTGTTGTTCCATCAAAATTGTACAGCTTAGGAAGGACCACCAAATTTAGTTTTATTTTTCCTTGATTTTGAATTGTGGGGTTCCCTTAGTAGGCGTTTGGACATGCGGTTTGAAACAATGAGATGAAACTAGCGTTTCGACATACATTTCATCTCATGGTTTCAAACTATGGTTTGAAACCCCAAATCATCCAAAAAGGCATGATTTGGGGTTTCAAACCATGGTTTTAAAAATTTTAAATATAAAACTTGACCCATAAGTTTATATTTTATAAAATAGGACCCATAAGTTGGTAAATATTTTTAACAATTACTCCCACCAACCATTTACCACCTCATTAACTTCTACCAACCTTTATTTATGTCTACCATGTGGGAGGATTATATTAAAGAGTAGTTACATTACTATTCATGTTAAATTTTCATTTTTGTTGAACTAAAATTTGATCAATTGATGTTGTAATTTTTAGAAAGGTCTTCTAGTGGCTTATTAATTTTGTTATGAACTATGACTTGCTCATTTGGTAAGATTGTATAAGAATTGGGAATGATTTGATAGTTTTAACAACTTCTGGGGTTTTTATGTCTATGAGAGAAAATACAACTTAAGATATCCAAATTACATGTCCAAACATGATTTCAAACCATGTCCAAATGGCTCCTTATTTTTTCTGAATAAGACCAGTTTGGATAGTTAAGATGAGAAGTGTTAAGATTAAGCGGGAAATGAGAGGATATGTTGCTGGTTATGTGATTGACTGACGGGCCTGTGTTTTCTCTTTAACTCTTGGGAACCACTATTTGAATGCATAAATGAGCTCTAAATTTCAGTTTCATAACGTAATTCATGTTAGGATTTCCAAATTACTTTGGCACTCTATGGGTAAATGCCGGTGGGTGCAGTAGCATTTCCAAAAGCTAAAGTTTCCTTTGTTGCAAAAAAGACTGTCTTTCGTATTTGTTGTGTCTAGATGTAAAGCAGTTGTTTCTTATGAAAGCAATTAGACACCCAGGCATGCGCAAGTCTCTCCCCTTTTATGATTAGGCAAGCTGTCAAAATTAGGATCGGAGAGCTATATAGTGAACTAGTGATGCCAATGTTCAAATGCACTTCAGAGTTCAGACTGTCTATTGTATCTGATCCAAGTTAAAGATCAACTGGTCAGTACTTTTATTGGTCAAAGCTTTTCGTGGATCAAGCGTTTAGATTATGAAAGTGTCTTTTGAGTTATGTTGGGTAATAATTACCGAGTCTCAAAACATTCAGTATTCGATGTGAGACTGCTTTGGGTTTTGTATATTAGAGTATCAAACGTGTACCATCCCCTCTTTGAATATGTAAAATGCCCTGGTCTCTATCCATTAGAACAATATGAATTATCAAAAGCTCATAGAAAGTTCCACACAGCAGTATTGGCATTTAGCAACATGGTGATTAAGCATGAGACAATATATGGGAACCAAAAGATCACCTCGTTTGTGATCTCTTGTAGTATTCTCAATTGATTGGAGAAATTTTCCTCAAGAAGCTTTATTCCAGTCTATTGTCAGTTAAGAAAAGACGCAAAAATAAGAAGATGAAGTTGAGAGAATGCTTATTAGCATAAGCTTGTATCGAACTTGCTCAAAGCTTGTTTGAAATCATGATTTTGCATCTGAGCACTAAAGAAATTATGTTTTTATAGTACTTCTCTACTGGTTATGATTAGAACGTGGTCATGAATATTAGCCCCTTCCTGAACTCTTTGAAGCTGCCACCTCCAATAAACTTAACTTTCTGCCACCTTTGTGATAGTTATTTGTCATAATTCTGGAAGAGGTTTTTTACCATGTGATTCATCGGTTCGTTTTCTTCATTGTCTTATTGTCATTCTTGGTGTCTTTTCCATGATTACCTTATGTCTTGTATTCTCAAAATGCAGATTGGGGCGGTTGCAGGACAGCAATGCAGTTCTTTCCCACTTCAATGAATATTCAGAACATTGTTTTGCTGAGGTCTCGGCAGATTTCTCTAGAAATACACGTCTCTTAAAATCTATGAAGTCAGACCTTGATTACATATTTCAGAAGTTGAGGTATGATCTTCCTTTTCTTCCCTCATGTTATCCTCTTCTTTCTGAATTTCAATATCAGTTATCAATAATTGCCGAAAGTAGCTGTGGATTTGCTTGACTATTCTGTATGATTGCACCAACCTTCTGTACTAATTTGCTAGAGATAAACTATTCAGTTCATTATTTGAACTTTTCACTAGAGTCTACTCAACCTTTTCATCCGTGAATTCTGTGGAACACCAAAAGTATATGTTGCTTCCTTCTGATTTTCTTTTAAAAGATGCATTTTGTTATCAAAGCCATCATCTTCCTTTCTTCAACTGTTTCATGTGATACTTTGTGCTACCATTTCTGCAGTTTCATCCAACCTCATAGTCCTTCCGTGAGCATTTTGGATGATATTGTAATGTTACATAGAGATAACCGTACATTCTTAGACTACTGGCTCTACTCCCAAAATTGGGGAGCTTCTTTGTAGTGTACTCAATCTTTTCCTATTACTTTTAAATGTTTATTTTCCCTTTTCAGGAGCATGAAGGCAAAAATCATATCAACGTACCCAGATGCTCTTCCAGATAATACAACAATTCAGGCACTTGATCAAAGGCCTGATCTTGAAATGCCACAATAAGTAAGCTTGGTACTGTAAATGTTGGGGAAATGTTAGTTCTTCTATTTCTTCCATTGTGGATATGGAAAAGTTGGTTTGGGGTGGATACTTTATGATAGAGCTTAACTGTTTTTATCTGATAGTTCTGCAGCTGTATATTTCAAAACGTGTTGTGATAAGTTGTGATATTTGATTTGTGCTTTGCGCCTGGAGACAAGGCACTTGTCTGTTTATTGTAACGATTCTGAGCCTCCTATTAAAACGTTGCTGATGATATGAAAGAGCAGATATTTCGTTCTTGGAATGAAAATGTATGCATTGCTATTATTAAATGAGGATTTTTCTGATGCGCATGGCATTGTTCATCTGCTGTGCTCTTTTGTCAATGGGGTTGAAGGGAAACATTGAGGGAAAACTAGTTGGCTATGCTAAATCCAGTGTTGATAGAGCTTAGAATTGTATTAGTTCAAAAGAGCATAGGACAAGATTAACAGATTAAAGTTCATAGCTTTCAATCTGATTAGTCGAAGTTTTAGTAAATATGGTAACAAACATTATATTTAAAGTAACAATACTTATATGATTCCAAGTACACACTATCCAAACAACTCAAATAACTGAACTAGAAATTGCATAACACAGCTTGAATCGTAAAAATAGTTACTGTAGTACATATTTTCCCATTTTTTCCGATCCTCCTTCATATTCCACCAGAAAAACTCATCTGACTTGCCGTCTTCTCATCAATTTGAAAAGCCTTGGCAAGGAGATCAACAGGAATGTCTGGACTCGATCCAAAACATGCAATTGAAACACGACTGAGTTCAGAGTTTTGGCTGCTAAAAGCCGAAAGCGCAACAGCATTAGCATCTCCTCTTGCATTACGCTGGAAATGTACTAAGACCTTGTGGGAAGACAAAGACATCACCCACTTGAAGGAACTTTGTTATAAGACGGTTCTCAGGGTTGGAAGTAACAAATCCCACTTCCAGACGACCCTCGAGGACCAGCACCATCTCCGATGCGCGAGGATGAACATGAGGAGAGCTAAACCCAGAGGGTGCAAAATCCCCACGAGCCATTGACATGCCATTGAGCCCTGGTATGATTGCTTTAGTCCCAATGTTACCTGATAGGTTTGATGTGTTGCCTGCTATGTGCAACCCACTGAAAAAGAAGTCTTCTGCTTCCACGAGCTTTGGGTCCTTGCAAACTTTTCCATTCACGTGTACTGCCATGTTTTACACAGAGTAGGCACATAGTCATGGATAACAAGACTATATGTTACTGCTTCCGTTTCATTTATGTGAATGTGACTAGACACGAGATTCTTGACTTTTGGAATTTGTCTGATTATATTATGGTAAAATGAGAAGTTTAAAAATTAAATTAAATCGAAACAAAGGGAACCAGAAAATGAGGGTAAAACTTGAATTTTTCAGATTAGATTGTGACATACATCAAGAAATGAAGCAATGGCCACAGGATTAGAAATTAAGTTACTACATATTATACTGAGCTTGTGGAGTCAGCTACACAAAAATCTTGAAGTGGACTTGGATCAGATGCTGTACAAATTCCAAACAAGAGGGCTAACACAAAAAACCTTGAAGCCATTTCAACTTAGTTTTTCTATTTTTTGGGCTTTAGAAATAATTGATAGCTAACAAAGCAAGCTATTCGAGTTGAAGAAAAAAGATGTCAATAAAGACTGGGGTTTATAGTGATGCGGCAAAGAGGAGTTAACATAACTCTGTGTCTTCTTATGGATCCTGAATATACTATTCCAACAGAATAAGTCTAATGATTCTCATTTCACAGTCAACTGTGAGAATTAGTAATGATATATATATGTTGATTCTTTATCAGATGGCATATGTATTGTACCCTCTTCGCCGAACCTTTGTTAATTCTTCCTCGTTTCTTTATTTTTCATTGTTTTATTTGGGGTGGCTTAGGGGACGGCAGAACTTAGAGATGGGAATTGAAGTTCTTTTTTTGGCTGAATCCATTGATAAATTTTATATAGACACTTGCAAACTACAGCGTGTTTCAATTGAACACCTGAATACAAGATGAAGTAACACCTGAACGTAATTATTGGATGTCAAGGGGTGGAGATATGAGTAGAGGAAAAATATGGAAAAATGTTTTGGGGTTGGAAAACAATTTTAAAGGAATCGATCTTTTTTTTTAAGAAGAATTTGTAAAGAAAGTTGAATTTAATTACTCTTTCCATTTCAATTTATGCAATATAGTTTGACTCTACATATGTTAAGTTGGGAAGATTTTTTAAACTTTAGTGTTAGATATGTCGACTATAAAACTTTTGAAACTTGTGAAATTATTATCTTAAAGACTTAAACATATCATAACTTTCGCGTGATAATAAAAAAATTTCACTAAAGGAAAAGTGAACAGTTCAAAGTTTAATTATAGAAAGATATAAGAATATATTTTTCTTAAACATGCTAGTAATAAGGAAATAATGTCATAAACTAATATAGATAGTATTTAGTAAATTTGAAATTTCATCAATTTATATATGCATTTAACTTTGTCATTTCCCTTTTACACATGCTTTTAATGCATATGATGTGCAAAATGTATAACTGGAGTTATTAGGAATTCTATGTATGTATTTTTGTTGGTGGTGTTGAGATTGAATCATCAGCGAGAGAGGTTGGGGTTTAACTTTTGGAAATGTGCTTTGTGCATGGAGTGAACTGGCGCTGCAATCACAACAAGGTGACTGTGTGGTATGTTTATTCTCTGGAGTATTTACATCAAATCAATTTAAGTTACTGTAGTTAAGTGATTTAATAAAGTCTTGACACATTGACAGACATCCTTTGTTTCTTTTCTCCTCTTCTTCTTACTTTTTGTTTTATTTTACTTATTATCAATGGCCAGGGGATTTTTTTTTCGTGTGTGTTTGGTGTGTGTGGGGGTGGGGGGGGGGGGGGGGGGGGGCGTTGAGGATCATGCACGCTAGTTTCGTTAGGAATTATAGTTATGTTATTTGATATAGAAACATTTCATATGTTAGTACTCCATCATTTTTGTAAAAAATTATCGAGCAAATCACAACTTCAAAAGCTTGACAAAAAATATTACCTTATTGTTTAAAGATATCATTTTTTTTGAACGAATTAATAAGAAAATAATGTTACATAATAGAAGTAACAATTAAATCAGAAAATGCCGCAACAACTCTTAAAACCTTAAATTTCTTCATATTTTTGGCAATCCTCCTTCATACTCAACCAGAAAAACGCTTTTGTATCTGGCTTCCTGTCTTTTCATCAATTCGAAAAGCCTTGGCGAGAAGATCACTAGGAATCTTTGGGTCCGATCCGAAACTAGCATCTGAAACGCGAATAAGCCCAGGGAATTGGCTACTAAAAGCCGTAATGGTAGCTGCATTAGCCTCCCCCACATTCCTCTGGAAATGTACAAGACCTTGTGGAACAACAAAAAAATCACCCACTTTAAGTATTTTCGTGAAGAGACGGTTCTCCGGGTGTGAAGTTACAAACCCGATTTCAATACTACCCTCGAGGACAAGCACGATCTCTGAGCCACGAGGATGAGTGTGAGGAGGACTGAATCCGTTTGGTGCAAAATCTGCACGGCCAATGGCAATGCCAAGAGTGTTGAATCCGTGAATGATCGCCGAAGTTATTTGGAATCTGATTGCGTTTGATGTGTTGCCGGGTAAGTGCAAGCCACTGAAGAAGAAATCATCTGCTTCCACAAGCTTTGGGTCCTTGCAAACCTTCCCATTCACGTGCACTGCCCAGTATTTTAGAAAAAAAAAAAAACACATGATTAGTACTCAATTCGGTTCATTCGAACTAAAAGGGCATTACAAATATCTAGGACCGGAACGATGATTTGGACGATACATCTCAAGGGGGTTGTATTATAACATTCATGGGAATTAAAGGTTGAGAGACGAGAGGGCACCTAAAAATAGCTTCCATTAGATTAACTATTTTCATTACTGTATTATTTATTTCAAGTGCAAGGAATTATTGATATAGAATCTATTAATAGTAGTTAAAGGCGAAACTGCTATGCCTATCCTCTCTTTTCAGGTATTCTGCTCGTTCTCATAAAGTATATATTGCAAACTCTAGGTTTAGATTGTGGCATTTATCGATTTGGTTTTCGAAAGTATCTGAACTTAATTACATCTTCCCAGTTCAAGAATCTTGAAAGTTAATGTTATCTAAAAGTATATAACATGTAATAATCCAGACTATAAAGATACTGGTCTGGTTTTTGTATAAAGATATGTAGCTCTTTATGCATGCTCAATTCTTCATTTTCCGTCATGAGTAAGTTAGAAACGCTCTTTTAGAAAAAAAGAACAATTAAAAATGTCAATAAGAGTAGAAAGTTGTAGTATTTGAGGAAAGTTCATAAGTAGTTATTTTTCAGCCTCGTATACCTGAGCTTGTGGAGTCTGTTACACAAAAATCTTGAAGTGGACTTGGGTCAGCTGCTAAAGACACGACAAAACAAATTCCAAACAAGACCCCTAACACAAAGAACCTTAAAGCCATTAATACTTTTTTTCTTTTGAGTTTTAATTAGAAATAATGGATTGCTTATAGAGAAAGCTTTTTCGATAGAGTTGCACAAAAATGGCTTCACCAAGGACTGGGATATATAGTGATAAGCGATGCCGAAAGGGAATTAAGTCAACAAACCTTAATGTCTTCTTATGTATCCTAAATATACTACTCCAACAGAATTGAATGAGTCTAACGTAAATATGCTATAATAGAATGAGTCCTAAGGATTCTCAGTGCTCACAGACAAATGTAAGAATTGGTAATGATATACATGTTGATTCTTTTGTCAGATTTCCGATGGATTCTAACCTCTGCCGAACATTTAATTTGTTTATTTATTCTTCCTTTCTACTTTTGTTTATTAGTGAGTAGTTTTTATTTGTGATAGCTGGCCTAAGGGGTAGAGGGAGGAGAAATGTGGAGATGGGAAAAGAATTTTAAAACAATTTTTTAAAAACTCTAAAACTCTGGACAAGATGGACTAGTCTAACAAGAGAAACATAAGGTGATATTAGATTTTATCTGAGTGTTATTATTGGTATTATAGTCATCAGTCATCATATAAGATTCGGGAAGGTTTAAACGCGTACAGGATCCTAGAACTAGAATATAATCCAACTATATATTCTAATGAAATGATTTCAAAATATACTTGCAATTAAAAGTCTAGTACCAAATTGTGACATTTATAATTTCAATAAAATTAGAAATGTACTAAAACATTTATAATTTCAATAAAATTAGAAATGTACTAAATACTCTACATCATTTCAATAAGTACAGTATAGATTGCATTTGCAATAGATTTAATAACGCACTCTAATCATTGCAACAATTATGAGGTATAAGTTCACTAAGTTAGCACTAATTTGTTAAACTCTAAAACTCTGGACCGATTTAATACTTTATCCTTGGTTCACTCAGAGTAAAGTATATTAAACTAAATTAACCAATCTACTTATGAAAAGATTTGTTTTATTTTATAGGTGGATTCTTTTGTCCTTTTACTATAACTAGCCTTAATTGAATTTAAATATTCAGGATTTGAGTTAGTTGATATGTTATACAATTAAACTGCTTCTATTCTAGCTTAATCAAAAGATGGTGAGCAAGATTTTCTTAATAATTCGAATTTCAATTTTACTAAGTGCCATAAAATAGGATAATGTCAAATTTCATGCATACTTACAAGCATAGCTTGCATGTTGCAAACTGTGTGTTCCTAGGAATGACAAGATTAAGACAAGGTTCAATAGGCCCCCTTTTTTATTTTATTTATAACAAGCCATCACCATTAGGTTGTGAGCCTAAGGTGTGGGGGGGTTTGGCTTGACCCCTACCATGTTATATTGATAAGATGATCTTACAATGACTAGAGGGGGACATGGAAAACCTTGCCTCTAGTCTACAAAAGATAGATTGACTATGCAATCCATTGGAAGGAATTAGCCTATACAATGTTCCTCCCAGAGACAAATAAGTGAAATTAACTAACAAAAAAATTACATTTTTCAAACCTCCTCCTAAACGTAGGAAGTTGCCACTTATCAAGTTGAAGCAAGCCCTTTGCTTCTCTGAGGCGATAAGAAAGATATTAGGCCACCGTCACCACTTGCTTCTCTATCTAGTTTGAGATCCGATAAGAAAGATGATTAGGCCGTGACTCTCGTAATACTCAGCCATCTTGCCATAACTAAAACATAGCCTTTTTTGCCAGCTTTAACTTTTTGAATCAAATAAGCTTTCTAACATATAAAACTACAATGCGTGATAATTGCTTACTAGCCGCATACTAACAAACATCTTAACCCATGACAAGTGAGTCTCTAACACGAGCATGAAATGGTAACATAATAATCGACTCGGCGACGGAGAAAATGGAGCTCGCCAATCCCGCCGAAACAGCTAATACCTCCTCGTTAATGTGTCGATGCGGAATATGTGCGAGTATGTAAAGCATGGAATCCAGAAAACGGGATTATAACCGAAATAAGGAGTACAGAAAATGTGCATAATTTCATACCGAAGTACATGTATACGTGTCGGATATAATAAACGGAGAATGCTCAAAAGTACTTAGTTTTCTTTTGAAAAACATTTTTGCCTCATATGTATGTAAAAATAGAACATAGCATATCATTAATCGATGTGGGATTAATCCAACTCATGTATGGATATTTCAAGCTTGATGCGAATGTGCCTACTTGTTGGGGGGGTTTGACCATGGGTTTGAATACACCAATTACTTCCAAAGCTTGCATCCTCCATTCATCGAACGTATTCATTATATCATTCGATCATCACATTATCAAATCATCGTTAATTGGAATAAGATATGCCCTACCCTATGCGACCCACCCGGCGGAATGAAATCTCCGTGTTCATTCCTCATATAACAACTCCTGCCGGACACATCATAACACCATAATATTTCCCATTTGTACTAATGAAACTCCCACTCGGCGAAGGAAGTAACAAAAGTGTTCAATTTGATCATCCCATTCACATTCACACATTAACGAGAATAATCAAACGAGAGATATCATTTACAAGCCGATGGCATTACCCAATTCAAATCTCTTCGGATATTACTCGGAACATACAACCAATCATAGTTATCTATCAAAATCATATGTCACATTTTATACATTTACTCGATTCCGTAGAATAATTCGAGACTATTATTTAAAAGCCAAGCCCATAGTCATAGTCAACTCCAATTTCTTTCGAATGTTTTCGGGACTTGTCAAATAGAACTTTAGCCATTAAAGGGATCATATACATACGATTTCTCGTTTGAGACTTAACGGATAAGTGAGTAATCATATTCGGAAGTCGATGTTAACCATATTAAGTTTTTTTAACAAGTTGCTAGAACTATACAAAGGAACGTTTTGCGGGCCCACGGACAAGTACTCACCGATCCGACCGTGGAAATTAAGATCATCATACGCTACCGAACCTCCTACGGACATATCGAAGCGATAGCCTTCCACGGAAGGACCCCGAACATAATCTTTCATCCATTCATATTTGATCACAAGGGCATAAGAATCATAATTTGGCTACATTATGAATACGGGAATAGAATGCAAATAAGAATCATGAACATGCTCGGATCGGAGGAGTAGAATTACCTCGGATCATATCATAGCCTATTTACACCTAGCTTTTCTTCGGTTTAATACTTCACCATTCTAAGAACATTAGTCATAACCACGTAGAAGTTCAATTCCAAGATATGGTTAATTCCAACACCCGAGAAATATCAACAACAATACCAACAACCACATCAACAATATCAATAAGCAATTCCAAACGCATTCTAACATTGATCGACGACATTCATTGACATTCAATTTACTTCGTACATCTCCATATTCATAATAAAGACATAACAAAATTCAAGAACACTTTGGACAATTCACAATGTATTCAAATCAGAGAAAGTTCAAGGACAACACAGAATTCATGAACTACATTAAAAATCATTACTCCCATAAAGATAAACTTTATAAAAAATATCCAAACAATCATCTCTTAGAATCATTAAACTTTCATTTTCATCACATAATTCACAACACAACAATCAAAATACCAAATTGAATTAATTCGCATGCAACATATGCACGACGGGAGTTAACTTCATGAGTTTCATTCGTCTCTATATCATGACATGCACAAACCATCCTGAGACATGAAAAAACACATTGAAAGAAATGTTTTACACCTTAAGGGGTTTAAAAATATTTTTTGATCAACCCACCATGGGCCTTGTTCGGCTATGGTCTTTGGCCTTTCCATTTTCTTTCCTTCATATTTCTTGAACCTTCTTGAATGGAAAATGAGGACTTGTGTCTTATGTTTCCTCACTTGTACATATATATATATAGCTATAGGCACATGACTAATCATGTGCACTCTTGGCCATTTTTTTCCCCTTCTTTTTTTTTTTTTTTTCTTTCTCCCTTTTTCTCTAATTTTCTAGAAATTTCCTTAAGTGAAAATGATGATTATTATCATCCTATGCTTCCATAAATAATAAACTCCCCATCATGGCCTTTAATTTCATGAACTTTTAACTTTCCAAAATTCAGAAACTTTCTTTAATATTTCCATCCAATAAAATCATAAACGACTTGTACCTTAAAACAAAGTTGGAAAATATCGTTAACTTTCCGCAATTGACTCGGAATATCCCATTGCACGAAATACGGAATATAACAGAAACGGTGAGTGAAAATGCATTAGCTCCTCTTAATGTGTCTGAGGTAGCTTTCACCACATGCTTAAGTTTCATATTCTTGATCAACATCTCAGTTATCAATAAGGAATCCAACTCAATATGGATATTGGTGAAACCATTTTGAATACACCAGTTACTTCCAAAGCTTGCAGCCTCCATTTCAGCCTGATTGTTACTAGAGCTGTTAATTGGAATAGAAAATCCCATAATGAAATCTCCGTGTTCATTCCTCACAACTCCTCCTATACCAGCTTTCCCATTTGTACTAATGAAACTCCCATCAGTGTTCAATTTGATCATCCCCCTTGCCGGAGATTTCCAGTAGACTGTAGTGCACTTAATCACAGGACACAACTTATTTTGTCACGTATACTAATTCTTGCCATTAATTTCAATGTCATTAATGCCAGCTTTGATGTTCCAAATTAATCATGTATTGATGGCAGGATTTCCAAACTTCCCAGCAAATAATGACTGGGATAGAAGGTAACATAAGCTTGTGCACCCTATTTATTCGGTTTAATACTCCACCATTTCTGTAGAACATCTCTAATAGAGATATGGTTATGAGAAATTCCCAAAGGAGCCCCCATAGTGTTCCATAATTGATTTGCTGCAACTCCTTCTATAAAGACATGTTGAATTGATTCATTTTGAGGAGTTGGACAACAAGGACAGTATATGTCATCTCTGTTACTCAACCAGATCATTGCTTCCCGGAAGGGGAGTTTGCCAAAGTAAATTCTCCAACACATGAAAGAAAATTTAAAAGGTATGGAGTTGTGCCAGACTTTTGCTAAATTTGTGTTCTGAGATGTCTGAGCTCTGACCACTTGCCATGCACTTTTGTTGGTGAAATGATCATCTCCGGAATTCAACCATATAGCATAATCCTCATCATCATTGTGCCCCAAAGGAATGGTGATAACATGCAAAGCAACCTGGGCTGGAATGGTATTATACAACTTGTCAAGATATTCCATATAGACACCTTAACTAAGGACAAATCACCCTATTAGACAATTGAAGTAAGGGTAAAGTGTCTATGAAATACTTGAGGCTGACATGGCAGATTACTTATTCTACACCTGTATGTTGAAGCTTCATTTATATTGATGGCAATAATTCTATTAGCCGGAGTAGAGAACTGCTCAATAGTTTGCTGGGTGTTTCACATTTTTTTGGGAAAAGATGTAGGATGAACAAAAAGGGGTTAATCAAATGGGGTTGCTCGTCAATTTTTTTTTTTTTGGTCTGATTTCAGGAAAAAATACTCCATTGGCTATAATTGATGGGTGAGGATGGTCAGAAGTCATCTTCGTTCTTTTGTATCTTTGGGACATCCCCTAAAATTGAAAGGATACAAAGAAGATTAGCATGGCCCCTGTCAAGAATGATACGCACAAATCGAGAAATGGTCCAAATAAATTAAAAAAAAGGGTGGTCGGGAGGAAGTTTGGAGGAGAAAGAATGGAAAAAGTTGGGCTAGGGGTTTATTTTCTACGTGTTTTTTTTTTCTTTTGCTGGCATCATTTTCTTATTGGCTTGATTTGCCCCCATCAGAAGCAAGTAATGTCACTTGCATGTTTAACAATATCAAAAAAGTGTTTAATAGACACATTTTACCATTATTTCTAGTGTTTAATAGGTAATATTCTTAGTTAAGGTGTTTATATAGAATATCTTGCTAGGTTACAGCGGCCATGTATCTATTCAGCCTTAAGACAATCTAATATTAATTAACTTCACAAGATTGTCCCTCCTATAAACAAGGCCGGCTCACAAGCAACTAAGATAAATGCTTTAGGCCCCTAAATTTTGAGGGCCCATTTTTCAATAGTTACTAAAGTAAAGTTAGGTGTATAGTTTTTTTTTTTTGCGTTAAAAATATTGAATTAAGCTAGAAAAATTATTCCACAAAACAACCGTCCAAGTTTAAACAATGTCTAATGGTTTTGAGTTTAACTATAGATGTATACCCACCCACATGTTTAACAACATATATATATATATATATATATATATATATATATATATATATATATATAATTATTTGTTTTACTAATTGACATGTATGCACATGCGGCACACGAGATGTACGTGTGATACATGCAGAAACTAATTTTATTGAATATGCTTAAGACCTATTATTAAGATTTGACTTTAGGCTACCAATTCTATTAAGTTGTAACACCCCAATTTTTTTTTTTTTTTAAAAACTAATACTTGAATTTTCGATTGATCATATCTTTATAGTGAGGATATATTTACTTCGCACTCCCTACGTGAATTTGACGATATATGAAAATTGCTTACTTTAGATTGTGTTAATATGTACAAGGAAGTTTCGTGATGTTGTTATGTTTACCACTTATTATCTTCTTGATAAATTTATTATGAAATACAATAGATATATATAAGAGTGGGCAGCCACATTTTTTTATTTTTTTATTTTTTTATTTTTTTCTTTCACCCTTATCCTAGGGAGTATATAATATCTTTTTTGGGCTCTTATCTTCTCCACCACCCCCAATTTCGTTTTCTCCAAGAAGATAAAACCCCAAAACTCCTCTCCTATCATAATATTCATCCACTAAATCAATCATCAAGACTTGCTTTGGTCAAGCCACAAACAACTCCACACGATTAAGGTAAGTTCAGAACCCGTTTTTGAACTGGACAGTTGTTAATGTTTTCAACATATCTCCTTGTATAAAATTTAGTTTTAAGTGATCCAAGATGTTCTAGAAATCTATTTCATGGCCCTACAACTTTTGTTCAGGTTCCAAAACCCAGTTTTTCTTGTATTTACTCGAAAAGGGGTGATGAAGTACGGGCGAGTGTGTGCCCGAGTCGTTTTGCAAACCCTACATGTACTACGTTAGTATTTTGAGCATATCTTGTAGTACAAAACTGCTATAGGAGTAATTTAAATTTCTTTGAAACCCCAAGACATATATCTACAACTTTCATTAAGGCCACAAAGTCTATTTTTGCCGTTTACCCCTTTGAAACTGAGCGACAATACCAAACAGTATTACTGTCCAGAATTCCTATTTTGATAGTTTAGGGTGATTTTCACTGATTTCATGTTTAGTTTCGATGTGATGAAACCATTGAACTTAAGTAGATATTTGATTGTGTATTTAAGGTATATATGCTCTTGTACAAGCTAAGAGAAATTGTTTGACGAAGTGGACTTTAGTTGATCTATGGCGTAGACGATTTGAACTCCTCGAGTTGTAGTAGAACTTGTTGTGTGGTAAAGCTGTTATATCTCGCATTTCGCACGTCGGAATATTTTTAAGTTGGTTGCGAAGAGTTATGGACAAGGTTATCCCTCGACTTTGTTTTACGACAAGTGGCTTATGATTTTGTTGGAAGGAAGCGTTAAGGAAAAATTTGGGACTAAAAAATGCATTATGGAAAAATTTAAAATTTCATAAAATGAGAGTGAGGTGGGCCATGGCCACATGGAGGCTTGAAATATACATGTATGGAATTAGATGACATGTTGATCATATTAGTCATCTTGTATTATTTAAAGAAATTTCTAGAAATTTGAAGAAAAGTGGAGAAAAAAAAAAGAAAGCAAGGGGTGGCCGGCCATGTGCCACATATATATATATATATATATATGAAGGCCAAGCAAGATATATTCATTAAGTTGCTAAGCTCTAGAGAAATCAAGAAAAGAAAAAGAAAGAAAAGAGAGAGAGAGAGCCACGGCCAAGGAGCTGGCCGAAACTGCCCCTAAATTGTTGATCATGAAAAATCTGTTTCTTCATGTTTTCCTACTAATTAGAGGGTCCTCTACGACGTGGAGTAGTTGGTGGAACGAGAAAACCATCCGTCCTTGCGAAACCGGTCTTAGCCGAGTGGAGAAGATGATTGGAAAATGTGAGGTTTAACTTCCTTTGCATGTTTGGTAGGTGTTTATACATGTTGTGATATGCAAAATGAATGAAGTTCATGAAGTTATGGGGTTGTGTTGTGTGGCCGTGAGTATATGATACCATGTAGGAGTGATGAACAATCTTTATTTAGTGTTTGGTTGGTATTGTTATGGACGTTTTGAGCATGTCGTAATGTGTTGAAATGGATGAAATGCATGAAGTTGTGTGTGTTGTGGGCTGTTTTGGAAGTTAATATGATTCTAGTATGTTTTCTTATATTTATGAAGCTAAGGTGGTAATGTATGGAATTGTAGACGTAGTATGAGAATTTGAAAGAAAGAAACGCATTATTGTCGTATTCATTAATTGGAAGGTTTCGGGTTGCATAGCATATTGTTTGAATTGTCTTGAATACTTTGTGGATTGTTCGGAATATTCTTAAATTTTGTCTGGATGGTTGTTGGTTTGGTTGTTGATTGAAATTGGCCAAGTTGAACTTGGTGGGATGGAGTATTTATAGGGGAAGTGCTGCCGAAATTTCGGTAGACAAGTGTTACTTCAAAACTCAACTTCTATAATGCACTAATTCTTGTTTGGTAAATGTGACCAAATTGTAGATTACGGCGAATTTAGAGCTCGAGTTTGGAGTAGCGGAAAAAGGCGGAAAAAGGTATGTAAGGCTTCCTCCTTCCTTCCTTCCTTGGCATGTCCTAGACATAATAGGTTTGGATACGGGCCTCAGGGACTATTCCATTTCTAGAAATCCGAGGTTGAATTCGACCACTATTCATTCAATAGAATTGAATTAGAAACTCTAGGTTTAACTGGAAAAGTAGCTTGAAATATGCAATTTTCACCGACGGTACCGGAATGTCCTAAAACCTTGCTAGGTAACTTTATTAAGCGAGGATTCTAAGGCAAGTATTTCTCGAGAAATTCGTAAATGTTCTCCGGGATGTCCATATCTTTGCAAAGACCAAATTGTAAGAGGTTGAAAGCCTTTATGCCAGAAACGATGAATATGACTTTATAGTGATAACAATGACGTCAAATATGAGAGAATGCCTATGACAAATATGTCGACGATATGTTTCTACCACGAATGTGATAACGCGAGACGGTTAAACTAATTCCTGATTCTTTTGTCGACTCTAATTATGGATAATGATTATTCTAAAGATTCCCAGTATGCGAAACGATGTCTCATGATCCTGTTCTATGTTGCTCATGATGTTACTCTCCATTGATAGTCCCGCCTCATTACTAGTTCCTTCAAGGTGAGACAAAGCGCCCGTGATTATTCCATAATATGATCGGAGGTTACCGACCTTACGTCACTCCGATAGATACATGACTTTCTTTGGGCTCTCATGTATGCTACTTATATGATATATGAACATGATATATGTATATGAGATATGTATATGCACATGGGGTGGGGGAAGGATACATGGGGAATGGGAAGGGAAACATGTTTCATTGTCACAGTCGGCTAGTTTATCATCCGGACGCGGGATGCCGGACGCGGGATTTATGGGCGGCGGAGTATTTCGACGCTATGTGGGCGAGCCGACGTTGTTCGAGCGCTATGATATGATATGATACGCTATGATATGATATGATATGATACGCTATGATATGATATGATATGATATGATATGATACGCTATGATATGATATGACATGATGTGATATGATATGACATGATATGATATAAGTTCTACTTTCTATTCCTATGAAAAGAGATTTTTTTTTTTTAAAAAAAAAACAGGCATGCGTGGTAACCGGCCAAAAAGGCATTCACATATACAAAGTTACTCTCTTACCTCATTATCCGTTCTATGATCCCATGATGCTTATATTCGTGCTTTTATCTTTGCTCATTATGCTTTACGTACCTTACATACTCGGTACATATTCCGTACCGACCCCCCTTTCTTCGGGGGGTCGTTCGTTCATGCGCGCGAGTACGCCGGGTAGCGACTGAAGACATTAGCAGAAGGTGTTCCAGCGGGATTGGCGAGCTCCATTTTCTCCGGAGTGCTGCCGAGTCAGTGTATACGTGTGTTATTGTATCTGATTATGTTAGAGACTTTGCAGACAGAGTCATGTACATAAGATGTCCGTTGTGGCCGGCTACGATAAGCCGTCGTATTGTTATACATGATATCACAGATTTTGTACAGTCGCAAGTTATGTTGATTTGAAAGATATACTGCATGTTGTTTTTCAAAAAAATTCATTACGCATTTATGGCCTGGTTAGGGGCCCATTATGACCACGAGTACTATGACAGTCAGAGGGTTCGCTCGGCCCTAAGTAAGGGTCGGGTGCCCATCACACCCTATCGGATTAAGGGTGTGACAAAAACACCAAGGTTTGTGTATAAACTTGAACTTGGAATATCTTTATTTTCTGGAATTTTTGAAGTATCTTGATGTTGTTTCCTTTCTCTTCATCTTATATCATTATATGGTTATTATCTCAAGTATTGCAAAATATTCGCATTTGAATCGCCCACTATGCAATTGCTTGATCATTTTGCATTCTTGTTGGGAATTTGTCCTTCTTGTTGCGGTGACTTTGTCACCGATATCGGCATGCCTCTTGATTCGGATCTTGCCCATCTTGACTTTGGATTTACATTTCGTCTTGATGATGGACTTTTGTCCATTTTCGAGTATGAGTGGAAAGCCACTTTCAACATGGCTCTTGATTATCTTGATTATTGCGTGACGACCCTTCTTGATTTGGGGCTTCGGTCCATCTTGATATTGATTGTGCTTGGTGTGATGGCATGACGCACATATGGGGCGAAATTTGTTATTTGACAAACTCTTTTGAATTAAATTATAAGTTTTCTTGACACTTGAGCCTTCGAATATTGATATCGACATTTGGAAACTCTTCAAGGTTTTGATATTTGATACTTTGATATACTTGTTTACTTGATGTATTATTATCTTATTGAGCTACTGTCACGACCCAAATCATGGATCATGCGGGCACCCACACTAACCTTCCCTGGTGGGCGAACCCTTCAGATAACTACCTTAATTTGATACAACATGCGGAATAAATGCTATTATTATAAGAAATTCCCAAAATCTGGTCTAGACTCATACAAGAGCTTCTAAGAAGTTTACAATTTGAATAGATAACAGACTCAAACTGGATACGACTTCTGTTAAGGATAGAGAACAACAGAAATCTAAGGAGAGACTCTGGGTTGCAATAGCTCACCCAATCGTCTTTGACGAATGCCTCGAAACGGTCGTGAGACTCCGAACATCACCTGAAAATAACTCTACACTCCAGACGGAGCGTGAAGCAAGAGTAGTATAGCACAACACTAGGCTCGTAGGTATCATAGGCCGACAATGGTTAGTTCACGCATATAAACAAGAAGCAACTAACAAGTAGGCGGATAAGTAATCAAACACTCACACATCTACATGAGAAAGTCTTGCATTAACGATAGTCACAAGCGGATCTCAATATCTTTATTATAAGCCTAGGGAGAATTCTATAAACCTCGATTCCATCCAACCTTTAAAATAAATACTCACAAACAACAACTCGGTAATTCACAAATCAAGAATCAATCGAGAATGTGCCATGCAATGACATGAATGACCATTCAAATGGAGTGCTATGCAATGCAATGTCGTGCTATGCAAATGTTATGCAATACGTAGTCACCTCTCACACTCCACTCCCGTACACACATGCTACGGCAATGCCTCATAGTCATGACCCATGGGGGACCCGCGAAGTCCATGTACCACTCGCTCCGAATATAACCTCGGATCACGAGCACACTCTCACGATCTAAGCAAAGACCTCGGGCATCGGACACTCCATCGTTCCGCAAGAAACCTCGGGCAACAAACACTCACAATCTCCGGCAGAAACCTCGAGTCTCTCTCGTCACTCTCGATCTCCGGCGTAAAACCCTCGAGTCTCTCCGTCACTCTCAATCTCCGGTAGAAACCTCGGAGTCTCTCTCTGTCACTCTCAATCTCCGGCAAAAACCTCGAGTCTCTCAATCACTCTCTCACCATTATAACAACATAAGAGTAATATGAAAGCATGTCATGCATGATATCGATCTAATTATATCACCCAATACGCAATAAACAAGTACAAGTCATATTATTGCCTACGGCTCAATCATCAATATTACCTTCTTTCATAAGGTGAGGAGCTAGTATGTGATAAAGATACAACTAGGTGATAATTACATCACATAGCACATAGAATATGGGATGCATGCCTCGCGTACGGAATCAACCTCAATAATCACCGCAATCATAGGTTCCATAGATTCATACTAGGAATTGCAATTCAATATTCAATTCTCGAATAACCTTCTCTTCCATATGACCGGGAGAACAAGAGAGAGAGAATTATATCAAATACATGAAATCACAATACAATGATGACAGCCACATAACAATATCGTAATAATGGCGACGAGCCCACATAATAAAGATACAATAATGGCGACAAGCCCACATAACGATATCTCAATAATGGCGACAAGCCCACATAATGATATCTCAATAATGGCGACAAGCCCACATAACAATTTCGGTAATACCAACCTAGATGGAATTTACCTCCACACCATGCCCGAAGGCCTATCATGCTTTCCCCGTCAATCACTACTATTTACATACGTTTCGCTAACCGAGTCTAGACATAAAGTAAACCGTAACCTACCTCAATGCCGAACAGGTGTGTCACGAACTTTCACGCCAAAGCTTTTTCCTTCCGACGTGCTTCCGAACGGACAGGTCTATAGCGCTTATTCGTCACACAATATGTGTACGCTACCCAATAATACTTCAACCTATATTAAGACGCCAACTTGACTATGGTTAAGCTACATGGGAGATTCAAACGTATTCTAACGTTAGTAACTCCTTTCTAGATGTTTAGGCGATGTTTTCTCTTGTATCTAAACCAACCACATACTAACAATACAACATCAATAATTATGTGTTCAATACCAATCCGGACAGCCCACACAATATTCTAAACAACCCACATTCATAACATGCAATAACGATTCACATACGGTTTCGACATTCTCAAGTTACTTATATTAGTTTGTAGCCTTAACGTTTTCATGTAACAACTTATAACAGCCCATCCAACATACAATATGATGTATACTCTTAACTTATAATTATTCTTTCCAACTTAATGAAAACACAAGTCCAAAACAGCCCACTACCACAACATGTCCAAAACAAACCCCTACCCGACAACATAATAATGTTGGAATTCTTGCAAACGTTTACGAACATACTAAGCCAACCACATGCGATTTTTATACATCATTTCATGTCTTCTTTTCATATAATTTCAGTAAGTTATGACCAGCTATCCACACGACAAGTACAACATCAATTCATACGCAACTACGCTATATCGTCATTTTTATAATCCTTATAACAACTCACAAATGACTTTAGTTTCAACTCCAACCATTAAACACCTTCATTTCCATCATAAAATTCATGATAATAACAATCAAAATATCAAGTAAAAACAGTTCACTAACTTCTTCACAAAACAGTCCACACACGGCTACACCATGCTTCAACATCTCTCACATAAAATCATAGATTCAACCATTTTCATACTAACATAACTTCACCTTTAACCTTCCAATTCTTTTCATTCTTTTTACCATGAGATCTATGATAGTAACAACCATATTTATTAAAGAAAATCAGTCCATTAATTCCACCAAACTTGATCCTACGGCCAACTAACATTCCAACGCCAACTTTCATGATTTTATGCATGCGATTCATGTTCGTCAAGTTACAACCATACTTCAACATCAACACATATAACCCCATAACTACTATCATGTTCCAACATCAATACACCTTATTTCATGCATACAACTTATATTCACACATCTACATCACCCTTAATACTTGAAAAGAAAGTTAGATCTTACCTTGACAACTTGACTTCTCTACTTGGCTAGAGTTGGTGACTTGAGATGGAAAATGGTTCTTGTTGCTCCAAAGACTATCTTCACGTTTTAGGGACCTTCTAAAGGGTTGAAACACCTTGGAAAATAATTTTTGGATCAAGACTCAAAGGGCTCAAAAATCAGCCCCTTGGCCGAAAGCTTCCTCTTTCCCTCTCTAGGTTTTCTTTCTTTGTGTTGTGTAGTTGAAATGAATTGTGATGGCTGATTTCTTGGTCATTATTTGGTTCAACTTTGATGCCTACAAGTTGGTCACATGCTCCACTTATGGCATGATTCATTCCATTAACTTTACACTTTAAATTTTCTAATTTGTTTTCTACACCTTTTGCCAAGCCTCACCTTTGTTTCTCCTTTCTTCTTTCTTTTCAATTGTTTACAAGACAATTGTATGTGTGGTGAATGATTCATACACCATCCTTTGTCCATTGTAATTATGCCAAGATGAATGAGCAATATTTAATGTGAAATGATCCCTCCACCATGTCGGGTCTTCCTAAAATAATGTATACTTTCATAAAGTAGTAGATGCTTAAATATTCAAATGCATGCTTCACATGGATGCCTTATTTTCAGTCACTTGGCTGAATTCCACACTCCCTTTCTTTCAATTTGGTTGTCCACAATATAATGTAAGTGTAGTGGATGAATCACATTTAAATGTATATTTGTATGTCTCCCATAGTAGTCTTATTTAAGATGACTTTCAGTCATCTTTTGACATGGCATGTTAATGTTCATATTGGCTCATTGTTGCCACTAATTTTAACTTAACACCACGATTAAGTAGTTCCTAATTTCCATTAATGCTTCTATACCAAACAAAATTTGTAGATAAATTGTGACTTCAAACGAAATCGGAAGTTAAAGTCTCTCACTTTGTATCTTGAGATAGTCTTAATACTCACCCCGACTTGAATCATCCATATCTCCTTACCCCGATATCATTTTGACGAGCTGTTTGTTGCGTTGCAAACTAGACTCGATGAACTTAATTTTAGGCTTTTGAAACACCTTAAAACTCCTCATATACTAGGAGATATGCCTCCTACAATATAGGCTAAAATCGGGTCCGAGATTTTACTGAAATTGTTCCGATTCATTTCGTTTAACTTCTAATCCTCTTCCAACCTCATGTAACCTCTTATACATACATATACACAGTCATTTACATCCATAACAATTCATATACATGTCTCGAAGGGTCCGTAGAATCACAATAACCATAAGTAGAACTCACAAAGCTTCGACGAAACTCCAATCGAAAAGTATATTCCTATCTTTTGTCCATCTTCTATATCATTACTAATAATCTCAAATACTTTAAAGGTCACTCACATTACCTCATATACATACTCATAACGTGATTTCAAATCCTTTAGGTTACCAAAGTCACCTCGAGATACTTAAGACAACCATATTTATAACGATATTCTTACTAACTCGATTAACTTTCCTCGAACCTTCTTAACTCATTCTTTCTTGTTTTAATACAAGTAGCAAGGATTATTATGGAGTGTGACATTCTCCTCCTTTAGAACATTCGTCCTCGCATGTCAAATGAGGACTAAAACTCGTCAATTAAATAACCGAATCACCCGTTACGTGGAACTCATGCAGCAAGATTTGACCACGAAAAGGGTGTTTTTAGGAATATTATGCCTAAAAGTGCTAAACGACCAAATGGGTCGTTACAGCTACCTACGATGGATAAGGGAATTGGAGAATCTAATGGCTCCAAGACCAAAGTTTATACGCCACTAAGCTTTATGCTTAGCGATAGTTGTTTTCTATCGTAGGTAATGCCATGTAAGCAGATTTGAAGATGGCCATTTGGAGTAGACTTTTTGGGAGCTTTAGCGAAGATCATATTTGCATATGCATCTAGGTGTTGTAAAATTTTTGGACTTGTACATGATCCATATGTCACACTCATGTATGAAATTTTGGAGGCTTGTTGAACCACAAGACCATAAGCTTGTAACTTGAACTCGGTGACTTGTTTTGCTGTTTTTAGGTGTGCTTTTAACCCAAGTCATGCCATGTACTGGGTTTACATTTTGCCTTGTAATTATGTACAAAGGAAGATACTAGTTTTCTGTGATAATTGTAAGTTTGAGTTTCGTGTATATTATGAACCTGCAGTGGTGTTGATTAGAAAATATAATTTCAAAACGAAGTTTTCTAAATGTGTTGACTATTTGAGGAGGTCTTCACCATTTTAAATTGACACTCTGATATTGTATTTCATCTAAGAAATTTTTCGGAGTGTATAATAGAAACAAAAAAGCCGCACTTTCAACCCTTTTTCGCATGGGCCTATTTCCGCTATTAAATATTTTTGTGAATATCTTTTGGCATAAATTTCTTTTAAACGTTGTCAGTGTGAAATTAGCTTTTGTTTCGTAAGTGGTATCCTCCCAAAGGAGATGCTACATAAGTTGTTCCTTCCTATACATATATAAGTACATCTATATTTTTACCCTTCCACACAATTATTTTACGATCAGTTCTAGTAAGTGAATTAGCATTAAGTGTGTCTATTTATCAAATCAACTCAGCTAAGATAGAAAACATATCATGGCAAGAGAAGATTATACTCTAGCAATAAAACGAAGGGGAGACGCGGTGAGGGGAGAGGAAGGGAAGAGAGAGAACGACGAAGAGAGAGAGAAGGGAGAGAAAGTGGAAGCGCGCTGGTGGAAAAGGATAGTAACCTAAAAGTGGTTCATTTGAAAGAAAGCCGGGTCGGGTCAGGCAGACGGGTCGGGTTGGTCAATTTGAAATGGGTTAATGAATTGAAAACATGGGTCAAATATCTGCTGTCCGGTCCGAAAATAATTATAAGTTAGTTGGGGTGGATTGAAAGCTAAAATATATTCTTCTTGTGCTATTTTGGGTTTTCTAAATTTGATAAATGACCTCCGTGTGTGAAAACACGAAAATATGTATTTATTAGTGCTCGATAAAAATAAAATTATATTGCCTTGTAAGCCATGTAATAATATTTTAAAAGTCAATAGTAAATAAATGCCGTTATTTAATTATGCGAAGATAATCACATGCGTGTGCATAAGATGGTAAAAAATCCGAAATGATAAAAATAATAATAATAATACCGGTAGTAATAATAATAGCAATAATAATAATAATAATAATAATAATAATAATAATAATAATAATAATAATAATAATAATAATAATAATAATAATAATAATAATAATAATAATAATAATAATAATAATAATAATAATAGTGATAATAGTGACAGTAAATAAAAATGGAAGATAATAACAGTGGTGATTACAACAGGATAATAAAATGCCAGTATTAGTAGAAGTCAATAATTATAGTAAAAATATAAATAATCATCTCTTAAATTGCCAAAAATACTATAAATGTAAATAAATATTTATGGAAGGCGGGACAAAATTAGGTGTCAACATTTAATACACCCCCAGCTCATGACCCTTAGTGAGTGTAGTTACTCGCGGGTCCAGCTGGAATAAAATGACCCTATACAAACATAGCTTGCATGGTGTAAATTGTGTGTGTTTCAAGAAATGACAAGATTATGACAATCTAAAATCAATTAAATTTGCAAGATTATCTCTCTATACGCTATAAATACGCACCGTAGTTTTACCATTCCACACAATTATATATTTTCATGAGTTCTAGTGAGTAAATTAGCATTAAGTGTATCTCTATATCAAAACAGCTCAGCTAAGAGAAAACATAATCATGGTGGCTTACACGAATGCAATTTCATGTCTAATTTGTGGCCAAATATTTCCTCATGTTGTATCCCTTCTTTATCATTTTGATGAGATTCATCAAAGAGGCGTTATACTCCCGACCAGAGTGGTTCTCCATTCTGGGATTTAAACTTGAAATATTTGGTTAAAAATAGACGGATTACATACATCCCATCAAACCCCATTTTGTATATATCAGATACCACTAACCTAATTAATTTAGATATGTGTCGCATAGAGTCCATTTTAGGGGGAAGTACTCCTGACCGGAGGGTTTATCCATTCTCAGGGCTCGAACGCGAGACCTTTCATTAAGGATAGAGGGATCACATTCCTCCCGCCACACCTCTTAGTGGTGTGTTAAAAAAAATTCCACACAAAATAAACGCATCCAACAAATTTTATAAACAAATTATTTTGATATTTTCTACTTCAACATCATTTGCAGGTTGCTTAGTGTCAAACAAGATCAATTTCAAGTTAGATTTCAAACAACGACACTCTCGATTTCCTTCAAGAAAAAATGGTCCTTAAGGCAATCTAACATTAAATTATCCTTCCTATATGCAAGGCTGACTCAATATACAAGCCACTAAGATAAGCGCTTAAGGCCCCTAAATTTTGGGGGTCCATTTTGGGAAATTTACTAAAAGTAAAATTAGGTATATAAATCTTTTTTGCTTTGCAAAATATTGAATGAAGATAGAAAAACTATTCCAAAAAACAACTGTCTAAGTTTAAACAATGTCTAATAATTTTAAGTATAACTATAGTACACACATGTAACAACATATATATGTGTGTGTGTATGTGTGATATTAATTTTTTTTACTGATTGACATGGGATGCACGTGCGGCGCACGAGATGCACGTGTGATGCACGCAAAAACTAATTTTATTAAATATACTTGAGAGCTATTATTAAGATTTGACTTTAGGCTACCAATTCCAATAAGATGTCCCTCCTATAGAGTTATAAATACACATCTATAATTTTACCCTTCCACACAATTATATATTTTCATAAGTTCTAGTAAGTATTCAGGATTTGAGTTGGTTGATATGTTATATACAATTGAACTGCTTAGCTTATAACCAAAAGATGGTGAGAAAGATTTTCTTGATATCGAATTTCAATTTGATAGCCACAATACCGTTTTAATTTGTTCAGTAAACCGACAAATCAGTATTTAATTCTATTTTCCTCTTTAACAGTAGAAGACAACGAATTAAACTTTAAAAGTTCAGAGTTTTGCATTATTCCATGCAATATTTGCCATTTGTCCGAAACCCTTCACTGTAATAATTACTAAGTTCCATTGAATAGGATAATGTCAAATTTTATGCCTATACAAACATAGCTTGTATGGTGTAAATTGTGTGTGTTCCCGGAAATGACAAGATTATGACAATCTAAAATTAATTACATTCATAAGATTGTCCCTCCCATATAGTTATAAATACGCATCTGTAGTTTTACCTTTCCACACAATTATATATTTTCATAAGTTCTAGTAAGTAAATTAGCATTAAGTGTATCTCTATATCAAATCAGCTCAGCTAAGAGAAAACATAATCATGGTGGCTTATACGAATGCAATTGCATGTCTAATTTGTGGCCAAATATTTCCTTATGTTGTACCCTTCTGCATCATTTTGATGAGGTTCATCAAAGAGAAGGTTATACTCTAGCAATGCAACGAAATGGTAAGACCCTGCATGAAAAATTGGTGTCAAATAATATTTTGGTATAATTATCTCGGTATTTGTTATTCACTTACTCGACTAATTTGGATTTACGTCAAGAGACATTCTTTTGTTACCTCTTTTAGGGCGGCGATTCACTCGGTTCGGGCCGGCAAATTACTTTTTGAGGAAGAAGAACTTTTAATTCTTAGCTTATTTGATAACTTCTTTATAGGAAAAAACGCTCCCGAACAAACTGTTTCTCCATTCCTGGTTTTGAACCCAATACATTTGGTAAAAAGTGGAGGGATTACATACTTCCCACCAGATCGCATTTGAAATTTATCTTGTACCACTAACCCGAATTAATTTAGATTCATGCGGGCATTCTTTTGTTATCTCTTCTAGGGGCGATTCATTCTGGTTCTATTAGGAATTCAACTTCCATATAGGGGGGAGAGGAACTCTGTATTCTTAGCTTATTAGAGAACTTCCTTGTAAGGTAAAATGCTCCCGACCTGAGTGTTTCTCCATTCTCGAATTCGTACCTCAAATATTTGGTTAAAAATGGAGGGATTACATATATCCCATCAGATCCCATTTGGTATATATCAGATACAACTAACCTGATTAATTTAGATTTGTGTCACGTAAAGTCCATTGACGGGGAAGTACTCCTGACTTAAGGGCTTCTCCATTCTCAGGGCTCGAACACGAGACCTTTAATTAAGGATATATGGATCACATTCATCCCCCCCAAACCTCTTCATGGTGTGTTAAAAAATTCACATACAAAATAAATGCATCCAACTAGTTTTATAGACAAATTATTTTGATATTTTTTACTTCAACGTCAATTACAGGTTGCTCAGTATCAAAAAGGATACATTTCAAGTTAGATTCTAAACAAGGGCACTCTCAATTTCCTTCTAGAATAAATGATCCTTATGAAAATCTAACATTAATTAATTTCACAAGATTATGCCTCCTATATACAGGACCGACTCAATACATAAGCCACTAAGACAAGCGCTTTAGCCCCCTAAATTTCGGGGCCCATTTTCAATAGTTGCTAAAAATAAAGTTAGGTATATAAATCTTTTTTAATTTGATTTTTTTTTAATTAAGATAGAAAAATTATTCCAAGAAACAACCGTCCAAGTTTAAATAATGTGTAATAATTTTAAGTTTAACTATTACACACATGTAACAACATATAAATGTGATATTAAATTTGTTTACTGATTGACATGAGATACACGTGTGGCACACGAGATGCACGTGTAATGCACGCAGAAGCTAATTTTATTTAATATACTTGAGACCTATTATTAAGGATTTACTTTAGGCTACCAATTCCATTAAGATGTCCCTCCTATACAGTTATAAATGCACATCTATAATTTTACCCTTCCACACAATTATATATTTTCATGAGTTCTAGTACGTTTATTAGCATTAAGTGTATCTCTATATCAAATCAGCTCAGCTAAGAGAAAACATAATCGTGGTGACTTATGCGATTGCAATTGCATGTCTAATTTGTGGCCAATATTTGCTCATGTTGTACCCCCTTCTTTATCATTTTGATGAGGTACATCAAAGAGAAGGTTATACTTAGCAATACAACAAAATGATAAGACCGTACATGAAAATATTGGTGTCAAATAATTTTTTTGATATAATTATTTGGTATTAGAGAAAGAGGATAAATTTCAAGTTAGATTCTAAACAAGGGCACTCACAATTTCCTTCAGGAAAAAAGGGTCCTTAAGACAATATAACATTAATTAATTTTACAAAATTGTCCCTCCTATACACAGGAACAACTCAAAACACAAGCCACTAAGATGCTACTTTAGGCCCCTTAATTTTGGGTGCTCATTTTTCAATAGTTACTAAACGTAAAGTAAGGTGTATAGATCTTTTTTGCTTTAAAAGATATTGAATTAAGCTGGAAAAACTATTCCAAAAAACAACCATCCAAGTTTAACTAATGTCTAATAATTTTGAGTTTAACTATAGCACACACATGTTTAACAACATATATACACGATATTAATAGTTTTACCAATTGACATGAGATGCACGTGTAGGCGCATGAGATGCACTTGTGACGCACGCAGAAGCTAATTTTATTTAATATACTTGAGACCTATTATTAAGATTTGATTTAGGGTGCCAATTCCATTAAGACGCCCTTCCTATACAAACATAAATACATCTATATTTTTACCCTTTCCACACAATTATTTTACAATCACTTCTAGTAAGTGAATTAGCATTAAGTGTGTCTATATATCAAATCAACTCAGCTAAGATAGAAAACATATCATGGCAAGAGAAGATTATACTCTAGCAATAAAACGAAATGGTAAGACCATATATGGCAATAGTGGTGTCAAATATTTTTTCTAGAATAATTATTTGGTATCTGTTATTCACTTACTCAACTAATTTAGATTTACATCAGGGAGGGCATTCTTTTATTACCTCTTTTAAGGCGGCAATTCGTTCTGGTCTAGTCGGAAAATCACTTTTCGAGAAAGATGAACTTTTAATTCTTAGCTTATTTGAGAACTTCCTTGTCACGCCCAGTCTTGTGGCAGACTACATTCTACATGCAACTACTATAACCCTGTAATGGGTGCACGTGACATAATAAAGTTTGACAACTGTAAACATGAACTATATGATGCTCTGTCAGTAAGTAAAACCTCTACACCACTGAACCTGACCACCAACATCGCATAAGCCCTGCTAGATAACCGAAATCGTACAATCGACATGTCGGGATCGGGTCCTAATCTACCCATAATCTCTATACATAAAAGTACAAGACCTGACTCAGCTTCAGCTTCAGGAAGAAACGGAGATTACACAATCTCGCTGAGCATCTGTACCATCTAGACACGCACGTCGCCACTCGCAATCCCGAACCCGCAATGTGAAACATAACTAATGTAGCGCCCCGTTGTGGACGCGCATAGAAATATTGTGCCGAGTACGTAAGGTAGACATGAAACATATACAATAAAATAGAAGCTTAGAAAGATAAACTGAAAGGCAATTAAATCAAACCATAACTGGGGACTCAGTAACTTTTAATGGAAATATATCTTAGATCTTACTGTACTTCTTTCTCTCTGAATCTTCTTAGAGTCTTTTTGATGATATTCTTTTGGGTAGCTATGTGGAGTGACATTCTAGGATCGTTCACTGGACACTTGGAATTATATACTTTGATTATTGTTTATTGACTTCTTTCTTTTTACCTTTCTCCAGGATACATAAACCATATGAACATAAAACAAATAATCTGGGATTGTTTATTTACCTATCTCTGACTCATCTCAAATAGATAATACTGAAATAAACTGTCCGGACTCATATAAGGCTCGGTGTTTAAGTGCATAGCCCCGAAGGCAAGTGAATAGCCCAAAGGCAAGTGAATAGCCCGAAGGCAAAGTGCATAGCCCCGAAGGCAACTGTATATCTGTATAGCCCAAAGGCAACTGCATAATTGTATAGCCCCAAAAGGAAACTGCATATCTTTATAGCCCCGAGGGCAGCGTCGCATATTGTGATATTTTAAGGCAAATGCGGTATATATCTGTATAGCCCCGAAGGCAGCTGCATATCTGTATAGCCCCGAAGGCAGCTGCATAGCTATATAGCCCTAAAGGCAGCTATATATTTGTATAGCCCCGAAGGCAACTGTCTATTTGTATAGCTGTTTACACGAAAAATCGTTACAGTTAAAGCAACAGCATGAGACTTGGAGAAAATGTTGAGCTAGAATCTCTAAGCAAGCGAACAATCAGATCTTAGCTTAGTTGAACAAATGCAATTAGGAACTAAGAGCAAAATAAGATCAAAGTAATTCTTGTACATATTTTCAGATGATCCTTACAAAGAGACAAGCACATCTATTTATACTAGAGCTATGGGGTGCATGATCCACAAATCATGCCCTCTTCATTACCAATATTAATGCGAAAGGTAATAAAGGGATTTAATGCTATGATAATGAATGGCAATGAAGGGCAATAATGTAAAATTAAGACCGGAGGAAGACTTGTGGTTTCTTATAACGGTTGCACATTAAATGACGTTTGACCGGTGAGTTGGCATGCTTCTTCGGTAACGGCTGCCAGGTTACTCCTCCAGAGCGTCGTTATGCTTTCCCGAATCCCCTCGCTTGCTGACTCAAATCTGACATGTCACCATCGCCACGTGTCATCATTTGATACGTCCACTTGGTGTCGATGAATTTTACCCTATACAATAGGCCCGAAGGCAGTTCTGTATATCTGTATAGCCCCGAAGGCAACTGTAATGCTATAAATGATACACACACATAAATATATACACACTCTCTACTTCTCGACAAGACATGGAGTAACGCTAAACGAATATAAACTACTGACCAGGTAGCTATTTCATGAATAGGATGAGACAACATGAACATGAGAGCTCTAAACTTCTTCGTTCACATAGGAAACGAACAATACACATCGTGCCATAGTGGCGAGTCAAGGAATAGCCTTACGTACCTTGATTTAACCTTCGAATGACTACGACGAGTCAATCTCTGCGATAAACGTTTAACCTTATATGCTCATACGAGCTCGCGGACGGTCGCAAACAATATACTGTACTTGGATCACCTTTTTAAAAGCTTCTCGTCACCTTACTTCACTACGAAGTAATCCCCGATATGTTTGAGAGAATTTTAGAAAATTTTCATAAAGGAAACATTCAATATGTTGCTACTGAACTACGTTGAAATTCAAAGGAGTAAGATGTTTGTGCTACTTCATTAACGTGAAGAAGAACAAAATCATTTGCTGCTGCTTTCTAAATTTGAAAGAAGGAAAAAGATACTTGCAACTACCATTGATGAATTTAAAGAAAATCATTTGCTGCCACTATCAATGAACTTGAAAGAAGAAAAAAAAGATATTTGCTGTCCCTATTAATGAAACTAGGAATACACATATACGGGTACTTGGAGATACACATCAACCATGGGCTTTTTTCGATTTTAGGGCTACAGGGTGAAGAAAGAAAAGACTGGAATATCCATTAATTGATTTTAATATAATACATGTATGTGTATCCATTAATTGTTTAATATAATACATGTATGTGTCAATTAAGTAGGCATTGACACGTGAATGCACATGGAAAAAATTGTAGTATTTAAGCCTTATCTCAATGTACTATTAAAATATTAATAAATCATGGGTATTTTATAAAATTAAAACATACTTTAATATTTCATTAAAATATCTACGGAAAAAAATATTTTATCAAATTTTAATTTTTTTCAATTTAATATAAAGAGTACAAATTTTTGTACTTTAATTCTCAAAACGGTAAAAAGATAACTTTCTTTTCTTATGAGAAAATAATTTCTATCAATAAAGAAAATATCATTTATAAACTTCCTCATATCATGTGTATAATTTAAAATATATCTGGAAGTAGTAATATTAATAACTGTATAAAATCATATTTATCAATTTTTTTACAAAATATTTCACTTAAAAGAAAATACCATATCAAGGCTATATGTAATGGTTTCACAATTCGTCAAACTTACGGGATCTTATATCCATAACCTCATGTACAACCTTAATCCCTTCCAATTCATATGGTTTTACCACGGTGCATCCTAACGCTAAGGTACGGGATGTTACATTCCTTATAGGAAAAAGCGCTCCCGACCAAAATGTTTCTCCATTCCCAGGTTCGAACCCAAAACAATTGGTTAAAAGGGGAGGGATTACATACATCCCACCCGACCCCATTTGGAATATATCTGGTATCATTAACCGGATTAATTTAGACTCACGTCGAGTAGGACATTCTTTTGTTATCTCTTTTAGAGGCGATTCATCATGGTTCTATCGGCAAATCACCTTCCTTATAGGAGGAAGAGGAACTATGAATTCTTAGCTTATTTGAGAACTTCCTTATAAGGTAAATCTCTCCCGAACAGAGTGTTTCTTCATTCTCGGATTCGAATATGAAATATTTGGTTAAAATGGAGGGATTACATACATCCCATAGACCCCATTTGGTATATATCAGATACCACTAACCCGATTAATTTAGATTTTTGTCGCATAGAGTCCATTGAAGAGGGAACCAATCCCGACCTGACGGCTTTTCCATTCTAAGGATTCCTCCCCCCACACCCTTTAGTGGTGTGTGAAATAAATCCCACATACAAAATAAATGCACCCAACAAATTCTTTAGAAAAATTATTTTGATATTTTCACTAATTCTACATCATTTGCGGGTTGCTCAGTGTCAAAAAGGATACATTTCAAGTTAGATTCTAAACAAGGGCCCTCTCAATTTCCTTCAAGAATAAATGGTCATGCTATTTTTCCTACAAAGATTGAACATACCACATTTCAATAGAATGAACACAAGGGGTCAATTATACAAAGATGTGGAGATGGACCTTGTTGATTTCACAAAGCCTATTACCAAGAAACTAGACAAGCCCTTTACTTTTGAAAATGTAGAAAAAGACGAAGATAAAAATGAAAATTTGGACTTGAAATTGAAGCTTTAGAATAGTCCTACAAGTTTTATTAGTCTTTTCCTTTATTATTTGTATCGTATATGTTCTTATTTCTATATGCCCCTCTTTTTTTTTTGTGTGTCTCTTCAATATTGGTTCATAAAGTTAGAAATTTCAAAAATTAAATTTGTTTTTGTTACTCTTTGATTATCAACGATGTTCAAGTGAGAGAATGTTGAAATTAGAACTTCATGTTGGTTGGTCATAGCTTGTAACGATAGTCATGTGACCCAAATTTTAATTTTAAATAAAATACCAAACATAAATCTGAATCGTAATCATTTTTTTTGTGCGGCATGCCCTTCAATGGCACTGATCTTTAATTTTTCCCTCTCAAATTTGAAATCTTTAATTTTTGCCCTTCGCCTAAAAACTCACGGGTTCCGGGTTCGAACCCCTGCTTAGTCAAATATTAAAAAAAAAATCGTAAGGCAGAGGTTTGTAACAAAGTTAGGCCTATTCGGGCAAAGTTAGGCCTACTCTTGCCTTAAGGCAAACCTCTACCTGAATAAGCCTAACTTTGCCCAAATAGTTAGGTCCTTAAGGCCTAATTTTGAGTAAAAGTTTGCCTTAAGGCAAACCGCTGCCTGAATAGGCCTAATTTTGCTACAAACCTCTATCTTGCAATTTTTTTTTTTTTACTGAGCCAAGGTTCTATCCCAGAACCTCGGGGTATTAGGCGAAAGACAAAAATTAAAGACCAACAATTTATGGGGCAAAAATTAAAGATCAGTGCTTTTGAAGGACAATCGTACAAATGACCCAATCCTAATTGTATGCAAACAAGTGAGGTTTAGTGAACTATTGACTTGTGATGAATTGAATAGATTGTTGCTATAAATAAATGCAAACCTCCCTTTTTAGTTACTAGTTCCACTGCGCGTTCGTTGCACGTGTATGTCGAATCAGGTCGTACATAATTTTACTTGAACCTGCAAAAATTAATAATATAAATAAAATTTAATCAGGCACAATTAGTATTTATATCAAATTTAAACACCTGAGATCATGTAATGGTGAAAAATTAAATTATCTCAGTAGAATTCAAAAATAAGCTTCAAACTTGAATTTGTAGATCAAGATCGAAATAAACTTGTTTTGTTACTCTTTATCAATGATGTTCAAGTGAGAGAATGCTGAAATAAGAACTTCACATTGGTTCATCATAGCTTGAAACAATAGTTATGTGATCCAAGTTCTAATTTTAAATAAAATACCAGGCCTAAATCTGAATTCTAACTATATGTGAACAAGTGAGGTTTAATGAACTATTGACTTGTGATGAATTGAATAGACCGTCATTATAAATAAATGCTAACCTCTCTTTCTAGTTACTAGTTCTACTGCACGTGTGTTGCATGTGTATGCCGAATCATGTCGTATATAACTTTGTTTAAACATGCGAGAATCAATAATATAATTAAACACAATGATCATGTAATGGTTAAAAGTTAAATTATCTCAGTAGAATTACCAAAAAAGCTTCACATTTGAATTCGTAGATCAAGTTCGAAACAAACTTGTTTTTGTTACTCTTTATCAACCATGTTCAAGTGAAAGAATGCTGTAATATTGTTGGTCATAGCTTGAAACAATAGTCATGTGACCCAAGTTTTGATTTTAAATAAAATACAAGGCCTAAATCTGAATCTATTGACTTGTGATGAATTGAAAAGATCGTCGTTATAAATAAATGTCACCTCCCTTTTTAGTTACTAGTTGCACGTATATGCCAAATCATGTTGTACATAATTTTGCTTGAACTTGTAAAAATTAATAATATCGTATTAATTTAATTAGGAACACTTGGTATTCATAGCAAGTTTAAATACAATGATCATGTATTGGTGAAAATTAAATTATCTCAGTAGAGTTACCATAAAAGTTTCCACACTCGAACGATGTCATTCAAATTGAACTGATTGATATGGAAATACTACTACATAAAATGTAAAAGAAGTAACAATTAAATTATCAAATCATTTTTTCCCCTTTTTTTGCCCATTCAACCAGAAAAACGCCCATGTACCTGTCTTTCCATCAATTCGAAAAGCCTTAGCAAGTAAATCACCAGGAATCGGAGGATCTGATCCAAAACTAGCATCCGCAACGCGAATAGTTGCAGGGCCTTGGCTACTAAAAGCCGCAATGGTAACAGCATTAGCCTCTCCTACATTCCTCTGAAAATGCACAAGACCTCGTGGAACAACAAAAAAATTCACCCACTTCAAGCGTTTTCGTGAAGAGACCGTTCTCCGGGGCTGAAGTTACAAACCCGACTTCCACAAGACCCTCGAGGACTAGCACAATCTCCGAGGCACGAGGATGAGTGTGAAGGGGACTGAAACCGTTTGGTGCAAAATCAGCAACAATGCCGAGCGTGTTGAATCCGTGAATGATCGCCGGAGTTACTATGAACCCGATCGCGTTTGATGTGTTGCCTGGTAAGTGCAAGTTAATTGTACCAGCTTTGCATTGGGTCCTTGCAAACCTTCCCATTCACGTGCACTGCCAAGTTTTAGACACAATCACATATGAGTTTTAACTTGTATTTTGTAAAATATTTTACATTATCGTTTATCGATCAATGTAGTTTTATTTGTTTAATCATGTCATTTACCATGTTTTGCAGGTTATCGATCCATAAAGTTAATTAACTTTAAAGGGTTTTTAATAAGTTGCCTCGATAGTGTACACTGTTAGTGTGTATTAGCTAAACTCATTTAATCATAGATGAGCTATTTGATAGTAGTACAATACGCTACAATACAAGAATTAGGTCTCCAGGTGTATGCTATTTGCTTACTATTTTGAGCTAATTGTCGAAACCAGTGATGATAACAACAGCGGACCTACGTTGGGGTATGGGTGCACCCATTAAAAATTCTAGATCCGTCAATGTGTCAATTAAAAACTTGAATTATGACGAAACACTCTAGATGGTAAGGATTTTAAAATGTGTAACTCTTTATGCTCAATTTTCATTTTGTTGGAAGCACTCTTTTTGACGGAAAAAAAATAGAACGATACCAAAAAGAGTTGAAATTATAGTATACCTGAGCTTGTGGAGTTTGCTACACAAAAATCTTGAAGTGGACTTGGGTCAGATGCTAAACACAGTACTGAACAAATTCCAAACAAGAGCCCTGCTTAACCTTGAAGGCATTTCAATTCTCTTTTTTATTTTGGCTTTTGAAATAATAGACTGCTTATAGAGATTAGAGAAAGCTTTTTCATTCGATCTTAAACGGAAAACGCTGGGATTTTTTTTCTAATATATAGAAGCGCGCAGAAGCTGCTGGTGGTTGTCATCCCTGCTAGGCGACCAAGGGTCATTTCTGTCTTTTCAGATGTAGTTGATAATTTTGCTATGAAGTAGGAAGCTATACTCATGCATTGACAGGCTGTACGTTATGTGTATAATAATGGGATATTTATGTGGTTTGACGAAAAGACCGCAACCCCTATTTGCCGGCTGCTTTTCTTAATTTATGGTACAGGGATATTTTGGTAACTCATGACGAATTTGCTTTTCCTGATTGGTCAGTAGTGCTTGCTACTGTAGTTGCTTCTTTATTTTTGGATTGTGAAGACTTTACTAGCCTTTACGATAATGGACCCATATGAATTTATCATTTCAGTCCTGATCACCATTCCAGCTTTATACACGTGCTATTGTATACCTTTTGAGTCTTTGATATTCAGTTGCTAATGCTATCCTACTGATCAAATAAATGTACATCGTTTAAATATCTTGATTAATGAAATTTTGTTTAGTTAAGGTTAATTTATTATATTTTCATAATTGAATCGGAAAAGGGTACAATCTTTTAAAACATAACAGTATATAATCTATGTAAAAATATACTACTAATATTCTACAGTTAAAAATTCTCTAACTTTGATAGAATATAAATTATAATAATCACATAGTAATATATTTTATGTTAAGTTATAAAATCATACTATAGTTCTGACAGTATCGGTTTTGGTAAACGGCAATTTGTTTGGTGAAATGACAATATTATGCCAATGTATCAGTAGAATAAAATTTATAGTATCATGTTTAAGTTCACAGCTAAATGGGTTCTTGCTAAGATTATTTCTTAATCTGAATAAAATATTCTACTATAAAAATTAAAAAGTGCATCACATAAAATAAAACCATGCGAATAATTGTTATGTGAACATTGAAGTTTGACTCATTATCAAAATTTCCTTAAGAAGCTTGATAAAATAGATCATTGAACATCCTAAGTATAGACTTAGACTTTCAAATAAATTATTACTTAAAACATATGTCACGCCGAACTGGAGCGGACGTAACACGACACCTTCTTGCACGTACGTGACCGAACGAACAATGTGGTGAATCAACATACGTGATATCAAAACATAAGCCCGGAACGTGGAAACAACAAAACACATCCGATATACTAAAACCGAAATCATAATGCGGAAATCTTAGAAAACGAAATATACGAACGTAGCCAACGTGGTTTAAACCAAAAAAACAATAAACCGCTAACAAGGCTAACATAATAAATAAGTCCGTTGTGTCTACGAAGCCTCACAAGAATCGAATAATAGAGTCATGCATGAATCAAAAGCGGATACTCGACAATGCCCGAAGGACAATACGTGTATTCAAAAGCCGAGTCGTCCTTTGTATATCGTTACTGCGTCGCGAGATAGCCAACAATAAAAGAGACATCAACACATTTGAATTATAAATTGGGTATGTAAACAGGCGAAGCAATAAAATACCGACTTTTAGAATCGAAACCGATAATCAGAATCGTAATAGCAAGGAAGTAGAGATATGAATACTCCTCTATATCCGAATCATCCGTATTATACGTGTTTGTATATGTGGGCCTCAATAATAAATGCACGCTATGGCCTCGGTCTAGTAGTGCGTCACCGATGGCCTCGGCCATGTATACGTATACACAAGATCGTATCGTGCTCCTCGGGCAAAATCACATATGTATAATTATGGTAAATTAATAGGGACCGAGACCATAATAACAATGAACAATCTTCCGAATTTGAAATAGACATCTTGCCGAATTAAAACACCGATCATTTCGAGCATCTTGAATTTCTAGCATCGAGACTCGTGTGGTAACAATACATAAGTCTATAAAGATTACGTCCGAGTTCATGATATTCAAATTGTCAACCATGAACGATTCTGTCGCAACCCTAGAAGATAACGGTTCTACAACATATCATGAAACTAGGGCTAAAGCGTATATTGAGTCAAATTACGACAAGTATGAAGAATGAGGCGTAGGGAGAATCATGAACATTCCCTAACATAGATAGTTAGCCTCACACATACCTTAGTCGCTCCAAAACTTGAATTAAAGACTTGGGCTTTGAAGAGGATTTCAAAATCTTGAATTTTTGAACCTTGATATGGGTTTTCTTGAAAACCCTATGTTAAGAATGATGAGTTCTTGCTTAATGATCATGAACGTATGTTGGAATTGACTTGGAATGAATGGAATAGGCTTACCTTAAAGTATCTTGAAGGTTGGGAGAGAAAGAGCTTCGTCCTTAGGGCTTGAGAGACTTCTTTAGGGTTCTTTACCTCGGAAAAATTGGTTTAAAACGAAGTGGGAATGAATAAAACGAAATTTGGCTCTTAAAACGTCGTGGTCGGTGCGCGGTCGCGCTCGGAAGTACTTCGCGCGGGTGATCGCGCGGCCGAAGCGTGAACTCGCTTGCCTGCGAGTGCGCGATCGCGCGAATGAAATGTGCCCGCGCGGTGATCGCGCGGCGGCGTGCTCTTGCCTCGGCGCGCGATCGGCGAAGACTTCGCGCGAGTAAAACGGGTATAACCCAGCACGAGCCCGTTTGAGCTCCATAATATATGGTTGGAAAGGTATTTCAGCGTCACAACTTTCATGTTTTGAGTTTTCTCAAATTCCTAATGTCATTGCGAGAAAGCGGCCATAAGTAATCTCGGACTTAGACGAATTTAGAAGGCCTTGAGAACTTCACTTTTTGGTTTGACTTCAAAATATTTGTTTACAATGCATTCATATAGCTAAAATATGATCTTTATACTAGTTTTAAACGTTCATCTAACTCGAATTTACGGGATATTACCGATATGGTTTAGTATGAAAGTACGAGGTGTTACAATATCTCCCCCTTGGGATCGTTCGTCCTCGAATGATGGGTCGTGGTTAAGATTGATGGCTTGAATACACGAACATGAAGGAACATACATGAAACGTGGGACATGAAATGACGTGATTACATGGAAATATGAATACTGAAACATAAGACATAAGCGTGAAACATGAGACATGACATGACATGGGCTATGGAAAGTTACCTTGGGAGTTCTGCTTGCGTTTTCTTCAAACAAAATGGGTACTTGGATTTCATGTCTCAGCTTCCCATGTAACTTCCTCACTTTTCTCGACTTCTCCATAACACTTTTACCGAGGCTACTTCCTTGGTTCTCACTTGCGAACTTGACGATCCAAAATGGCTATAGGGGATCTCCTCCGTTATTGTTATCTTTAATGTTATATCCCGCATTTTAGTGCAATCGGATAATTCGAAACAATCGCGGGAAGACAATAAGCGAGGCCATATTTATTTTGTTTGGCATAGAGTTGCTTATGAAAAATTTAGAAAGCGGAATTAATGAGGAAGGTCAAGGGCATAAAAGGAAATTCGCAATATGACTCGTGGAAATATGGAGAAAGACGAAGGGCAAATTTGGAAGTTGGAAAATGTTTCATGAACTACAAGAACTAGCCCAAAAAAATAAGTGGGATAATTCGAAACAATCGCGGGAAGACAATAAGCGAGGCCATATTTTATTTTGTTTGGCATATGAGTTGTATGAAAAATTTAGAAGCGGAATTAATGAGGAAGGTCAAGGGCATAAAAGGAAATTCGCAATATGACTCGTGGAAATATGGAGAAAGACGAAGGGCAAATTTGGAAGTTGGAAAAATGTTTCATGAACTACAAGAACTTAGCCTAAAAAAATAAGTGGGCTTGAAAGTTTTTTTTTGGGAAATTTGAAGGCCCAACCGGCCATGTATGTTAGGCCCATGATTAATTAACTCTGGGAATTAAATAGATGACTAAGTCATCTTTATCACAAAATTGTCGGAGACTTCAAGAAAAACAAAAGAAAGAAAAGAAGGAGAAAATAGGCCTTTCGGCCATAGAAAAATTTCCAAGGAAAATTTGCAAAAATTCCTCCAAAATCATTTTCTACCAAGTCAAGGGTGCTTAACGAGGTGGAGGGTTCATTAGAGCAAGAAAAGACAAGTTGGAATTTTAAGCAAGTTGAAGAATTAAGGAAGAAGGTAAGAATTCACTTTTTCATGTTATGGATGGTTTTGTGTGTTGTAGCATGCTAAAAGTGGATGAAACTCATGGAAGGGGGAAAAATCTTGTTGTGGCCGTGAGGTGTAGTATAGGTGTGTATGTGTGGAAGGTTATGTTTTACTTATTTTATCTAGTGCTTGGTTGTTATTGTTGTGAATACTATGTTAATAATGGAAGTTGGATGAATTTGGAGAGGTTGTAGTGTGCATGCTTGACATGTATGGTGTGTGTGAGTATGTGACCGTGCATGTGTGTGCATGGTGTGGCCGTGTAGTGGTAGTGTAGTGTGGAGGAAAATGAGTTAATTTTACTTAGTATGTTGGTTGTTGTTATGTGGATTCTATATGACTAACAAGAACTTAGTGAATTTTTGTGAAATGGTAGCTATTGGAGACTTGTTGTGAAAGTTCATGTAAAGGGAGTATTATGTCTTAGTATGCATGGAAAATAATGTTGGTAGTGTGGTGTTGTCGACATATGAATTATAATGTTGTTATTGTGTTCATCGAAGTTGGAAGGCTTTGAAGAAAGTGGTAAATTGAGATTATGCGTCTTGAATGAAATATGTGAACCGCTAATGTAGTTATTGAATTATGTTAATAACGGGTTTGAATTCCGGATTGTGTTTGATGGAATTTGACTAAATTGAATGTTGAGGATGGTATATTCTGACCGAAATTTGAGCTGCTGGTTCCTCAAGATTCTAACTCTAAGTATACTAATGAGAGTTTTGGTAAACATGACCAATTCGCGCAGATTTGACGAGATTGCAACGTAAATTTGAAGTAGCAAAAGGAGTGGAAATATGTAAGGTTTCCCCTTCCTTTCTTGGCATGTCTTAGACGTATAGGCTTGATTTCGCGCCTCGGGGACCTTCCTAACTCCTTCCGCAAATGAAAATAGTTACTATTCATTCAAAGAAGATTGAACCCAAAAGTGCATGAATTGTTGAGGAAATGTCTAAACATCTAGAACTTGCAAAAATGAGACCCGATTACCCTAAGACCTTCAAGTAACGTCATGACACGTATTATATGTAAGTTGTGTACGCCACCTCATTTGACCCGATGGGCCCTTTGTTCCGGATTTTCCTTGTTGTCCTGTTGACTTATTATAAAGTAGAATCCAATGGAAACTTTTGATTCGTCGTCCTCAAAAGACAAGTATCGTAACCATGCTTACAAGGATATTCCTATGATATAGAGATGCCGGATATGATAAAGTCCTACGAACGTCCTTATTTTCAAAAGTTGAAAACTATGATTTTAAAGCGTGACTTTTCTTCTTAGAAAGTTTATAAATGTTTTCAAAAATATTCATTTTCCTCCAAAATCCAAGTTTTGCGTTTTGATAGTTTTTATGACTAAAACGACGAATATGATTTTACAATGACAACGACGATGTCAAACATGGGTAAATGATAACGAGTATGTCAAACGTGTACCTACCATGGTATATCTATGACTATGTTTTACTATGACATATGTATATAAATGTGAATATATGAATATGTTTATGGGGAAACATAAGACGATAACTGCTTATCATCCCGACGCGGGATGAGACATGACGATATATGATATATATATGACATCTCATAACGCCTTTCATCTTCAAACTTGTTCTTCGAAATGGGTACTTGGATTTCATGTCCTCCTCGGATACCCGTATCAACGTGGTGTACGCCTGGAACTCTAAGACTTCTCATATCGTTATGACTATACCATGTTCATTTACTATGTTATTATTCATGCCTTACATCCGAATAGACGACTTTGGTTTGTTCATGCCGCGCGAGTCGGCCACGAACGAGCCTCCAAATGGCAGCGCTCTGTTTCGGAGCCTCATTCCCTTGGTATATATATAACTCGTATATGTGTAATATTTTCTCCGACGCATGTTTGTATCTTTTATAGCGGATAGCAAAAAGTTTATTATTCCATGTTTATGATGACGCTAATGTAAAGGTTCTAACGAAAAAAAATGGCACGGCTTCGGCCCACTTGATAATGAGAATAGGATAGACCAATTGATGATCTACTCGTAACGCTCGTACGGGTCGTGACATTTAACCCCTATGATTTTTGTAGGAACAACTAGAGACGGGTCTTCCAAACGGTGCCACTTCCCGATCATTGCCTTGATTTATATGGCCCAATAGCGGGGGCAAGCTTCCTTCTTCCCAAATCTCATAACGCCTTTCATAGGCGAAACTTTGTAAACACCCGGTCATCAACTTGGAACTCTAAGTCTCTACACCACACGTCCGAATAGGACTTTTAGCGACTTCTATGCCGTGTCTTCAAACGCTCTTGAATTAACTTGATTTTCTCCATAGCCCGATAGACCAAATGCGGTCCTAACAACTCGCTTCCCCAACTTTAAACTAACAATTGATGATCTACACCTTCGTCAAAAAGGGTTCTAAACGGTGCCATCCCGATTACCTTGAAATCAAGGACACAAGCATTCACCGAAGCAATGAATACAATTTTACTAAAGCTGCCGAGATACTAAGCCGAATGTCTATTGAACCACCGAAAACTGGCCGAGTGAATGCGAGCTAACGAATGCGGGTTAACCGAATACCGAGCGATCGAATCTTTGGATTAAGCGAATGCGGATTAAATGAATCTTTTGGACTAGCATGAATACGTGAGTACCGGATGATATACGAGTACTAAGTGACATAAATGTACGAGTATTGAACTAACATGAATATTATAACATGAGATCTTAATAGCGTATACGTTCGACCATTTGTCGAGGATGAAAAGCCGTGCTAAGGTTCACCTTGGTACCCAATTCTTTACGAAAGGATTTTCGAAGTTGTTGTGTAACCGAGCACCATAATCTTAAATAATGGACACTAGGGTCCCATACAATGCGGCAAGTTCATTAACATATGACTTGGCATAATCTTGTTCAATGCGGGGTCTTGGCTGCAAGAAGTGCGGCGACTTCGTAAGTCCGTCCACAATCACCCAAATTAAATCATGCCTCCTAGGCCGAATGAGGTAGACCTAGAATAGTGAGCTTCTGACATAATTAGCTCTCTGAGTCCATCTACATCCGGAATGCATAATCTGCCTCGGTATCTCAAGGTACCGTTATCTCCCCCTTGTTCAAAAGCTAAGGCTTTGTGTTTGTGAATCCCTTCTTTCATCTGCAGCAAGTAGGAATAACTAAAAAGCGCTTTCTCTAACTTCGATGACTAAGGAGGAATAAGCCATGTTCTGGGCAATAACTCCACCCACTTCGGAGTCTGAAAGTCGAATTCCTAGCTTAGATAAGCGGTGAACTTCTTTCATCATAGTTTTCTTGTATGCCTAAATCATAAGCTGTACTTCCCATGCTTGATTTTTTCTGAGATACTTCCTAAAATACTCATATATCTTTGTGGTGCGCTAAGTCTTTGACTAGCACCTTAAAAATTAGAGTCTCGTGCAATGGCACTACCCTTGTGACACATAACTGGGCATGATCTTATAGCTTTTCTATGATCGCCTAATTGATAATAATTGAACTTGACACGATTCGTTCGACGATCATTCCACTCACTTTTAACACTTTCTAAATTAAGGCATATTGCTTATAGAGGCTTGTTTCATTATGCCAACCTAACTGAATTGAGGTTCTTCTTCATATCTCATGCTAACCCTTCGGGTCTTCAATTATCTCACTAGACTTACTGGCTATTTATGCATCTCCCCCTTAGACCAAGGCTAACGTCTTATACTTGCAAACTCCTCTATTTCGTTGGGATCTAATTAACTTTCCTTATCTTCTGTAATTCCTTTGTACTCTATAACACTGACAACCCTTTTTTTTTTTTTTTTGACTCACTCCTAAGCAATTTCTTACTGGGAAAAGCTAAACTACTTACATGAACGGGTTGCTACTGTATTCATAACCAACATACTCTATCTTAGTGACTTAACTCTGCTCACACTATAAATTTTAGGACAACTCCTTTTTGACAACTCTTAAAGGCTATTCTTAAATAGTTTTCTCTCTTACCCTAGCTGATTTCTTCTTCACTCGGTGATCACTCTACTCCGAATTTAATTTAAGCCCTTGGTTTCTAATACACATTTGGATGTATCCGAACTATCACCCACTTAAGGTGTTCATCTGACTAAGGAAATCAAATCATACTTCTACTAGTTCTGCTGAAATTGCTAATGCATTGTATCTACTCAAAACTTACTTACTATTTTTCTGTTAATCACCCTCTAGCTTCATATTTTCTTGATACACTCTCGAATAACCCGAGTTATTTCTAACTCTCCCTCATCATCCGACGCTATTCTATGGTCATATACTATCTTTTCTGAACTATGGATCATACTTAATAAACTTTCATCTATCTTATATGAACGATTGGAACAACTAAACCCAAACTTTCTATACACATCAAAATCATATAAGACTATACACATCCGGGATAAACACTCGCACATAGCTTAAGCGAGAATTTGTCACATCTTCTTGTCTCATAATAATAATTACTTCTTATAGTAACTTACAACCATCGTACTCTCTAACTACGATCGACTAACTTAAACAAACTAAAATCATTCCCGAAAATTTAATCGATCTCGCTCATGGTTATTATTTCATACATACCTCTTTTCTTAACGAGGCATAGTTCGTACTTTAAAAATTTAAATACGTGGTGATAAGCGGGGATGCCTCTTTATCCCGACGACTCGCTGAAGCTTCCAAGCGATCTTCAGAATCGAAATATCAGGCTTAGCTGTATTACAACCTGACTGAGCTTGAGAACTAAGAGAAGCCACCGAAACACACATTAAGGCCCAACGATGCACCTCTTTGTGTCCTTATAACACTTGTTGCACATAAGATTTGAAAACTTCTGTGGCTCACACTGGTATGTCACTGTGAGGCTGGTGCTCTTAAAATCTGTTTCTAGCTGAACTGACCTTTTTGATCATATCTAGACCTCAAGACTAGTGCACCAGCTGTAGATGGAGTGGGTCTTGATGAGCAACTCGTAGAATCGTCGCGCTCCACCTTCTTGAGATCCTTCATGATTTACGTTTCTCCCCGCGTACTTAGCTCCTTTTCTAATTTCTCTATTATCCCTTCTCGCTATCTCTCATTCTCCTTTCTCAAGAACATCATTATCATTCAACTTACCATTCATTCTACTACACCCCCTTCTCGGGCAACTTACATTGTATTCCACTTTCAATAACACTTGAAGTCTCATTCGTTACCCAAGTCTTTGCACAATTGTACCCCCTATGGGTAAACATCCTTACTTGGACCTTGAATTATCTGTTCGTCGCCTGCGCATTCGAAACATACGTAATTTGATTGGAAGAGAAAGTTACTTATTGCTCTAAGGCATGGCACGATGTAGAGTAGAAAGAAATGAGACAATCCTGAATGTCTTGGTGGTCAACTGTTTATATGTATGGGGCCCTCACACATATAAAAGAGACCCCACTGGACACGGCTTCATAGACTCCCTAAGACACTTGAACCTAGGGCTCTGATACCAAGCTTTGTCACACCCCGAACACGGGCTCGGACGTAACACGGCACCGGTGCGACCGTACGTGACCGAGCGAACCAAGCCGGGCCGAATCAACATGTGATATCAAAACATAGCGAATGTGGAAACAACAAAACACATGCCGATATACTAAAGGTCCGACCGAAATCATAATGCGGAAATACTTAGACAATCCGAAATATCCGAACGTAGCCAACATGGCTTAAACCAAAAACAATCGAATAACCGCCAACAAGGCTAACATAATAAATATCGACCGTCTCGAACCGTGTCTATGAAGCCTCTAAGAAACCGAATAATAAGCTGTCTATGAACCGAAATAACTCGGATAGCCGACAATGCCCCGAAGGAATTTGGGGGCTCACCGATGGCCGATACGTGTATTCTTAAAGAGCCGAGTCGTCAACCGTATATCGTTACTGCATCGCGAGATGCAGCCCCAACAATAAAAAGGGACATCAAGACATTTGAATTGTGCTTGGTATGTAAAGCAACCGAAGCAATAAAATACCGACACCGTAAATCGAAACTCGATAATCGTAATCGTAATAGCAAGGAAATAGAGATATGAATACTCCCTGCTCTGTATTTGAATCATCTGTATTATCTGTGTTTGTATATGTGGGGCCTCGGCCCAATAATAAATGCACGCTATGGCCTCGGCCTAGTAGTGCGTCAGTCAATGGCCTCGGCCATGTATACGTATACACAAGACTGTACTGTGCCCTCGGGCAAAATCACATATGTATAATTATGGTTAATTAATAGGGACTGAGACCATAATAACAATGAACAATCTTTGAAGCCGAAATAGACATCCGGACCGAATTAAAACAACGTTTAGCTTCGAGCATCTTGAATTTCTGGGACCGAGACTCATGTGGTAACAATACATAAGTCTATAAAGATTACGTCTTTGAGTTCATGATATTCAAATTGTCAACCATGAACGAATCAGAATCGCAACCCTAGAAGATAACGGTTCTACAACATATCATGAAACTAGGGCTAAACTCGTATATTGAGTCAAATTACGACAAGTATGAAGAATGAGGCGTAGGAGAATCATGAACATTCCCTAACATAGATAGTTAGCCTCACATACCTTAGTCGCTCCAAAACTTGAATTAAAGACTTGGGCTTTGAAGAGGATTTCCAAAATCTTGAATTTTTGAACCTTGATATGGGTTTTCTTGAAAACCCTATGTTAAGAATGATGAGTTCTTGCTTAATGATCATGAACGTATGTTGGAATTGACTTGGAATGAATGGAATAGGCTTACCTTAAAGTATCTTGAAGGTTGGGAGAGAAGAGCTTCGTCCTTAGGGCTTGAGAGACTTCTTTAGGGTTCTTTACCTCAGAAAAATTGGTTTAAAACGAAGTGGGAATGAATAAAACGAAATTTGGCTCTTAAAACGTCGTGGTCGGTGCGCGGTCGCGCACGTTAGCCTACCGGAGGGTACTTCGCGCAGCGTTGTGGCTGCCTGCCTCGGTGCGCGATCGCGCGGCCGAAATGTACTTCGCGCGGGTGATCGCGCGAAGGCGCATGGTACGCCTCGCGCGTGATCGCGCAACACTTCGCGCAGAGTAAAACGGGTATAACTTCTAGCACAGAGCTCCGTTTGAGCTCCATAATATATGGTTGGAAAGGTATTTCAAAGGCCTACAACTTTCATGTTTTGAGTTTTCTCAAATTCCTAACGTCACTACCCGAAAACTGGCCATAAGTACAACTGTCTCAGACTTAGACGAATTTAGAAGGCCTTGAGAACTTCACTTTTTGGTTTGACTTAAAAATGACTGTTTATCACCCGAATGGATTCATATAGCTAAAATATGATCTTTATACTAGTTTCATACGTTCACATCTAACTCGAATTTACGGGATATTACCGATATGGTTTAGTATGAAAGTACGAGGTGTTACAACATATTGCATAAAATGATAAAATCATACTAAGCACTATACCTACGTTGGGCACGGGCTCGGGTGGCTAGTATAGTACTAAGTGGTGCCGAAAGGGAATTAAGTTAACAGATATAATTGAATAAGTCCAAAGGATTCTGATCATTATTGTTCAGTCATAATGTAAGTATGTTAACTGAATTAGTCTATGGATTCTCACTTTTCTCAGCCAAATGTAAGAATTATTGATGATAAGTTGATTCTTTTGTCAGATTGCAGATGGATTCTACCTCTCCGCCGAACCTTTAATTTGTTTATTTATTCTTCCTTTCTACTTTTTGTTTATTACTTCCTGTATATTGTTTTTATTTGTGGTGGCTGGCCTGAGGGGGCGAGAGGGAGGGGAAATGTGGAGATGGGAATTAATTTTTTTTCATATTATCGGATTTAACTGAACAATATCCTCTCTAACAAAGTACTACATGATCACCCATCATCAAAATTTTATGAGCTTATGTAGAAATTCATTCTGTGTTGCCAACATCATCTAAATGTACTATAGCAATCAAAATGCACAGGCTTCTCGTGTTTATATCTCTAAATCACGGCAAATGTAGTAAACTAGCGTGGATGGGCAAAGACAGTAAATCAGTCCTTCCACTCCTATCATTTCATTTGGGCTTGTTACTTAACTCTTCGTGGGTAGGTTTTTTACTTATTTTTCTTCTGTTCGGTACGTAAACAGAAAATATTATTCTAAATCTCTCCCTCAAAATTAAAAGCTCCAAAGCACAATATATCTCTTCACAAATAAAAAAAATACAAATCCTTCTGCATTCAACAATCACTTAGGCAAAGTAGTAGGCATCCGTCGAGCCGATCTACTTTATGCTTTTGACTCCTGAACATACCTCAATCTTTATTTTATTTGAGTAAATTTCTTATATTTTAAATTTCAAACACATTTATTATTCCTGGCTCAAAAAATTTTTGTTAAGAACAAATTAAAACTCTTGAAGTTTGAAATAGGCTTAAATCATATGCCTTCCCATAATACCCATTGCTGCAAGTGATTGTTGTTCATAATATAGTAGCTTTTTTATAAAACTCTTGAAGTTTGAAATATGCTTAAACTCTCCTTTTTTTCTAAACTTTATTGTTGTTCATAATATAATAGCTTGTCGAATTCAAGTATGACAGATGGTTTACTTTTGTCATATTGATACCAAATTAATGATTGCTCAAATCTTGGGTCCGCCTCTGCAGACACGGGTTTAACAACTGAAAGAATCAAATATTTCTAACTTCTCCTACTGAGCCTGATCTCAAACTGGAAAATGATTACAAGCAATTTGAAAACTTGTAACAGCAATTTAGAAACTCTTGGCAGATCGAAAAATCGCCAAGAGAAAAGCCAAGTTGAGAGCTGGTTTAAAAGAAAATAGCAGGATGATGAAAAATCACTACTATATTTTTTACGGTATACAAACATTTCTTTAGAGAAAAAAAAAAAAAAAAAGGATGCACTTCAAATTTTCTTATTCTGTCCATTGAACCAATAACATTTCAAATAGAATGAAGCAAAAATATGAAAATAGAAGCAACTCATTACCATTAGGTTTCCATTGCTGATTTGTCACGTCCGTGCACGGTACTTGACCCAGTATATTTCAAATTTTCAACCTTCAACAGTCATTAGCAGAAGTCAAACAAACTAAACGGTGCATGGAAGCAGTAAACAAAGGCAGAACAAAAATTTTCTCGTTACTATTTTCCATTATATAGTAGCATAATAATCATAAACTGTCAGATTATAGTTTTGGGATTTCCCAAAAGTCAAATCATCATCAGTATTTGACAAAAGCCTGGAATTTCATTTTTTTTTTTTTTTAAGATAAGATGCACTTTACTCTCTCCATTTCAATTTACGTGAACCTTTTGGAGTACGAGGGTCAAACTTTATAACTTTGACCTTAAATTTTAACATAGGTTTTTCAAGTTTATAAAAATAAAATTTATATATTTAGAAACTACATTAAAAGTACTATAAGTTATGATAATTTTTTATTAAAATAATTTTTTAAAAAAATATAAAGAAAACGTGGTCAAAGAACTACCTCGTAGACTCCCCAAATAGTAAAGGATTCACATAAATTGAAACAGAGGGAGTATTAGATTTAATATATAGAGAGTGTTATTTGACAAGATGCATATACAATAATAATAAAGTCCAAAAAGAAATCTCAGGTTCATTATTAGGTGTTCATCAATCCAATTCAAGAGGCAACTGTGAATCAAAACTTAGGATAACTGAATATCTTTAATTGAAAATTTTGCGAAGCTGCAAGCCTACAACAAATAATTGTTAATCCCTCAAAGTGCTTTTTGTGAGGAATAATTGATTTTAGAATCTTTTAAAAAGTAAAATATTCTCTTTGTCCTAGTCTTTTGACTATTCACGAGGACCACGAGGTGGCTCAAATCCTCATCTTTTTTCAATGTTACACTTGTTTAAGTATTCTCATCTTTTTCAATTTTACACTTGTTTAAGTATTGTTCATGGCAAAAGCTCAAAGTGAGAAGTTCAAGTGCATGAGTTTGATGTGTTTCAATTAACATATCATAGGTGTAGCCGTGTGGGTGTGTGCCCACCAAATTAAAAGGTTTCTTACAAGAAATCACGAAGACATAATACATTCTCAGTTGCAAAATGGAGTAGCAAGTACATACAAACGAAACTAAAAGGGGTTAGAGTGCTGTACTACTCACATGGCCTGCCCATCAAGGAGCAGAAAAGAAGGATCATCAATGAAGAAGTGCTGAAAATACTTCAGGGACACACATAAGTAGTTTCCCACCTCTTGTCTGGACACGGCGAGGCAGGCCATTGTTAAAAAGTGATGATCTTGTTCCTGGAGAATCACCACAAGATTCCCATTTGGCAGGCCAAGCAAAACGGGGGTACGATGATATCCCGAGGAATAATAAGTGGGTTGAAGTGGGTGCAATTTGTGTTTAAGACTTGGTGACAGGACCATCTTCGAAGCTTAATGTCATATGCAAACAAGTAGAGGTCATAGGTGAACCAATAGAATGTGTTGTTTATGAACACTGACGTTGTATTTATAGTAACATGGCGTAGGGTTTGAAGGTTTTCACAAGCTTAGATATACTTTGGAGGAGAATTGAGAGGACGTCGCCACAAATCAAAAGAAGGCAGGCCTTTAGCACCACTCAATTCATTAGCAGTTAGGTCGTAAAGCAGGATAGAAGCATCAAACAAGGAATAAAACACAATTTCATCTTTTTTTTTAATCCTCCAGAAGATGCAGAGCAGATTTGGAAGGAACAAAAGGACGAAAAAATTGCATAGGGGGTTCCAGGTAGGTCCAGGAATTGGTGGCGGGGTAGTACATCTCACCACACTTGCTCCATGCATGAACGTAAGAATCCTTCACCGCATCCTTTGGGGGGTAGTCATAGCCGGAGACAACACATAGCTTTCCACCAACGGCAGCGACGAAGGGCGAGGTACGGGGAATATTCGTGGAAGATACGGTTTCCCAATGGTTGCTAGTTTCTGCTGCTATGTTTAAGCAAATCCATACAAACGTAAATGTCGCTAGCAGCACTAGTGTTGAATCCCGCAACCCAGTAGATGTCCTTGTCTTCACCAACCACAGCCCACTTTCCTGTCATCCCAGATCTCCAATTCGGACGGAGCTCCGCAACTGGACTTATCCTCTTCCTCCTCCTCCTGCTTTTACCGTCATACCTTGAGGTATCAAACTCCACGCGATACCCCAAATAATTTACCTTACCACGTCCGTGAAAATAGACAACAAACGATGAGGAGGCCATTTCCTGCGATTTGGGGATCAAGGAGCAGGGAATATCAGGTTTTATTTATTTTAATGCAACTCGTTGACAGCAGCAGATGTAAAATTGTACCTCCTTGGACGGCTAAGATTGATTAACACAAATGGATTGGGCCAAATTCACTCAGTTTTCGGCCGACCGCTAATATTGCTATCTAATGTAGGGGGCCCAAACAACATCACTTCTCTATATTATGGGGCAATTTGCGGGATTGGCCTTCGCTGGGGTGGTCTTTAATTTTTATCCCTCAAAATGGTAGTCTTTAAATTTTGTCCTTTAGGCAGAAATTCTGCCTATGCAGTTAAGACGGAATTTCGATGGACAGATTTGCAAAATTTTGCCTGAGCCAGAATTTTGCAAAGTCTGCCTTGCGATTTTTTTTTTTTTTTACTAAGCTTAGGTTCAAACCTACAACTTCAGGATGTTAGGTGAGAAGTAAAACTTAAAGACCACCAATTTGAAGGACAAAAATTAAAGACCACCCCAAATGACGGACAATCCGCTCAAAAAGAAGCTTATTATGTTACTTAATGGGCTATTGGGCAGATATGCTCCCTGTGTTTTACTTCTCTTCTTAGCTCTAGCATTACACCTTTTCATTTTTTTGTGCGGATTGTCCTTCTTTTGGGCTGATCTTTAAATTTTGGCCCTCAAATTGCTGGTTTTTAAGTTTTATCCTTCGCTTAAGAAGGTGGCCGAAAATACCCTGACATTCTAGGTTCAAACCTCTGCTTAGTCAAAAAGAAAATAATTTTACAAGGCAAGGCTTTGCAAAAAGTTATGCCTTAAGGCATAGCTAAAAGTCTGTCCCATACGGCCGAATTTTTCCTTAATGCATAGATTTTGCCCTCTCCGGCAAACTTTTAGTTATACCTTAAGGAAAAGTTCCGCCTTATGGGGCAAACTTTTAGTTAAGGCAAAAAGTTCTGCCATATGCGCAGACTTTGCCTTAAGGCATAATTAAAAGTTTGCCGGAGAGGGCAAAATTTTGCCTTATAAGGCAAACCTTTAGTTATGCCTTAAGGAAAAGTTCCGCCTTATGGAGTATATATGGCAGAACTTTTTGCAAATCTTTGCCTTGCGATTTTTTTTATTTTTATGACTAAGCCAAAGTTCGAACCCAGAATCTCGATGCATTTAAGGCGAAGGGCAAAAATTAAAGATCAGCAATTTGAGGGGCAAAAACTAAAGGCCACCCCAACAAAGGACAATCGTGCAAATTGGCCACACCTTTTTCCTCCTTTATGTTTGGCCAATTAGCAAAGAGGACCTCCAATTCCAAAGGATCGGGATTCCTTTATCCTCAACTTGATAGTTCGAGTTACCTAGCTACAAGCTGTGAACTTCTTTTATAAGAGCCCGTTTGGATGGGCTTATCACTTATGACTTATAAGCCAAAACCTATAAGTTATATTTTTATTATTATGACTTAAAAATAAGTGCTTAAAAGTTATTCTTGCTTAAAAGCACCTAAAATAAGCCAATCCAAACAGGCTCTAGGAAACATTTTATAATAGTGGGCCTACCCGGCATGTAGTCAAATTAGTCGGGTTATGTATACACTCCTTCAATTGTAAGTATTTCTCATTTAATCCATTTAACCACATTAATTTCATTGGCCAAGGAATTTATTCGTAAATATAATGGAAAAATCTTTATTACTTTGAAAAGAGCAAAGGAGAGAGTAGAGGATGAGTATACTAGAGAATTGGTGGAATCAGTGAGCTCGAGCAGAACGAGTCCAGACTATGGGAGTGTAAATAATTTCATGAGTTCAGAATCCTTATGTGAAGATAAATGTTGCGGTCCCTGCAAATGTTGTTGATTAGTTACGGAAACTTTAATGACTCTATCGATGATCACGTCGTTGTGGATTCTTTTCGGTCCATTTGTAATCTAATTAGTCTTTTTGTTCTTCTGCTTCACCATTAAACTTATCTTCTACACACTACAACTCCGTGTCCTTTCATTGAACACGAATTCAAATGCCAGTGGAATGGACACAAGATTGAATACATTATGAACACATACATCAACCCTGTGACCGCTTCTTGAAGAGGTAACTCATCTATAGTTTTTCTCCACATATGCTTCCATCACCGTCAAGAAACAAAGGAAGGAAACCAAATAAGAAAGAGAGAAAAAATGTTGATTTTATTTATGCATTTGCAATATGATTCGTATTAAAAGAATGCTTTAAAAAGTATAGAATATACAGTTTGAAGTTGGCATAAATTCTTATCTGTTGTCTTTCATGAAAAAAATTATCTAAAATTTTGTGTTTGAAATAGGCTTCCCATTTTTCATTTTAAACAATATAGTAGTTTCGTAGGCTGGGAAAAAAATAAAAATAAGCTGTGTAATTTTCTTATATTTTGTATTCAGAATAGTGCAAACTCTTTTTCTTTAATTGGTTGAGTACCAGGAGGAGTTTCATTTTTAATATTGATCACATATGTTATCATCAGAAAATGAACTAATCTCTTCATGCAATGAAATCATTTATTCTTCGTTTTCTATTATTTTGTGTATATAACAATTTTTATTTCTATTTTGTTTTACCTTATTTGCAGTATTCGTGTATGGAAAATTTTGCCAGTATCCAAAAGTTGAACGTACAAGAGGGTGGATGAATTGTAATTATTTTTGTAATTTTCTCACTTGGGTCGACTAACTGAATAAATAGTCGACTAAGTATAACAGGGAAATATAGGCTGTAAGTAAGGTGCAGTAAAGTAAATGACACCATATGCTCTTATACTTGTTGGGATCCAATATCGATCTTAATTAGTCCAGTATCCTTGAGTCAAGGGTGTTCTTTTTTAACTTCTTTTGATCTTTAGTACAATGGATGTTTGTGGTAATCTTCTACTACCACTCTAACTCTTAACTCTCTTTATGATTGATACAGAGCCTCTCCAACTATGAGCTATCTCTCTTTTCTCTTTTGTGAACAAAATAGATCTATTATATTGAAATACAATGCTTTAAGTAAGAGTAAAACAGAGATCTATGTTTGCTGGGTAGACTTGTATATTTCCTTCATCGCCTTCAAGGATATTTATATGTGAGACTGCTACCAGTTGGCTCTAATACCACTTGTTCGATCGAAATAATCAGGGCGTCATACGGAATCTAATAATTGCAAATCTTGAACGATGATAATTCAGACAACAAAGAAAATATACTAAAAGAGGCATAGTATTCTAATATGGTTTGATCATGAGTTGCTCTACATATGAAAAAATAATATAAAAACATAAAAACTATTGAGAAAAATCTCCCCTAAACGAGACACTTTAAATGATTACGTTGTGGATGCTACTGTGTTATGTATGAGAAGAAAAAATCTTCTATTTTAGAAGTCCAAAACGTTTCCTCCAAGAACAGAGAAAAATATGGTAGTCATTTTCCACAAATGAAACCGCCAAGAAATCATTTTAAAGTAAGACACAATTATTGTAGAATCTAAATAAAGTGGGAAATTCAAGGCAAACCCTAACATATTCTAAGGCGCCGTAGCATGTCTCCTTGTTCCTTTTATAAATAAACGTCTGTAATTACATGTTATTACAAACTTTCAAATACACATAATTTTACAAAGAACAACTGGTCCAAAGTATCAATAATAGCAATAACTAGCTATTCTTTAATATATTTCTTCTATATGGTATAGACGATCTCTTCAAGTCGAGCATGAGTCTTCTTTTGCAAAATTTAAATTGATGGTTGTGTTTTGCAGAATATAAACTTATGGGTCAAGTTTTACATTTAAAAAATATTAAAATCGCAATTTGAAATTGGAAATCCTTCCTTTTGGTGAATTTAAGATTTGAAATGATGATTTTAAAATTAAATTTGTTCACATTTCATAAACAAACGCTGATTTCAAATCAAAACTTCAAATTTGAGCCACAAATCCTATGCCAAACGACTACTGAATTGATAAAGGTTTAAATTGCATGTCAAGATCCAGGAAAAAACCATAAAGGTTCAAACTGCAGCAATTTTTTTTTTTCTAGAGTTTGGACTGCCATCTTTTAAACTCCAACTTGTTCTTCAGCTTCGAACTCAAGGGGTGTACAAAGTAAACCGACAAACCGCACCAAACCGATTTTAGTGGTTTGGTTTGACTTGGTTTGGTGTTGGAAAAAAAGCAGAATAATTGGTTTAGTTTGGTTTTAACTAAAAAAAAGTCAAACCGAACCAAACCAACCCGACATTATGTATTCAATTTTTATAATATTTTATACATAAAAATATTTATTTGTAATGTAATTTATAAATATTTCTTAAATTTTTTTCGAGTTTTTAATCTATTATCATATTATTCAAGCTTACTTAATTTGGATGTCAATAAGTTATATATCCTATGGATGTTAGGAACTCAAATAAAGTCCAAATCAAAACCAACTCAACACTAATGCTAACAAAAGAAATTCAATTTACCACTAGGAATGACAATAATATTGGATATCTATTCTTTAGTTTTGCATAATTGATTTAGGAAAATACATAACTTAAGTTTTTTTCTCTTTGTCATGTAATTAATACTTATTAGCCGTACTTATTTTAGCATGACTTAATATTTTTAGATTATGGTCATTTTCTTTATGGCTTGTTAATTAGCAATATTTATTTTAACCGATTTTATTAGCTTTTGTTGAATATTTTAATACAATGTCATTACTCTTCTCACATTTTGTGTGTTTTTTCTTAAGAAACACCTTAATTATATAGTTTTATCTTACTAGGACTAAAGAAATATTTGAAGTAAAAGTTATATGTTTTGTTCAAGACTAGCGGAAAAAACCGAAAAACCCGAGAAAACCACCCGAGGTTGAAAAAAATTATATTGGTTTGGTTTGGTGTGTAAATTGAAATTGGTTTGGTTAGCTACCTAGGGCAGTGCCATCGAGTTTTAAGTTACAACAGCAGAATTATAGAATGAGAAACTTCGAAAAGTATGACAAAATGAGTCTTTTCTGCTTTTTATAATTAGGAGTATTTTTATCTAAGTATTATTTCTGCATGAAAAAGTTGCTAAATTTTGAATAGTTTTAGGACTATGGCTTATTCTCAAGTCGTAAAGTGACTATTTGTGAGCTTTTCTCTCATAAGCCTAAAATAAAGTGTTACTACAAATAAACTGAAATTAGCTACCTAATATGTCGTTTAATTGTTCGAAACTAACATAAATTTTTGATAATCTATCATTAATCCATTGTCAAATAGGGTTAGAGATGAATTTTATTATTTAATTATAAAATTTGTCCGTCGCTAATTTTTATTTTTCAGTAGTGTGTATATACCCATGTTTTGTCATTTGACTTTACATACTGTAATAGTGAAGTTAATATTGTTTTTGTTTACTATGATTTTTTGACGTGAAATTTACATAATGGGAAAGCACTGATGTAATGAGTGACATATCATTACCCAGGGCCAAAAGTTTGGTCTTCTTGTTATTTGTACTCTCTAAACAATTAACACACAATTTGATTATTTTATTGTGACAATTATTAGTTTCGTAATCGTTAAACTAAAAAAAAGTTCAATTATTCTGATGTGATAAAACACAATTTTATGACTTTAGTGTTATGAAGCGTAAAATTTAGAAGCCATATGTGAGGTTAACCCGAACTCTTAACAATCAAAACCAAAACCAAACCGATAATCTGCGAGAGCCGATCTAGTAAAATCTTTATTGAGGCTTTCACACCATAAGATAAAATTTTAAAACAATATTCTTAAACTCCAAAACACTCTGGACAACAGGAACTAGTCTAACAAGAGAAACATAAGGTGATAATATAATCCGACCATATATTCTAATAAAACGATTCCAAAATGTACTTTCACTTAAATGGAGATATTTATAATTACATTACAATAAAATTAGAAGCGTATTAAATGCTCTATATAATTTCAATAAGTACAGTACAGAATGCAATAAATTTAATACGCACTCTAATCATTGCAACAATTATGAGGAATAAGTTCACTAGGTTAGCATTAATTTATCTGTTAAACTTTGGACCAATGTAATACTTTATCCCTCTTTCACTCAAATTAAATTATTAAATTACAGTAACCAATCTTCTTAATTATGAAAATATTTTTTCTTACTCCCTTTGTCTCAAATTATATGTCGTTTTTATTTTATTTTTACACGTCCTTTAAAAAATATTCCCTCCATTCACTTTTCCTTGTCCAATTTGAACTTTTCACCCTGTTTAAGAAATAATAAATGGAGTACATAATTTTCCAATGTACCCATATTACTTGATGCATATTTTTATTGGATTCGAAAAATGATTTGAAGTAAGTAATTAATACTATGGGTAAAACAGGAAAAAAAATTTGTCTTCTCTTGATATGCTAAAAGTGAAAATATATTTTTAGAATCTTTGGACAAGTAAAAGTAAACGGAGAGAGTATTAATTATGAGGGGTAATTGACTAACTTTACCCTTATTTATTTATAAGTTATAATCCCTCTTTATAAAATGTTTATTCTATTTATGTTTCATCTCCATTAATGATAGAATTCTACTAAGGGTAAAATAGTGAAAAAATAAATAATTGTGCCTTGAACTTCTAAAACGATAAATCTGAGACATCTATTAATTTTAATAACCATGACAGATAATTTTGGACGGAGAAAGTATGTAGTTAGATTGTTCTATTCTCTTACTATAACTAGTCTTAATTGAACTTTAAATGTTCGGGATTTGAGTTAGTTGATATATTATATACAATTGAACTGCTTGAGCTTGTAATCAAAAGATGGTGAGCAATATTTTCTTGATAATTAGAATTTCGATTTGACAGCCACAATACGGAATGCATTTTAATTTGTTCTGTAAACCAACAAATCAGCATTTAATTATATTTTCCTCTTTAACAGTAGAAGACAACGAACCAATAAATCAACATTTAATTCTATTTTCCTCTTTAACAGTAGAAGACGACGAATTAATTTTAGCAGTTCAAAGGATTGCATTATTTCATGCAATATTTGCCATTTGTCCAAAACCCTTCACCGTAATAATCTAAATCAATTAAATTTACAAGATTGTCCCTCCTATATAATTATAAATAGGCATTGCAGTTTTACACTTCCACACAATTATATATTTTCATGAGTTTCAATAAGTAAATTGGCATTAAGTGTATCTCTATATCAAATCAGCTCAGCTAAGAGAAAACATAATCATGGTGGCTTATACGAATGCAATTGCATGTCAAATTTGTGGCCGGATATTTCCTCATGCTGTACCCCTTCTCTATCATTTTGATGAGATTCATGAAAGAGAAGGTTATACTCTAGCAATACAACGAAATGGTAAGACCATACGTAAGAATATTGGTGTGATTTTTTTTTTTTTTTGGTTATAATCATTTGGCAACATTCGATTAGTTTGATTTTACGTGTAGGACATTCTTTTGTTACCTCTTTTAGGGCGGCGATTCATTCTGGTTCTATCCACAAATCACCTTCCTTATAGGAAGAAGAGAAATTTTGGATTCTTAGCTTATTTGAGAACTTTCTTATAGGAGAAAGCACTATCGACTAGAGTGTTTCTCCTTTCTCAGGCTCAACCCGAAGCATTTGGTTGAAAGTGGAGACATTACATAAATCCCACTAGATCCAATTTGGTATGTATTTGATACTATTGATCGGATTAATTTATATTTGTGTCGCGTCGAGTCCACTGAGTCATATAAGGCATTCTCCTGTTACCTCTATTAGGGCGGTGATTCATTCTGGTTCCGACGTCGGCAAATCTGCACCTTCCTTATAGGAGAAAGACGAACTTTGGACTCTTAGCTTATTTGAGAACTCTCTTATAGGGAAAAACGCTCCCAACCAAAGTGTTTCTCCATTCTCGGGTTCAAACCCGAAACAATTGGTTAAAGTAGAGGGCAATACATCCTACTAGATCATGTTGGGTATATATTTGTTACCATTCCGCATAAAGTACACTGCGTCGAATAGGACATTCTTTTGTTACCTCTTTTAAGGTGGCGATTCGTTCTGGTTCTAATATCGGCAAATCACCTTCCTTATCGGAGAAAGACCAACTTTTATTCTTAACTTATCTGAGAGCTTCCTTATAGGGGAAATCACTTCTAACCAAAGTGTTTCTCCAATCTCGGGTTCTAACCATAAACATTTGGTTAAAATGGAGGGCGATACATCCCACTAGACAATGTTTGGTATATATCCGGTACCATTAATTTGATTAATTTAGATTTGTATGGGGTTAAGTCCATTGAAGGGGGAAGCACTTCAAACCAGAGGGTTTCTCTTATCTCAGGACTCGAATATGAGACTTCTAATTAAAGGTGAAGGGATCACATCCATTTACCATGCCTCAACAAACGCATGCTACAAATTTTATAGACAATTTATTTTCTCCTTCAACATTTTATTATTAGCAGGTTCCTCGGTGTCAAGGAAGACACGTTTCAAGTTGGATTCTAAACAAGGGCACTTTCAATTTCCTTCAAGAAGAAATGGTTATGTTGTTTTTGTTACCAGGTTTGAACAACCAAATTTCAATGAAATGAACACAAGGGGTCAAGTATACAAAGATGTGGAGATGGACCCAGTTGATTTCACAAAGCCTTTTATCAAGAAACTAGACAAGCCCTTTACTTTTGGCAATGTTGAAGAAGGGAGGCATAGAAACTTGGACTTGAATTTAAAGCTTTAGAGTATGTCGTACAAGTTGTATTAGTCTTTTCTTTTGTTTGTAACTTGATGTTTTCTTGCCATATCCTCACCTCCCAACACCCCCCCCCCCCCCGGTTTTATTTATTTGTGTCTCTTCATTGTTGGTTTTTATAATTCAAAAAATAAACTTGTTTTTTGTTACTTTTTATCAACAATATCTAGGTGAGAGAATGCTGAAATTAGAACTTCATGTTGGTTGGTCATAACTTGAAACAATAGTCATGTGACCCAAGTATTAATTTTTAATAAAATAAAAATAAAGACTAAATATGAATCCTAATTGTATGGGGAAAAGTGAGGTTTAATAAACTATTGACTTGTGATGAATTAAATAGACCGTCGTTATAAATAAATGTAAATAAGCTCCCATTTTATTTATTAGAGGAATAATAAATACCAACTTGTTATGTCTTTTGAGTGTGGAAATTAAAGTAGTTCTTCCTTTGTGATCCCTAGTACTATCTAATTGTTTCTTTCACTTTGTTTTTTAATCTCGTTGCTACTACTGTTTAGTAGTATTGTGTATTATTACTGATACTTTTTCATCTCTCCTTGAGTCGGGGGTCTATCGAAAACAGCCTCTCAACCCGTCACAAGGTAGGGATGAGATCTGCGTACACTCTACCCTCCCCAGATCCCACATGGTGGGACTATATTGGGTATGTTGTTATTGTTGTTTCTTTGTGAAACATCAATTACTACATAATTGAGTTGAGCAAATCATTATTATCAGATCAGTTTAGGCAATACCCAAGTTAACCCGACCAAGAAATTAGGTCAAAGTGGACTTATAATAACCCAATAGACTAATAAGAAACTTCTTAAAAACATAATTTTTTTTAATTTGATTTGTTGAATATAGTCATGATAAAGGATTTTTTTTTACTAGTTTAGTTTGATAATGAGATTAATTACTTTAAAATAGAAACAAGCAAGCGAACACAAAATAATTGAGTTAGACGTGTAATTGAGTTAGACGTGTTGACTTATAACTTATGATTCATTATTTAGCCGAGATAA
>NC_081343.1:48564076-48605506 GCF_029784015.1 Lycium ferocissimum | reverse complement strand
AAGAAGAACAAAAACATCACAAAAAACCATAATTTATGAGAACAATGTACGCTATTTACAAACGCAAAAACCCCAACAAGTCAAACAAATACCCCAAATAAGGGTTTCTCGAACAAGGAACAACAAAATAAACAACATTGCAGACAAACCCATGTTCTTCTTCTTCTTTTTCTACAACTAAAATCATCAATTTCTACCAAATAACTTTTGGAATAAGTGAAACAAAAACTTTACCTTGATATTAAAAAAGAAGCGGCGACGTGCAACTACGATTTGAGGGTGAAGAAGAAGATGACAAGAAAAGAGGAGAGATGAGAGATGTCCAAGTGAAGGAGATTAACTGTTTTGGGAGTTTTGATTTTGAAATATGGAAGAAGTGCGAGGGAGTTGTGGGGAGGGAACGGTTTGGGATGTTTGAATAATGGGTGGGTGTTTTAGTATAATGGGTTGGTGTTTTGGGTTTTTTTGTAGTTTGTAAAAGATTAAGAAGTTTTAAAATTACATTTGAACCCCAATTTTCTTAATCCCAAATTTAATTGGGTTTTGATATGGGGTGGGCCCTACACGTCACCTTTAGTAATTTGGAGACTTTTTAGTCACCTTCAGTTAATTCTTCCAAGTGACTGGTTGCGGTACATGATTTTTGTAATGAAAATACATTTTTTTTACTAAATTTTGAGTAGTTTCTCACAATAATTCATATATTTCACAATTTTATCTCTGGAACAGATAAGCATGTTGGAATCTACTTTATTTACCTGACACCAAACTAAAGCTTTCTTCTATTGATTTTGAACTACAAACTCCAAATCTACTTTGATACGATTCCCACTTTTGGCTAAGTTACTTTTTGAAAGAGAATAAAGTGAAATTCTGCAATGGATTTCGAAATAAAGAACTTCATGGATAGACATCTTTTACTGTGGCACACATTAGACAGTAGTGCCACCTATAGCAAGACACATTCCACGAAATGACTATGCCTTCTCACTAATGTATTTTAATCTGGACAGGCAAAGAGGGGTTGCTCCTTGTTCAAGAAAATACATTGATCAGAAGACTTCAACTGATTTCTAGATGAATAAAACCTAATCCTTAGATTGAAAGAGTACTAAAAGTGTCCTGCAACAATGAACATCATTGTTCTTTCCATATCCTACCAGTAACTCTAAGCTTCAACTCTTTCCGGTCTCCACCAGAAAAGAAGAGTGCCATATTACGTTGAATGATGAGGCCATCAAAACTGTCTCGAACCTTACGGTGACTGTCCCTAATGCTTCTTGGTACCCCTTGCCAAATCATCTTCCTTCCATTGCCTCCAACTTCAAGACTGTAGCTAAAGTTCTTTGCCGATTCATCATCACCCATGAACCGTAAAAATGCAACATAAACTGGTGCCACTCCAAGTTGAAATGCTTCAAAGTGTAAACAGAAGTACTGACCAAAGCAACTGAAGACCTGGAAAATTTACAGGCACCACAATTTGTATGACGTATTCCAGATATAATCTCAAAAAGGTGCAGGACAAAAATGTAAGCAATAATATCAGCTAAAAACAGTGTAGGTTAGATTCTACATAGTGAAAAATACTTATAAAATGAGTACACCATAACATATAACCAGATATATATAGAACAATCCGCCAAGCTAAGCAACTTTGTTGGAAACGAGAAGATCCTGGTATACGGAATTTAACCCAGAAAGAGAGATCTTTTCCATCGCCACTAGCCCTCAGGTATTTCTCAGTTATCAAGAAACAACAATGAGATTTTGCCATCTTCGTCTCTCCAACCCCCAAAAGGCGCTCAGCTTAACATGGAGGTTGCCTCAAATGTTTTCCTGGCTCAAGGTTTCCCCAAAGATAATTTCACGAAAAAGGTCTCATGCCAGTGCCTTGTGTAAAAAAGATTGGATATTCCAGTTTATGCAGCCAATTGCTCTACCACTAAGATTAAAGGTATTCAGTCAAAGATCAAGGGCTTTCCAGCTTATGTAATAATGCAAATTCCTGGGTGTAAACTAAAGCAGCAATATTGTAACTTCTTGTTTGCTGTTTGCATATCTTCTTGGTACTCTATTTATGAAATTTATCTTACCATATCGAGGAAAAAAAGAACTTCTGAATCCAGCTGAAAGTCTCCCTTTCTTCAAATTTAGAACTCTATACAATAAAGGGAAGTGGAGAATTTGATTTGTTACTATTTCTATTATGAATAGGACTGGATTTATCATTTAGAAAGATTACTTCGCCCCGATTAATAGACACAAAAGACTTTCAGACAGTCTCAAACTTGCAGCCTAAAATTCAAGCAACCATGTGCCACAGAGGAACTGTCTAGGTGATTTGTTACCATCTGTCCAAACCTCGGTGGATGGTGGACAGAGTTACCTGGTACTTGTGGAAGGTAGCAGGAAGACCGTGGAATAAGTCGAGGTGCGCAAAAGTTGGCCCGGACACCACGTATCAAAAAATAAAATCATGCAACTATGCTTCACAGCAAAGAAGTCGCACTATTAACATTTCCAGAAACACAAATTTACTACGATTTCATAATTCTGTTTGTTAGAACTGCCTCATTTCAATTAGACCAAAAGCTAAGCTAAGCTGAATGGAAGAAGAGCAACAGTACTTACTGTGAGCATCCATGTAGCATTCTCCACTTCATGGGGATTTGATTTTACATAACGATGGTTGAAGGTACTGCCCACATGCATATCAACTTTGTGATCATCTTTTAAATGGGCAACTAAATATGGGATGTCGCCAATGACAGTGCACTCTGACCCCGCATAGGGGCAATTATAGGGTCTGAAAGAGCATTGGGACTCGTGCTTTAGCTTGCTGTAATAAGGAATAATGCCTATGCATCCAAAGCTCTGATATTTACATGGGAGCTCAAGAGATGCAGCAACCTTCTCCAATGCAAGGCAGCGAATATTACCGAGCTCATGCCGACATGTTGGACAGCGATTATGTACCCTAGGTTTGCAACCAGAACACAGTGTGTGACCATTGGAACACTGCAATAAGGGCAAAAAGAGAGGAAAATTAAATGCTGCATAGGGAGAGACAACAATAACAGCGGGAGTATCTTGGAAAATAAGTAGAATAACTATGCCAAATATAAAAGATATTACTCCAATAATGGTTAGTGACCGCAGATCAGTACTCCTCCTCTTCCATTTTACATGGTCCTATCAGGAATCAAATAATTTTTCTTTTTGGCAACGACTATCTCAAAGACATTCTAAATATTTTCAATAATATAAAAATGATACTTAGTAACTTTTATACATTTCCTGAATATGCAAAAATTCATCCAAGAAATTAATAAATCAATGTCCACCATTATTTTGGAGACAGAGGATATTTGTTTCACAAACAACTTTAAAATACAAAATATACAATCAACATGTGAATTGAATCAATCCTACACTATGCTGAAAGAAAAACCTGAACCGAACTCTATCTTTCTTTATGTGAGTTAAGTATTTTTAGTAAGTAACATTAAGCAAATATCAGCATTTATCAGTAAGAAATTCAGATAATCCTACCTGATGAATGGGCGGATACATAGCATTTAAGCATACTGGGCATTCCAATAACTCACGGACACTACTGGAAACTGTCACATTAGGTTTTGCTGTATGCTGAGAAAGCTCGTTCATATGTTCACCAATGTCCGTGCAGTCTTCAATCTGAGGAGGATTAATGACCTCAGGTTGACATCGCAAGTCCTCAAAATAAGGACTTCCAGTTGCCATTGCTGTTAAAAGCTGTTAATCCTGCGTACGACAAGTACTCCATCAAATATGGTCATTTACTTCAATAGTTGGTGATAAAGTAAGCACGTAGAATCTGATGACAGGTCCGTCTTAAAATTTCAGTAAGGCCATATTTAGACGCAAATAACTCAGTTACTTGATGGTATTTTCATTTCAGTGAAGGACAGAGCCCAGAATAATGAACTTTAAAAGCACTAAGCTACTTTCACACAGTAAAACAATAACATTTAACTAAACCAAAATGCAAAATGACAGCCCATTGAAAAGACCAGTTCTCCAAGATATCATGCTCCGTGACATATTAAGTAACAAAACTGACAAGTTCCCCAAAAGGTTTTATTGACATGGTAGTGAGAACTAGTGGGAAGAGATATCTCAAACACTAATGGAGTTTCCGTGGTTTACGAACATAAGGTAGAGGATGTGAACACCATTGTAAAAGAAACCTGCAGAAAACAGACCTCTTCCAAGTGCTATTCCAGACAATTGTTCAACTCTAGCAGGTCTTGCTATTACTTATGCTTTCTATGTGCACATTGTCTATATTCATATCGGAATCAGAAAATCAGGCATCTAAGTATAAAGATTTTCCACGCCTTTCTGTAATAAGATCAATAATTGAATCTACAATTATGATCATACATTGACAGTGTGTGTACCCATGAATCCCTAACTACAATTCCCAAAAAAAGAGCCGTTGGAAAAGGCGAAATTCATTTAAACACTAGGACACTCTCTATAGTATCTGCAATCTGAAGAATCAGATAAAGGTGGTGTATATGTCAGCTTTCCACAGCTCAACTTGTCCATCAAGAACCTACTAACTTTCACTAATACAGATACCGAGTAGTTCTGCCCATCATCTCTTAGAGCTGATGGCTTCAACTAACAGCACAAGAAAGAGAGAGATACCCCAATTTTACATTCGAAGACAAATCAAATATTAATAGTTGAGTTTGCCAACAGTATATACACCAAAAACCAAGAGTGGATAATGTTAAATTAACTAGGTCTGCTTATCTTTATCTGCTGAGGTTCCAAATAATATCATTTCTGAAAGCATAAATTTGACTTTAATAAGACAGATTGGGCAACAATCAAAGAGGACACATTCGATATAGCAACATGACCATCTCTAAACAACACAAATCCACAATCCATTAAACCTTCTTTGGCAGTTCACTAAACATTCTCAACTAAAACCAACAATAGCTGAAACTATGAAAACTAAATTCAAAATAATTGCAAAAAGAACAACTTTGAGAAATAATCTAATAGAGCTCAAATGATTTAACTCTCTCGCTAACCCGCATTTACATTTGCCAGTAAAACCCACAACAATCAAAAGACATCTTATTTCAACAATAAAAAAAAAAAAGGAACCAACCAACTAAAAAAGAAACCTCATTCAAAAGCAAACACACCCATAAATAAAAGATATAAAAGTAAAAACAAAAAAGAAATGTACCCAAGAAAGAATGACAACTTAAATTCACAAAAATACACAGACAACTTACTAGAAAAAGCATTTTCAAAAACGAAATGAAATATGCGTACCTAGGTATTAAGCTGACACGGATCTAGAATCTCAAAAACCCCATCACAAAATATGTTAAACCCCTAAGGAAAACAAGATTTCCCGTTAATCATAGTCTTTTCAAAATTCAAAATGAAGAAAGAATAGCTGAAGACTAATGCAGGGTTTCAATTTTTAAATTTAAAGGGAGCGTGTTGAAGGACAGAAAATTATTATTATTATCGAGAGAATACAAATAGTAGTAAAACGAAAGAGAAGAAGAGAGCTTGGGAAATATAGGGGCCCGCGTTTGGACATTGGATTAAACTTAAGCCAAACAGAGTACACAGAATAAATAGCCAGTGGGCGCCAAATGTGGGATTTGGTTATGAAGAAACAGACAATTCCCCTAGATTGGAGAGTTACATTTTGGTGGTGTTTCTTTGGTCGAGATATTTTAGAAATCTTGAAAAAAAATAAAAATGGAGAAGGGTTAAAAATGTCTTTATCATTTGTGATTTGTTTTATATTTGTCCTTCGTTAAGCTATCGGCTCATAAATGCTTGTGATATTATCAATTGTCTCAAATATAATTTAGGCTTAAGTCATCTACCGTCATCTAAATTTGTTCACAATATTCGCTTAGACACCTTAACTTAGGCTCGTTCCAATTGAACACCTACACCCACTAAAATTTATACCTATTAACCACTTTTTTAATAATCAACAAAAAATAGAAAGTGTGTGTAATACACTGGCGGTGGCATGACAAAATGACTAATTAAAAAATGACATGTGGCATTGGGGTCCAAAATAATTATAAGTAAAATAAAAAGAAAAATAATTTTAAACCTAAATCCTAAACAAGTTGCCGCCGCCGCCGTCCCAGCACTTCTTGTTCTTTCAAACCAAAATCTCCTCACATTTTCTCTTCCTTTTTTTTTTTCTTGTTGTTCGATCTGTTTTGGCTTTAGATTTAGATTTGATACTAATTTTTGGCAGAAGAGAAGGAGGGAGGAGAGAGAGAGAGTGTATGGTGGTGGTGGCAGCTCCATTTTTTCTGGCGAACGAGTTAAGGTAGCAGATCTAGAGGAGAAATATATATATATATATATATATATATATATATATATATAGGCTAAATAATGTCTTTCATGCACCTGTCTTATGTGTGTTACATGCATTTTGCCACATCAGCAAAAAAACGTTTTTTTTTTTCCTTAATGAAAACAAACTTATTGAGACCTTTTTTTCCTTGTCTATATTTTCACTTTTGGTTTCCCTTCCCTGGCCTACTTCCCAAACAAGACACATCACTCTTCTCGTTTTTTAATTATTTTCCGCTCTTTAAGAACATAATAATTAGATTATTATTAAGATAATAAACTATTAAATATGATTAGGTAGAAAAAGCATTGTTGAACGCTCTCACTGAAATAGGGAAAATACCAGAGGAAGGTTTATAGAAGGGGATTAATTGAATACAGTACCAACAAATCAATTACATATATCTAGTGAATTGTAGTTTCCAAAAATAAGAAAGCATTCCATGATTTCCTTTGATCTGATCATGGCTCATTCAGCTATTTCTCAGGTCAGTCATCTTTAATCTTTTTTTCTCTGTTTATATTTGGCCTATTTATCTATGTGTTTTCTAACTGCTACATGATAAATTTTCTTTAATGGGTCTTGAGGGAATCGATTTTAAAAGGTTTCCAAATTTTGCATGCAGGTCCCAGTTGTTGTTCCTCTCCAAACAGATTCCTCTTTTCCAAGATCCACCATGAAGGTCCTTAAAAATGTTCACTTTCGTTTTCTGATACTTGAAATGTGGGAATTTAACTTGTTTTTAATTTCATTGGACTGATTTAATGTTATGTTTGGTTCTTGGTTAGTAGTTGGTAAATACTTGCCGCATAAGGTGTTTACACCAAATCAATTAATTGAACTGTAGCGCTTAAAAGTTCAAAGTGAAAATACACATGGTTAAGTGACAAATGTGTGCATGAAACTAGAATGAGTAAGGAACATAAAAACATGTGATATCATAATAACTTTGAAACTTCTGTGGTTTAACACAAGATACAGAGCAAAATGTGCACTTTTGGTTGCTACTTATACTGATATATCCCTCGTCAAGTTGTCCGAGGATTTCCTGTTGTATGAAGTAACATGTTTTGCTCTATTGGCTTACACCGTCGGAAGTGATTTGACTAGAGTAATAGGCACCATTTAGTATTTATTGGCGAAGTACTAAATGGATATTTATTTCATTATGTTACAGGCTACAAATGTAACATTTACTGATAAATCATGGATCTCTATGCTTCGTGTCAATCTAAAAACCTCAAGATCCAGAAGCCAACACATTGTTTGTATGTCAGTGCAACCAGCAAGCAAAGACAAAGTTTTAGTATCGCCTTTATCACTTGAAGATGCAAATGGACCGCCATTGAATATTTACAAGCCCAAGGAACCATACATGGCAAAGATTGTCTCTGTTGAGAGGCTTGTAGGCCCAAAAGCTCCTGGGGAGACTTGCCACATTGTCATTGATCATGGTGGCAATGTTCCTTACTGGGAAGGGCAAAGTTATGGTATCATTCCTCCTGTAAGTATTGGATTCAAAAAAAAAATTCTTCCATTATCTTCATTACAATTCTGAGAGTTCTGTCCTTTCCCTTGTTTAATTTCATTTGATCTGTTATATTACAGTCTGAACGAGATCCATATTCTCTCTTTTTGCTAGCTCTTACCATATTTTTACTTGGTAGATTTTCTGTGTAAACTAACTTGTGCTTTTGCAGTTACTAGAGGGGTGTATGTTGTTGGCTCTAATGACCTACTGTTTGTTTGCCTGTACTTTGTTGTTCACTACTTGTTTATTTGTTTGATGACTCTAGAAATAAAATATAGCAGGCACAGTAGGCTTAAATGGATACTTTCAAACTACTCTAAAATTCGTGTTGTTCTTTTTATCCTTTGTTGGTAAAGATGATTCCAATAGATGGAGAGGTGCCAATATACATGGTGGGAAGTTCAGTTAAAAAAACCTAGCAATAATCACTGTATGTCAACCCCATCATCATAAGGTTAGCTGGCTGATAATTTTAGGATGAAGCTTCTACATTTCGGGTATGACCTGGACATTCTATGGTTACTGTTTCTGTTTTTCCCCTCATTGTTAATATAGAAATTTAATGTGAATATGCTTTTGACCTTGTACCTCTGGTATAACAAGCTTGACTTGTTCCTGGTCATAAACTAGTATTATCTCTACATAAAGCAATCTTCCAAGCTCATATTTCAATATGTTTCAGGGGGAGAATCCAAAGAAACCAGGAAGTCCCCACAATGTTCGTCTATACTCAATTGCATCCACTAGATATGGGGACTCCTTTGACGGGAAGACTGCCAGCTTATGTGTCAGACGTGCTGTCTACTATGATCCTGAAACAGGAAAAAGACCCTTCAAAAAATGGTGTTTGCAGCAATTTCCTATGTGATTCAAAGCCTGGTGACAAGGTACAGATTACAGGTAAAATACTACTAATGCTTCATAGATATTACCAAACAAAAATCTCGCATTCTGAATTTATAAAAGCCTTGCATATCAATGCTACTTGTCTCGCTCCAGGCGTTGCATAAACTCTCATATCTCTTCCTTTTGCTATCTCATCTTTTATCACATCAGTTGCTTTGGCTTGTTTTTTGGGGGACATTTTAGAATATGAAGAAAGAAAATTTTCTTAGGGCAGCAAACTGTTAAACAAGGTTATAAACTAGAAATTCTGATGGTCTGTAGAAGTTTTTTGATAATACATTAATCCATCCTCCTTATTACATAAAAATTCATTAGTGTTGGCTGATATTTACTTCACAATGCAGTATCCTTCAGAGTAACTTTTTTGGTACTTCCTATGGCTTCTCTGATCAAAATTAAAAAAATGCTTCAGCGCAATTTGTCTACGTTAAAGTGATTTTCTTTGTTTTAGTAATGGAACTGGTTTGCGCTGAGGAGGCTTTACATTTTTCTGAAAATGGAGCATGTTGAAATCATAATCTCTAGGTAACATTCAGGTTAACTAACCTTTTGTTTTTAATTTAATTGCAACTAGAATTTTTTTAGTCTATGGTTTTGTCTGCTAGTACTGCTTTTGTATTGACAGTATGTTGATTAGCACATCTGCTTATTCTTCGCAACAGAATGGAGATAATCTATTTTCTTAATTTCTTACTTATTTATTTTGGGGGTCGCCTATTCAGTAGGACTCAAGCTCTTAATTCTCCTTCATTGATTGTTCTTTGAATACTTTGGTGCAGGTCCTTCCGGTAAGATAATGCTGCTGCCCGAAGATAATCCTAATGCCACCCACATCATGATTGCAACTGGAACTGGTGTGGCTCCCTTTAGAGGCTACCTTCGTCGTATGTTCATGGAATCAGTTCCCACGTTCAAGTTCAATGGCCTCGCTTGGCTCTTCCTTGGGGTGGCAAACAGTGATAGCCTTCTTTATGACGAAGAGTTCACCAACTATCTTCACGAATACCCAGATAATTTCAGGTATGATCGTGCCCTTAGCCGAGAACATAAGAACAAGAAAGGGGGAAAGATGTATGTTCAGGATAAAATCGAAGAATATAGCGACGAGATCTTCAGACTTCTGGATGAAGGGGCGCACATCTATTTCTGTGGGTTGAAGGGAATGATGCCTGGAATTCAGGATACCTTGAAGAGGGTCGCGGAAGAAAGAGGCGAAAGATGGGAACAGAAGCTCTCAAAACTCAAAAAGAACAAACAATGGCATGTTGAAGTCTATTGATTAGGAATTGTGCATTATTTGTCATTGTTGCCGGAGAAACTTTACGTGCACTTTAAATGCTGTTGTACTGCCAGTCTTCAACATAGAAGTTCACTACTCAATGGTAGTCAGAGAATAAATGTGGGTAATTAGAACTTGCACTCTATATTTATTTTTCAAATGTCTATAATGGCAATTCTGAGATGAAAACTGTTGTCCATATTACACTTTTAAGGTTGGTGAGCATGCTCATTGTTCATATTCATGTTCATTTCAGCAAATATATGCTAATGTTGATTTATCATGGCTGAATAGAGAAGTGACAGAATTATGCAACATCTTACCAGCTGATGGTTACTTGCATTCTTTCTACACTGTTCTATCTTAAATAAATTGTTTTGTCAATTCTTCTTTCTCTATGCATCACTTACTACTACCAATTCTTATTCGTCGAGCTTTTTTTCCTTAGCTTTCTTGTGTTTCTTTTTGTATCTATAGGTAAATTAATCTTCATGTTTGCAAATCTTCAATACACCACAAAAAATATTCTTAACAGCCGCTGAAATGAGGAGAATATTTCTTAGCTAGAAAATATGAATTGATTGGTTTGGAGTCCAGCTGAGATTTCTTTTATGGATTGGAATTTGCTGTGGAATGTAAATTTAAGAATATTGCTAAATCTTTAGGTATTATAGTTCTGTCCTAAAAAAGCTAATCTTCTGATTCTAAGATAAACTGTAAACTTTTGCTCCTTCCACATATTAGAGATACAACTTCTACGACCATTTAGACTATTTAGCACTTCCAGTTTTCTAAAAGATTGGCCAAATGATGCTTGTCTCAAACAATTGTTAGCACCAAAATTTGAGCTCCAGTATGAGCAAGATACATAATCACCAGTTGAACTTCTGAGTCCTTACAACTGGGAGTAACAAGTTTGAAAAGCCCAGTCCACAAATAATGCTTGAAGGAGTTCCAATATGATACATAAATATGGAATCAAAGAATAATTAAAAGAGCAGTAGTATGTAACAAATTAAGTAATGAGATGTATTTTTCTTCTCAATTAATTCTTGACAGGAGGAATAAGAATCCACACACTATCATCAGATTCTGGAACAACTGTAGCAGAAAGACGGCAAGGTAAAGTCGTGGTAATGCATTGATCTTCAAAAGAGTAAGTGTAGAGGCTCCTATTTTCCCTCTCCGTGAAGTAGATGCAATTTCCTTTGATGCTGCCTCCTGTTTCCATACAAAAAGCATGAGCGTTGTCGATGAAGATTGCATGCTGCTCACCTATATTTTTCACCTCCGCCCATGCCTTTGTTGAAGTATCCGCTCTGAAGAGCCTGAATCCTGTGATGTCCTGCCGACCACGAGCAAAATATTGCATCCAGACGAGAAAGATTTCTTTGTTACATTCCATTAAGTAAGAATTCGTTTGGAATGGTATGTATATCTCATCGAGAGACTCATCTACTATTAGTTTCTGGGAACGAATCTCCAAAGGGTCAGTACTGATATCAGCTACGACCAACTCCATAGACCCGGTTAAGCCATAGAGCTTTCGATTGATACAAGTTGCGGCGTATAGATTACTATCGTCGTCGACTGTGAATCTATGCCTGACAAAATGGTCATCACCCGGATGGCAAGACATGACGAAATCGTCAGTAGCACTACCTACTATGAACATGATTCGACTATTGGGATCACTGCTTGGTGATGAAGTCAAGATTTGGCAAAGGCAAAACTTGCGATCTACTGCTGGTAAGTCCGGAAGCTGAATCTCCTCCTCCATCGTGGTCATATTTAGGAGAGAATATCTGGCGGTCGAATAGTCTTGTAATAGTACCCATCCATGATCGGAGAAGCATATTTTTTTTTGTCGCGCATCTTAGGGATGCTTTTTGTGTGGTAACGATCGGCTACTATGTTGTAGAACGTTTGTTTCTGTCTGTCAATTCCATGCGAGTAGACAAGCCAGGGATAGGGTTGTGTACTGACATCTGACAAGTATCTGTGCATCTTCTATGCTGCTGCTTTTCCATGATGGACTCTTTTTCTTCTTCAAGAAAAAACTAGTAAGAACTAAGAATAATTATAAGAAGGGATCAGTAATTACTAGTAATAAAAAAACAAAAGGGTGTCTTCTCTTTTGAAAACAATACTAACAATTTCACAAGTACACGAGAGAGAAACTCAACCTTTTGTCTCACAAGTGATTGCTGGAAGGCGTAGACTGCAATGTGAGCAACAAGGGCACTTAGGAAAAAGAAGAGCATAAATAACAAGTTTTGGAGGGCCTTTATATTAACTGATTCCAATACAAATTAGGTATCTTTTTCCTAAATTGATAAGAAGTGGGGATTTTTCCACTTTCTTGTAACGGAAGGAAAGCAATTACGTACTAATCCTTACTGAAGTGTGAAAGCCAATCAATCACCATAATAAATTTCATACTACAACCAAACTAGAAGCTGGTGTTTGTTTTCGCAGTTAGCAATACAGAGATTCTTCTCCATGGCTGCTGAAGAAAGTAACGTCGCTGAAGTTTTGCCTCCTAGTCCTGATTCTGTATGTATTTGCCTCTGCACTTCTTAATTATAGCACTAACTCTTTTCTTTTATTATTAATTCACGAGTCTATATGAAGAAAAATATTCGGCTCATAACTTAAGTCTCTTCGGATACAATTCGATCCTTCTACTGCCAAATCTCTATTTGTGGAAAAAGGGGAACTGGAATTCTCACTTGAAATTCCTATTAAAAACTAGGGGTGTCAATGGATTTTTAAAAACGGATTTAACCGTCCGAACCGAATAGTACCGAATCGATTTTCAGGTTATTTTTAATAAAGCCGACGGTTTCTATATAAATTTATAACCATACAGAATAATTAGGTATGTTTTTAATTTTATGAAAATTAACCGAAAAAATACTAAACCGTATCGAATAATATTTGTGTAAATATAAACATAATTACCACCCAAAGTCCTAACTCTAAAACCTATTCTACTACTCATATCGAAACTAAATTAGTTCTAGAATGTCGAGTAGTTAGTAGTAAACTACAAGGTAATCCAATGATATTGGGTAGCAAGCTACAAGTTAGTACATATATTTCCTCTCTAATGATTTAAATTTCTCTTATTGGATGTATATTTAATCTTAGTAGACTCAATTTTTGAGTCTCTTCTTGATTGATTTCTTCCCGCTTGTATGATCTAAATTATATTTTTTTGTTTTTGCTTAACATTGTTTTATACAACGTAAAATAGTGGGATGAATCTCTATTCTTGTTATCTCTCATGCTTTCTTGATTCATCACCTTTTAAACTAGTAAAAATGTCTAGAGGATTTTCGCCAAAGTCGTGCATAAAGTATACATGGTAGTTTGTTCTAACTTTTATTAGTGCCTTTTACAATTTTTTTGAAAAAAATATCGAAAATTAACCGAACCATACCGATACCGAAGAGAAACCGAGATGATGGGACGGTTTCGAAAAGTCTAATTTTGATTATACACAATAAAATTACCGAAAAATGATATAATATAAATTTTATAAAATAACCGCCCAAATCTAAGCACATTTACACCTTCCGCCCCAACCTAGGCTAGGCCGTCGATAGACTGACAGTAGTTAGGTTTAAATACGTTGCTAAGCTAATGCGGCTTGCTCAAGAAGAGTTGGAGAAATATATTTTGTTTTCTTCATAAGATGTGATAACAGTGATTTGTTCTGTTCACTTCTATTGGATTCACAGGAGAAACTATGGACAGATCTTCCAGCAGACCTTCTTCACAGCATATCATCCCAACTCATTGCAGCAGATTTTGCTGCCTTTCAAGCTGCTTGCAAGTCCTGGAAATCATCAACAAACTCTTTTGCAGTTTTCCCACCCTGTTTGATGTTCAGCAACTCTTTCATCATCCGATATGCAATTCCATTGTTGGTGTCGACATCTATGACTTGCCTAATGATGGCTGCACCCGCTCTTCAAATTACAGTTGGTTGCTAATGAATACATCCCACTACTACATGTGCTTCTTCAACCCCTTTACGAATCTCAAAGTTGAGTTACCACGTCTTGCTGTGGCCGGTCCACTATACGGTTTCTCTTTCTCCGCTCCCCCTACTTCCCCTGATTGCACAATCTTCTGCATGACCTCGTTCTGCTATGGCAAGATAATTTTTTTCATTCTCAAACGAGGAGAAGAGGAATGGACCGTACGAGAATTTGACAGGCCTGAAGATTACGACTCATATTATTGTGACTCCTTATTGTACAAGGGGAATTACTATTGTTTGGGCGAATATGGAGACCTCGTCATTTATGATGTCGAGAAGGATGGACCGCGTTGGATCAACTCCGCCACCACTTTTCTTCAAAACCGTCTCTCTCTACTAAGCGTTGCCAGAGTTTCATGGCGGAAAGTGATGGAGAATTGTTGGCGGTGTTCATGAGTTGTGACGGGGAATGGGTTCAAGTCTGTAAGCTTGATGAATCCAGAATGATTTGGGTGCCTGTGCATAATTTAGGAGATAAGACACTCTTTATTAGTCATCCAGCAACATTTGCGGAAACAATCTCAGTCAGAGGTAATACAGGGAACAAGATTTACATGCCTTGGTTTAATGGCAACGACAACAAATGCCTCTTTTACTCTCTGGATACTAGAAAATATCATTGCTTTGGTAGTTCTTGTTCCTATAAAACTTTGTATGGATTAAGAAGACCTTCTTCTAATACTTGGATCAAGCCTATGTCTGATTTGACATGTAATTCGCCATTTACGTGGTGAATTGATCATAAATAAAAACTTTGTACTTTTAGCTTCCAATGCAAAGTTCATTTAATTTTATTGTACCTTGTGATCATTAATTCTAAAGTTTGAGTGAGTGACAGAGGCCTAATATATGGGTTTAATTGTTGTGTATTTTCTATTTAAAAGAATTCCATGTAGACTATAGCATTGGTTTAATTTTTGTCTTTCCCTTTTTTCATATGTTTTCTCATTGTTTTTCAATTTCAATTCCCTGTGCTTGTGGGGTATTGACTTTCTCCTGGCAAGTTCCATTCAGCTAGTGGACCTGGTTTTTGAAAATAATGGAATCTTCCAATGGGCAGAATGAGGACGGGACCATTCAACAAATCCAGGACACGATAACTGTAGCCAGCTTTTGTTGCCAGCTAAAAACTCATCATGAAACTCAGTTTTACTTTATCTTCCGTGATGGACGTGATGGGAATTGTTGCTTTGATTGGAAATGAGATTATTCAAGAATACACATTGCTAAGATTACGCATTGAATTTGTGGTAGCAGATCTTTAATTAAATATGTATTTGTGATTGTTCCAGAAGAAATGAAATAAAAGAAATGCAACAGAATAATTTTTTTGTGCAAATGAATGTAGTATATGCTGCTCCAATATTTAGTTTGATGATATTTTCTATATTTGAATAATCCTACTACACAATAGAACACCGTGAAATTAACTTTTCCAATGTGGGATTTCACTTATACAAACGATATTGGGGAAATGTCAGTGCCTTGCACGGGCACGACCTATCTAGTAACAGAATAAGCCAATTATACGCAGATCGTTTTTCCAGAAAATCAATAAAGTATAGGGCTGCGCACACGTGCACTTTTTTTCCAAATCTGCTATGAATCACAAAATCTTGCTATGTTTGGTAAATTAAAAAAAATTCCCTATAATTTTAGTAGTATAGCGGGGTGTGGATTTTCCTTCATTTTTCTGACACCCTAGCTTAGGAAAAGTGTCTCACATCGACAAAACACAGGAGAGAGGTTGAGTATATAAGTAAGTAGATCTTACACCCTAGTTACGCGTTTTAAAGCCGTGTTTGTCTAGGCTCAAAACGGACAATATCACTAGCGGGCTGCGCTATTACAATTTTAGTCTCTGGCTCAACGCATAATTCGCTCCCAGAGAAAGATAAAGGAAAATGATTTACGTTATATACATGATCGATAATGTAAAATATGTTTTTACTCTATCATTATAGCTTAACATATGATAGATCACTTACCATTTTAATTAAGGTTTATCATAAAGATTTACTTGTAATTACGTTATATAAGTGACCCAATTGTTTAAATAGCCTTTTATCCCATACTCAAAAAACAAAGACGAGGAAAAGCTTGTAAATATATACTCCAACTATACATACAACTCCAACTATACATACAAAATAACAAAAAGAACCATCAAAAGATGTGGTGCGACGCATGGGGCTGCTCCTCCCTTAAGCAGAGGTTTCGGGTTCGCCTGGATACGAATATTTTTCTGAATGAGCCTTACACAGCGCGAATATAAAATAATTAGACTCCATTAATGTGGGTACCGGAAGACGAATGAAAAAAAAAAAGTACAACAAAAAGAAAGGAAAAAGGTACAAACATTGAAAATGAACCAGATTTACTATCCCTTTCGTAAATGAAGCACTGTAATTCTTCATTTCTGGACGAGAGCAACGTTATCTACTGTCGTTGACAAAGCTGTAATCTCTTTTCCATTTTGCACTGTTTTTTCCTTTCGGAACCTAAAAACAACATAAACAAACACGGAAACTACAAGCAAAACAACGCCAGTTGCTCCACAAACCAAGCTGGAAATCAACAAAACTTGCTTAACATGATCTTTAGGTGTGTGGTGAACCGACATTTCTCCTCTATCGCCGTTAATCCACGTCAGATTCTCCGCTATCGGCAATGCCACCGGTGGCTTAGTATTCCATTGCCCGTTACCGTTAAAGAACGATAGCATCTCTGGAACGACGTCGTTTGTAGTGGTAGTGGATGATGATGATGTGGATGAGCTTTGATTCGTTAACCCGTGCTCAGCTGGACGGAGTTCTCTGGCATTTGATTGAAACAACGTTATGGACAATAATAATATGATGAATGTGAGTGCAACATTGTGGAAATAATGCCTCATTGTAGTAGAAATGTTTGAAGGATTGTTGAATGGAAATGAAGAGTGTGGTATAGTAGTAGATGAGATTTTGGGGTTGTATGGTGGTGAATTGAGTGTAATATAAATGAAGTGGGAGCACATGTGTTGGTTTTGCCAGTTTGTCAAATTCTTTAATTCTTACAGACTGCGCGTGATTTCTTGTCGGCTGAGACATGTAGGGCCTGTTTGGAAAGCCACCTGCTAATTGGAATTGGTGTAATTACTGGGGTAGTAATTATAAGGGTAGTAATTACACACCTGTTTGTTTGTCATAATGTAATTACGATGTAAATTACAAGCGCTGTTTTTAGTTGACAAGTGTAATTACACAGTTAGTTTAATTTAAAAATAACATTTGATTATAAAAAATTTAAAATTAATATTTAGAAAATATGTGCCTATATTAAATTAGTTATTTAATAATACATTGTTTCTTGAAAATATGTTAATTAATAATCATATATTTGTAACTAATATTGTAAAAAATAATTGATATATAATTTCAAATTAATAATATTTTAATTTTAATTGATTATAAAACTTAAAAGCATACCTTTTTTGTGAGAACATCATGGGATTGGATGTTTGACAAAAAAAATAATATTTATAAAGATAATGTCATAACATTATTCAAATGTTTGATAATAATTCTATCAACTGTAAGTGAAAAATAAACAGCATGCAATGTGAAACAACAAGTCAATAGTACTAAAGCAAATATTTTTAAAGTAAAAAATATAACCCAAATTCAAAATCCAAAAAAAAAAAAAAAAATCTAACATGATACTCTTATGTCAAATTCCAACGTTACATAAGTAAGTTTCAACGTAACATAAGTAAATACTCCTATAATTCAAAAGAAAGGAAAATATGGTTTATAACCTCTATTCACAACGAAATTCTACTTTAACAACGATACTTATATTATATCTTGAGTTTGTTAATGGCTCATTCTTTCTAATATCAAGAGATGTAGTTTCAAACATTAGAATATTAACACGGTAATGCTAAATGAATAAAATAAAAAACTAAAAAAAATACGACGCAATTACAAAATGGAACCACTAAGTAAATGTTGGGAATGAGGAGAAAGGAAATGAAATATAAATACTATAAAAAGAAAAATATATTTAAAAAATAAAAATAATTAAAAAGTAAAAATAAAAAAAGAAATTAAATAATAGAAATAAAAAATAAATTAGAAAATAAAAGAAATTAAAAAATAAATTAAATAATAGAAATAAAAAATAAATTAAAAAAAGAAAAAGAAATTAAAATAAAATTAAAAAGAAATAAACTAACGGTAACCATGTAATTACGGGATGTAATTACACCCATTCTCGACGTGAGAATTGGGAGAGTGTTACACTCTCTCAATTACATCCACCCCACCTAACTCACAGAATTACCCCAGCCAACAAAAAATCCAACCGTGTAATTACACTCAATTCCAACACTCCGGGTGGCCTTCCAAAATGGCCCGTAATAAAACACTTAGAAGAAAGGTATATGTCCGTTTGTTTGTTAATTGGACTAACCAATTCTCATTTTTTTGCGCGGATTGCCCTTCTTTTGGGGTGGTCTTTAAATTTTGCCCCTTATATTTGATTTTTAAATTATGCCTCATTTTGGTCTTTAATTTTTGCCCCTTGTATCAGCAACTCGAGCGTTCACGTGTAAATCGTGAGGCTCGAGTTCGAACCCCCGCTCAAGCATAAATTAAAAAAAAAAATTGCAAGGCAAGGTTTGGGTCGCGTGTATGCGGACCGCATATACTTGTTAAGGAAATTACTAAATTTATGCGGACCGATACCATGCCTTTAAAGCAGACTTGGCATAAGCATACCGGATTTGACATAACTTTGGTAACTTCTTAACAAGTTTGCAGGTAGAATACTTTAATGAGCAACTTATACAAAGACTGACATATATAAGAAATTACTAAAGTTATCTGGACCGGCGTATTTTTTATATGTCCGATATAAGTTTGGTAATTCCTTCACAAGTTTATCTTGGGCATACTTTTAACGGGGCTTTTATCTTGTCAAGATAAACGTGAAGGAATTACAAAGTTATATGGACCCTACTTATGCATACTTATGCCAAGTTCGCGCTAAGTATAAGATGGGTCATATGATAACTTTATTATCTTCAATACGTGTATGTATAGGCATAGCGAAATTTAAACTTCCGTCTTGCGATTTTTTTTTTAAATTTTAATTGTGTGGAGGTTGAACTCAAACCATGGGGTTTAAGTCAAGGGCAAATTTAAAGATTTTAAATATGAGGGGCAAAATTTAAAACAGAAACCTAAAAGAAGGGCAATTGCGAATTGCCCACCAATTCTTTGGTTAAAATAGTCTTTTTACGTTACAACGTCACTTAAAAAACTATTCACATAACTCGGAATAGTAAAAGTTTATCAGCATATGGTGATTAAACATGTCTTTACATACGCTTTTATTACTAAACCAAGTAAATCATGGTAAATTAGTTATAAGTATAGTTTAATGTACACAGTAACTGTGATTAAATATTGGCTGAGCGAAACATATGAAATTTAATAAGAGTAGCAAGTTATAGTGGATAAAGTAAAAATTTTACGTGGGTATAAATTAAATAGCTTCTACAAACTTGTTTTGTTGGGATAATACTCAAAATACCCCCAACATTTGACCAAAATCTCAACTACACACCTACGACTGCTATTCCATGCACCCCCCCGGACAAATTTTTTTGTAGCAAAATGGCCCTTTTTTTAGATGTAAGAGAGCGTGAATACACACTTGATGGTAAGGCGCGTGACGCCTTTAAAAATCTACTTTCGACTGCTTTGGACGCCAACTAAGTTCTTGCCACATGATCGATGCCGTAGATAAAATTTGAACTCCCTCCATTTTTAGCTACTTCATCTTCACCCTATTTAATATCCATCCCCATTTTTGTTGTCAAAATAATATCCATTATAAACGAAAATCTCAATTGAAGAAAATCCACATATGATTCCGAACAACTTGTTAAAGAACAACTTTCCACCATAAACGAAAATCGAAGAAAAAAAATGAAAAATCAAGAAAGAAAAAGGAAAAATGCGGAAAAAAAAATAAGGATGAAAAATCTAATGCTGTTAAAGAAAATCGATTGGAAGTTGCTTGTTTGGAGTTGCTACTTGTTGCTTGGTTGGAGTTGTTTAAGCACTAATTCTTTGAGTTGATTTGGGGAGAAAATTAAACTCTATTCTTAAGAATTTGGAGAAAATTTGAAGAACACTAAATGAGTTTCTCTAAATTCTTGATTGTTTAATCAAATTAATGGATGAACTTTGTTCTATTTGGTGTTAGGAAGCTTCCTTTCACATTTGGGTTTGTTTGGATTAGATTTGAGCAAGTTGGTGTGATTTTTTTTTCAACTCCTAATGAAGATGATGATGATGATGATAATGTTGATGAAGATGAAGGAGAATTGGGTATGGGTTTTCAGATCCTTAATAAAAATGGAGTATGGAAAATTGAGAGATTTTTTTTTTTTTTTGAAGAAGAAGAAGAGTAGATGGATGGAGGAAGGGGGGAAATTAATAAAAAAATGGGGCAAAATTAAACACGTGGCACGTGGGCGAGGGCGTGTGGACAACCGCCATTTAATATTTGGGGGTTGGCAGATTAATTACTGCAATCAAAAAAAAGGGAGCATTTTGATCTTTAAAAAATTTGTTCGGGGGGTAATAAGCACACAAATATTAGGTGTGTAGTTGGGATTTTGGTCGAAACGTTGGGGGTATTTTGAGGTATTATCTCTGTTTTGTTTGGACGGAAACGTTATTTATTGGACCACAAATGAATGAATTGTCGTACTGTCTCAACGAGTGCGCATCTTCCTTTGCTCATTTTTTTACTTTTAAAGAAAATAAAGAATTTAGACTTCTATAAAATAATTTGTATCGTTTCTTCTTTTTGTATAAATCTCACAAGCTTTGAAATTTAAGTTCATTAAACTCAAGATTTATGTTTTTTGACGGGGGATAAAGCGTTACCCCCCTCACCTAGTAAACGTTTTTATACGACACACCTACTCTAATGTTTGGTCCTATCACCCCTAAACTATTTAAAACCGTAATATTTTACCCCTAAATCTTGGTCTTGAAGCAAGAAGTGTGTTTACTGGCTTTGAGTGAAAGCATAAAAAAGCAAAAAGCTTAATTTTTTCTTAAAAATTTGTATTTTCTTAAAATATGAATATAAATATAGTTTTTCACATTTTAAAAAATAATTAATTTTTCAAAATTTTATAGAAAATCAGTTTTTTTTTTCAAATTTTTGACACGAAAAACACTTTTTTCCGGATTTTTTGAAAAATAAAAGTGTCCTAAGAAAATGAAATCATGAAAATCAAGATCTTTTAAGACATTTTAAAAAAATAATCAAGCTTTCCATATTATTAACAAATCCATTTTTCCATATTTTAAAGAAAAAATCGCTTTTTAATTCGCATTTTTTTTTTTTTAAACGGGTTTTAAAAATGATTTTTTTAAAAGAAAAATCAGTTTTTTAATTCGCGTTTTCAGTTTTTTTTTTTTATTTTTAAAAACGGGTTTTAAAAATAAATTTTTTAAAAGAAAAATCATTTTTTAAATTCTCGTTTTCAGTTTTTTTTTTTTTTGTTTTTAAAACAGCTTTTAAAAATAAATTTTTTAAAAGAAAAATCAGTTTTTTAATTCACTTTTTTTTTATTTTTAAAAACGGGTTTTTAAAAATAAATTTTGTAAAAAGAAAAATCAATTTTTTATTTTTTTATTCTTAAAAATTGACACGTAAAAATTTGAATATTAAAAAAATAAAAATAAATGCGCATGTGTGAGGAGAGTGTATGCGGCTATAAAGTATGAGAGTGGGCGTCGGCGTTTAAGGGGTAAAATATTACGATTTTAAATAGTTTAAGGGGGTGATAGGACCAAACATTAGGTAAGGTGTGTCGTAGCAAAAACGCTACTAGGTGAGGGGGGTAATGATGCCTTATCCCTTTTTGACGGATTCAAACTTCATATTTTCTTATACTGTATTAAACTAACTTTCTAACTGATATTTAATTATTTAATTGTAAATTTATACTCCTATGTACCAAAATAAAACTTCTTATCTAATCGAACCGTGCCATATAATACAGAACAAGTATTGAGATTATATATTAAAACATCATAGTCGCAAAATTGTACACTCTCTAATATTTTACGTCATCCCTAAATCTCTAATCTATATCCTTCATTAACAATTTGCTTACCCTTAATTCTATCCAGAAATTAATCAAACTCATTCAAACGCAGGGGCGGAGCCAGTAAGGGCTGAGGGGGTTCATCCAAATATCCTTCGGTAAAAAATTACATTATATATATAAGCTGAAAATTATTTTTTATGTATATATAGTAGAAGTTGAACCCCTTGACTTCTTTATTTGTCTACTTCTTTATATTTTTGGATCCTCTTAATTAAAATCCTGACCCCGCTGCCGTTCAAACGAACGAAAAAAAAGAAGGTGGAGGTGGGGGGCGGGGGTAGGGGAGAGAGAAAAAGGTTGCTATCGAACACAAAAGTCAAATGCCCTAAAACCTATCAATGATAATGGGTCAGATATTTGGTATGCCTAATGCCTTCAATAATTGTGTTGCATTTAGTCAATTATCTTTTAGAAAAAGATGTCTCAGAAATGGAAACTTTTTGAGATTTATTAATTAGTACATCTAATTGGGGACTTTTGGTAACAGGCATGGCCATAGTAGCTTCAATCATGCAGGCATATATTTTTACCATAAAGTTAGTCTTATTGAAAAAAAATATCATTATCAAAGTTTAAAATTTAAATATCTGAGTTGAGATATAGAACGTTGTGAGGATTTACAAAATAAATAAATAAATAAATACAACTAATTTTGGATAGAAAAAAATTCAGCAGATGTTTCAACTCTCAACTAATTTAAATTCGTGTCGCCTAAGGTTCATTCGAGGGGAAAAATTTCATTTTCGCAGCTCTAATTCGAAACTTTTAATTAAGGGTACCTTGTAATTGATTAAATTCTGTTACGCTCCCATTATGCATCTTAACTCGTGTCTTATCTCGCATCACAGTTTTCTTCCTTTCTTTTCAAGTGCAGGTTTACAAGGTTCGTGTGTTAAAAATTGCAGACAAAAGATCCAACATGGTCACTGAACCAACAAAGACAAATTTTATGTGGATGATGGGTCCCCGGTCAACAATTAGAAAATCAAACTCACAGTAGTCAGTACGTATAAATTTCTTGCTTCGTGTGGACATTTGTTCTTGTCCTCTTATTAAATTTGTGCCAACAGAACTGTTTCTGTTAATTTAACTGGTGGTTCTTGTTGGTATAATCCACAGTGTTGGCACATGAAAAAAGCTGTTTTAGTTCACGGGAAAGTATTCTCAGGTGTCGTGTTTTGTTCTTTTGCATCTGAAGAATCCAAATTGTACCCAAAAGTATAATAATCTAATTAAAGATTCAAACATTTAATCAATTCTTATATACGCGTGCATGAACCTGTTGGCATTGCTTTAACATTAGCGGTGGGAAATTCACGTGTTAGGGTAAAAATGAATCAAATTAATAAACGGATCATGATAGTTTATTTAAAGTATGCTTCAATCAAAATGTGTTAGACCAAGTAGGCTAATGAGTCGTAACTTAATTTGTCCAACATGGCCGTTTTTATATTTTCTTTTCCTTAAAAAAAGTGAAAGCTAATGTATTTTTAAAAAAATTATTAGCTTAAGTTCTTCAAATCTACTTAATTATAAGTATTTAAATTTGACTTTGTATGTTTGGATTTGCATTTTCATTTTGATCAGTTAGGTTACGCTCTTTTGACTCATTTTAACACAATAATTTAACTGGAAATTTAAGCTCAAGTCGTTAGGTCAAGTCAACAAACTAATTATGATTCAAGTTTTGTAAAATTGAGTATCTTACTAAAAGATGGGTTGATTTTATCAAGTCTATGCTACCACTATAGTAGATTGCCCTATAAAACTTACTCGCATACATGTTTACACTAATATAATCTTGAATATGTGACACAAGCCTTAACATATACATTTATAACTAAATCATAATTAATTAATGCATATTCTCATCTTAACTTATAGCTTGACCATGATAAATTATATGTTTGTGTAAACACAAAGTACTAGCAAATAATTTTACCATAAGTCTCCTCTCTCCTACTGGTTATTTCAGTTTTGGTGTGCTATTTCGAAGGCTGCTGTGCAAGACTATTTATAGGAGTCCGGAATCAAAATAACCTCAGAAAAAAGTTTTAAAACCAAACTACCCCAACAAAAAAAAAAAAAGTTACAAAATTGCGCTTTAGCCGATAAAGGGTCCATTTTTTTTTTTTTTAGCCACTGATTAACCACTCTTTCATTACACTTTTTATACGTACTTTGATCATAGATTAATCATGCTTTGGGACAGAAACTTCAATATTTTATATAGAACCCTACTTAATTTTGTGCGATTAATAAGGTAGGCTCGATACATCAAGGATAAGAAAATCTTCGGATTGCCGTTTTAGTGGTTGAAAGTGCTCGAACGCCATTTTTGTTTGAAGGCTTGGTGTCATTAGCTTTAAGTTCTTTACGAATACTTTTGTTTAGATTTAAGTTTACTATTTTTTAGTCAAAATTGCAGCATTCATACAAATCTCAAAATAATTAAATTGCATCATTCATAACAATTTGAAAATACTTAAACTTGTTCATTAATAAGAACCCAAACTTTTTAAAATACAATCGTCAAAAAGAAAACAACTTAAAAACATTAAGATTAATGCCCTTGAGTTGATCTTCCGCCACCACGCGAGATGTGCCACCACCGCTAGATGTGCCACCAGCTTGCTAGAGATTACAACCACGAAAGTTTCTCTGCCACGAGAGGTACTTCCACGCGAGATGTAGTTTGACCACCGTCGTAGGGGATACTTACATTATCATGACCAACATAATTGCAAAATGAGCATTTTCGAGTGTATCTCCCCGGTGGAACATCCATTTCATTATGAATACGGGAGTATGCTTTCTTTTTGAATTTAAGGATAAATGCTTTATTTTTGAATTTAAGGATAAATGCTTTATTTGCAATCATTGAAAATGAATCCGGTGACCCGATAACTCTGCTTTACGAGTGGGTAGAAGCTTCCGACATACGTTCTTGCATAATTTTCAAGCTGTATATTCCTCGACCATGTACGCGGGCGTTCTTTCATTACGATAAAACACTTGAAGGCATGAGAACATGGCATATGATATGATTGTCACTTGCCGCGTGTGCGTGTTCTTGGAATCTCGCAAATTGTGTGGACGTTACCTCACTACCTTGGTGCGCACTTGTTGTGAGTTCAAATATGTGCTCTGCGGTGTATCACGTCCGGTCATGTTCCACGAGCCTTATATTTGTGGTACTCGAACGGTTGTGACGATTTTGGCATCCATCTTAGACTTGGCTGCTTTGCATGTGCTTTAGTCTCTTTTGATTTATTGACGAACCGCTCCTGCAACTTGCTTAAAAAATCATTCTCGCCATTGCGATGACGGGTAGTCCCCGTGCGATTTCAACAAGTCATTGAATGACTCGAGGCATTTGTTGTCGGCATACCCATGCCTTACGCCGTCACCGATTTGTAATATCCATTTGTCTTTATCGGTGCATTCAACCGGTGGAAGGCTTCCTCGATCGCCCGCCTAATAATGTCCATCTGCCGGGTTAAACTTCTTATAATGCTGTTGCGGCATACACTCCAGTTGCAAAGTCTTTAAGGATTCGATATGCCTTTTGAGTTTGCCTTCAAATGCCTTAACGGACAATAACGATGGTAGGCAAAAGGTGGGCACATACATTGCAAATTGAACATATTGTGCAATATGCAGCATTTCTATACGAGATCACACATATAACCATGACATCCTTAATAACGTGTTGCCTTAAGTAGTCCAAAAACATACCCAGCGTCTTCTAATGCTCTCGTTAGCTTTGCCAACGAAAGCTAGAGGAATATAGCTCCGTTTGCATCCATTCCAAGCTTTCAATTAACTTTATGTCGTATATCCCGTACACATGTGTTCCCATCTATTGATATTACGGGCTGATAATAAGCAAAACCATCGAATGCATGGTTTGAATGCCTGACACAAACTCGAAAAATATTACCGGGCACACCGGGCTTCGATTTGAGCTTCCATTCAACAACGTTACCATGATTGAAGTGTTGTAGAGCCGCCATGTATCTCGGCAACTTCTTGAAAGAGCCTTTCCAATTGCCGTAGACTATCTCATGTGCACGCCTACGCCTTCCTCCTACTAACAGTTTTGCTATATACTTTCAGGACGGCTGTAATACAATCTTTAATAGGGAACCTGAATAAGTTGAAATATCAGCATATAGCAACGAGGAACATTATATTAACACCAAAAATAAAATAAACTTAGGCGAAGGGGATACCTTGGGTTTTTTCCAATGTCGCCAACTAACACACGAGCAATCATATTGATATCTAGATTGCAATGATCATCTGGGAGGTCGCCCATATCACAAGTGTGCTTTGTGTAGAACTTTGAAATAGTCCACATCTTTTCAGCAGTTTCCTTACCACGGAGCATCCATTTGCAGCCTTGATATTTTAGCTTGCAGACCAATCGCCAAAGTTTTCGTGTGAAATTGTCAACTTTAAATTCCCTCATCCCCTGGATGCAATAAATCATAACAGCCCTTTGCACTGATTTTTTGTTGAAAATCATGTCTTTTTCGGTATGAGCCTTTTGTTTTTAAAAAGATCCTTTGGCTCTTTCCTGGCTTCGCCGAATATGATCATCATCCCTAGTAAAGACAAAGGCATACGGGCGATCTTGAAGATGATCAAGATAGGAGATCTCATCGGAATGCCAGAATCGGGGTCGACTCTTGCTGTTGAAATTGGCTTTGCGGCTGAACCGAGTCGACTCTTCTTGTTCAAATGGTTCTGTGAATTCAGTTCCTTACAGTGTGTGGGACTGTTCATCATGTCTTGCAACGGTTCTACTTGCTATTGAGGATTAGTTCTGACCTCGACCTCATCGTCACTTTCCTCATTAGGTATTTCCTCGCTGCTCGCACGATGATGTCACTATATAATTCGGATAATCCGGACCATCCATAAAGGTCTTTGCCTATAATTTGGTGCAACCACCACATTCTCCCTACATAAGAAAGTAGAGTATTTTAACTACTACACATCAAATAATACTATTGATGTTAAAAAAAAAAAAATAGACGTACCGATAGTAATCAACTGCACCGAAACTTGAGGAAGGACCATCGTTTTGAGTAGTTGGATAGGCTGAGGATGTTCCAACCTGATTCATCCATCCCGATGGAGGGGCTGTCCGATATGATCCATATCGGGTGTATAACTCCTAAATAATATAATCGACATAATAATAATAATAATAATAATAATAATAATAATAATAATAATAATAATAATAATGTAAAAAATGAATATTTACCATTACCCATCAAATTGTTGACTTAAACTATCCAGAGGCATTTGGCTCATCAAAATGCCTTCATAAGTACTCATGTTAGGGTAATTATGTTCATAAGTAGGTTCCGCTTGAGTGACTTCGGCCTGAATTCTAGACATGGCTTCCCGACGAGGTCTATTTCGGGCTTCCCGAGAGCCCAGCCATGAATTCAAGTCGATTAATGGAGACTCTATGTACATTTCAAGGACGTTTAAAATTATCCATTCCTATAATCATGAGGGCGCCTTCAAATAATCCGTCAAAGAACCATCGTCTTGAATGTACCCACTTTGTCCATAACTAGTTACACCTTGCGGCGTAAATGACATTGGATATTTTCCAATTATATTTAAATCAAAATCACTCCTACTAACCTTGTAGTCTATTATACAAGGCTTGGAGTAGTTTTGAGAATTTTAAGTCAAGTGGAAACTTAACATGGTATTTTGGGAGAGAATCATAGCGCAAATTATTTTCCTCGAATATAATTTGTCCGTCCCAGAATAAAGAAACTCTAATTTTTGGAACATCTTCCATTTTTTGACTAATTTAGGAGGAATACAAAATGCAAAAACTGGATGAAACTTAGAATTTGTGTTAAAAATTGGATGAAACTTAGAATTTTTTCTCTCATTCGAAATCTGTATTAATAAGATTTGAAGTTTGAATATTGAACCAACGCATGCATGCAATTAGTGTGTCGTGCAGTGTTACGTCAAATCAAATTAAGTACGGAGTGTTGCATAATGCATGGATGCAACCGCGCTATATCGGTCCCTGGCGAATAGCGCGGTAAATCTTTAGTTATTACGACATAACGCGATAAATTATTGTGTTATATACGTATAACGCGATGGGGTGCTGCGTGATTGTCATAATGCGGTATTTTACTGCGCTATATATCGGTTGCAATATGTTGTCACCTCAGCGCGGACGAGGAAAAACGTCATAATTCGAATCAAAGTTTAAGTGTTATATAACGTAATTTGACGAATAGTTACCAACCACACAAAATTTCACACAAAATTGAGTTACTATGTCGTTTTTTTGATCAATTTAGAGATATTAGTCGTGTTATATCGTTCACTTCGAGAAAACATATTCGACGCGATGGGTAGGACATGGGAATTGGGTGAAGATTTTGAATACTCAAACAACCGAGCCGAGAGATACGACGACATTACAACGATACGATGACGAGAGGAGTGAAATTGGCGTGTTAGGGAGGGCTGTGACAACAGACGAAAGTTAGCGTCGGTGGGGCTTAAACGCCCGAAAAAGTGCTGTGTCAATGCCTCGTGGAACTCCACAAGACTATAATTTTGCTCTTAACCGTTTTGCAAAGAAAGCAATCGAGATGCAAATACGTTACCTTAGGGTAGAATATGGTGTACATGGTAGCACGAGATTTAGATCAGTGGGATTCGGACGCGAGATGTCCGTGAAGATTAATATTTTTATATAAAGTAAGTAGGTAGGGTCATAAAGACCCCCACCCCCCAACTAGGAGTACATGGGGTTTGCAAGCATATAAGTAGCACTTTCTTTTGTTATTAGACTACGCGTATTCGATGTCGAGTAGTAGAAACTCGGCTTGGTCTTTACTCTTTCCAAAAGAACCAAATAGCGATGATGAGTTCAAATCATAGCGGTTTTTCGAGCGATACCGGTGATTTCAAACTAGATGAGCAAAATCCCCGCCTTATAGAGCGTAATGATGATTTGCACCTTGTGAAATATTCGGATCCGCGAGAATATTATTGCGGTTTTACGCAAGAATGGTCACGTCGACACAGAATCGGAACGCCTTATTCGTGACTTAGAAAATCTCAACCTCCAATCCCAACAAGGTATTCCATAACCATGCCTCAGTAGGTCCGAAACTTGCAGAACTTTGCTGTAGTGCAAGATTAGAAAACAAAACAACGGAATCTTTGGCAAGACGATGTAGATTTTACATGCTAAAAGTTGGCGAAGAACAACATCATCAACCAGGTAGAGAACTAACATCTCCGAAAAAAGATGTGTCTTAAGAAACCGCCAATATTTTTCGGGACGATATTGAGGACTTATTACGATGATAATTAAGAATGTTGTGATTTTAGTTTTAAGTTTAATTTATGATGATGTTGTTATTTTGAAGAATATTAGTATGTTTACATCAATTCAAGGGCATGAATTGATGAATGTATTTTAAGTTTTTTTTTTCTTTTTTTTTTATGGTTGTATTTTTACTTTTTTTTGGTTTATTATTAGTGAATAAGTTTAAGTATTCATAAAGAACTTAAAGCTAATGACACCAAGCTTTCAAACAAAAATGGTGTTCGAGCACTTTTCAACCACTAAAACGACAATTCGAAGATTTTCTTATTCTTGATGTATTGAGCCTACCTTATTAATCGCACAAAAATAAGTAGGGTTCTATATAAAATATTGAAGTTTCGAGGTCCCGAAGCATGATTAATCTATGGTCAAAGTATGTTAAAAAGTGTAATGAAAGAGGGGTTAACCAAACGGGCCAAAAAAAAAAAAAAAACAGGGACCCTTTAGCGCAGTAAATTACTGCGCTAAAGCACTTAATAGTGCCGTCCCAGTTAAGCGCTAAAGGTAGTTTTGTAACTTTTTTTTTTTTTTTTTGGTTGGGATAGTTTGGTTCAAAAACTTTTTTTGAGGTTATTTTGATTCCGGACTCTATTTATAGCCACTACGAGGCGAGACGTAAACTTTAAGACGTGGGGCAGCGTAAACCTCACGGATTTTCTACTTTTAAATTTCAAACTTAGAAGACTAAATAAAATTATGAACTAACACATAAAAGTTGTGTAAATGAAAAGAAAAAAAAATCCCGGATATGGAAAACTAAGATAAGGGACTTGACAAGTGAGGGATGGCTCAGTGGTAAAAACTTACCTCCACCCGCGGCTTGTGGTCCACAGGTTCGGAAGTCAACTGGAGGGAAGTGTGGAAAAACTATAAATCCTCCTAAATGGGTGGGGAAAAAAAAAAAAAAAAAAAAAAAAAAAGATAAGGGACTTATTGTGACTCAACATTACATCTTCTGATCTTTTCTTATTTTTTTTGGTCATTAGCACAAATACCCTTATTTGGGGTGGTCTTTAATTTTTGTCCTTTGACGCTTTAAGTGGCCAAAAGTATCCTTGAGATTCTGGGTTCGAACCCCAACAGAGTATAAAATAAAATAAAATTCGCGAGAGCGGAGAAATCGTCAAATTAGGCCTTATTCGGGTAAAAGTTAGACATAAGGCCTAACACGTAGAATTAAAGACCAAAGTAAAAAAAGAAAATTCGTAAGGCAAGTTATGCCTTAAGACATAGTTTTTATATAAATGTTATGCACTAAAGACTAATTTACATGTATAACTACAAAAGTTATGCCTTATAAGGCCTAACTTGGAACTACAGCCAAAACTAAGTTATGCCTTATAAGGCCTAACTTTCACGAAACCTTGCCTTGCGATTTTTTTTTTAATTGAGCTAGGGTTCAAATTTAGAACCTCCAGGTATTTTCAGACGCTTTTTTAAGCGTAGGACAAAAATTAAAGATCAACAATTTGAGGGACAAAAATTAAAGACCGGCGTGTTTGAAGGGCAATCCACGTTTTTTCCAAATGTTCAATTGGACTGATTTGTCCAATCCATTGCAAGTCCCTTATGTATCAGCCTACTTCTTAATAATAAAGGGGCAATTTGCAGGATTGTCCTTTGAGGTGATGTTTAATTTTTGTCGCTATATTTTGAGCGAAAACTACATTCGAGAATTTTGGCGCGAGAAGGTAAAATTGCGGCAAGGCGAGTTTTGAAGGTAAAATTATCTTGCGAATTCGAAAAGTCTCTTCGCGCAAAATTAAACCTTTTTTTGCGAGTTGAGATTCGAGCCCAAACTTCGGGATATTAGGCGAAGGACGAAAATTAGATCTGGCTAATTTGAAGGACAAAAATTAAAAATGCCCCAAATGAAAGACAATCCGCGCAAAAAAAGATAATAAAGCCTACAACTTTCGAGCCCCTAAATCAAATTTCAGATCTTCTTGATATACTTTGTTTCACAATCTTCCCATAATTTGGAGTACAAAGATAAGATAAGGATAGGATCCGATCCACTCCACAACTTTTCCAGTCTATGGTTCACACGGGTCCTCAAAGCAACGATCTGTTTTGGACATCGCTCTTTTGGCATTTTCTCCCCTAATATCCTTCAAATTTACTGTCGAATCCTTAGTACACAAGTACTACAACTCATAATATATTTATCAAATTTACACTCTCAAGTGTCAATTTACCTAGTCTCTACTTGCAATTTTTAAACAAAAGAACTTTGAATTTACTTATTTCTTGAACTTGATTAGTCTCGAAATCTCTTATGGATGGAGATCGGTCGATTGTCAGGATTCATTTAGTAAAAGAGTTTAAGTTATATGTTTTGTCGGTTTAAATTTTTTTTTATCCTGTCAGATTACTAAAATTAAAGTATATATACGTATAGCTGTAATTAAAATGTGAGATTTATAATGCCCAAAAATAATATTAATGTAAAAATAATACGATGATACTTTGCTAATCCAATTAATTCATATCTTCTCCGTCCTTGTATCCATTATTTGAACAAGCTCCACTTAAAGAAAAACAAGAAACAAAAATACTTTAAAATTTCTTAATATTATCAGTTTACTTGGATATTTAACCAAATTGACTCTTCAAAACTATAAATGGCCAATACTTAGAATTTTGATACGTTCAATATTTCGGTATGGTCAAAATGGTTATCCAATTACTGTAGTTCAATGACAACCAAACGATATCCAAACTCCAAATGAAACTCTTATCACTTATTCTCAAACGTCTCATGCAAAACTAAAAAAAAAAAAATAATGTTTCGTTTGCTCAAACGCAAAGGATTTAGGAAATTCCAAATTTATCCTCAAGAGAAATGGCTAATTACTCTAAGGCTCACGTTTGCCAGTGCTTGAGCCGGCTATTGACGGTTCGCCGTAGTTCAACGGTAATGATAATGGGAGAAAGAAGAAAGACCGGTATGGAAGTTGTTGAGGCAGTTTTGGGCCTGGCCCATGGGCTTATTCAGTTGGGCCTTAAGCCCGGTGATGTTGTCGCCATTTCCGCTCTTAACAGGTACTCCTTAACTTCTTAGTATTAATCATCTGCTTCCATTTTAATAGGAAACTTACTTAAATGTACCGTCGCCCAAACTTAATTATCGGTAATAGCCCAAATATACAAAATCTATACACTGATATGTATATTATAGATATAGTAAAGGTATATTTTATGTATAGTATATGTATATTGTAGTTATAGTATATGCATGCGTAAGTATAAATATACAAAACCTGTATATTTATTGGGCTGTAATTTTCCCATTTTTAAACTAGCTGCAAATGTACAACTTCCATTGCATTAGGTGGCTGTACCTTTTAGCCTTCTTAGTTCCAAATGGTCACTTATATAATGTGAAAAGAATAATAGAAAATAAAAGGTAAAATGGCTGGACATTTTGATGCTTCACATTACTAATAATACCATGTATATCCTTTTGCTCCTTTTGAAGTTTGAACAATATTTCTTTGTAGAAGTTCTAAGTTGATTTTGATGGTTAAAATTACATAAGTTAAAGAATTAACTACTAGTAATTGTTAACATATTTGGTATTTCAGAAATAAAGTATGACTTTTCGATGGTGTATTTTGTTAGAGAAGATAATGGAGTAAATTATATGGAAGTTTCAAATTCAGACTAACTGCCGCCTGTTGGTACATTCTACATGATCCTTAGTGCTTGTTAGTCCTTTGTTTTACATTTGAATTTCTCAATTTGCTTAATGTTAGTCATTTTATTTTAAGCTATTATCTTTCCTGGGAAAAGTATTCAAAACACACTCAAACTATGGCCAAATTTGCCATAACACACCTCAACTTTGCGGGGGTCACTGTGACCCGCGGACTTATTTTTTGTGTATTATTTTCGCTTTCAACGGTGACTGGACTAGCAAGTGTAGCTACTCTCCTTCGGCGCGTAAGAGATGATAAAAACTATATGGACCGATGTATATTTGCCACGTAGGCGAGTCCGAATAACGTTTTTTAATTCCCCGAATCCAATCTTAAATCATACCCTTGACAGTACATCTTAACTATATTATTTTAAAACGTTGAGTTATTTCCCCAAATTTTTTGGTAAATTTCTTATAACACGTATTTCGATTCTTACCCAGATTGGATTAACACAATTTCTTTCCCAATTTCGATTAAAATTCGGGTTAGCTATGGAAGAAACAGATTGGATTTGAATAAGCTTTGTATGGACAATGAAGATCCGATGTTGAATGAGGAGGTGCGATGCGATCATGGTGTGTTGCTCCGATTGAAGACACGGTACGACAACGATCCGGAAGAAGATATTGGTCTTGCCCTACTATGGTTCGAAGAAGTGTAGAATTTTTCGATGGAGGGATCTTTCCAAAGTTGATGAAAGATCGAAATACATTATTCCAAAGTTGGTGAACAAAATGAAGGAGATGCGTGGAGAATTAGCTTCGAAAAGAGAGAAAATTAAGGAGATGGAAGAAGGATGTGGAAGTTAAAATTAGCAGAGATGTTGAAAGAGATTGAAATGGAAGAACAATACGTACTCCAGTGATATGAAAATGAAGGAGATGGAAGAACAATCAAGTGTGATTAATGCGGGCGAAATTGAAAATGCAAAAGAGATAAAATCGAAAAAGAAGGGGATCGGCAAACTTTAGCTCTAATTTGATTTTCACATTTTGTATATTTGTTTTGTTTTTGGTATTTGGATCGGTTGGTTAATGCGAGGAAATTCTTCAGCCCGTCATGACCAGTGCCTTAGTGTTTCTTGTATTTTTGAAGTTGAATGGTTTAGTTTTGTGCGCGTTAGGTAGGCGGTGCTTGGAAAAATGTCTTTTGTGTTGTGGTTAATGTTAGGTAAGAACTACTTTTCCGTTTTATTTTGTCTTGTGGTTAATGTATGTTAGGAATCCTTTCTAGTTTTCTTTTGTTTTGTGTTTAATGTAAGTTTGAAATTGATGAATGAAATCCCTTTAATTTAGAAATCAAAGGTGTTACGTGTGCTCGACATAAACCTTGCTTAAAATTGAAAACACGGAGACGAGTCTAATGTTATTTCTATGATCTCATGTTTTTTTAACAAGGAAGTGTGTCCGGTCTCTGGCATTTACCACCGGCCTTGAAACACAGATATATCCCGTGTAACTTTGGTTTATATGCTTGAAAAAATACATATATATGCTTCGAGCAAAGTTTGCCCATAAAGGGCGTAAGTATGCCCCCGTCGGCATAAGTTTGACCAAATCCTTAACAAGTTTATGCGGGTGGGGGCATCTTTAAAGAACAAACTTTTATCTTGGGATCACGACGTAAACTTGTGAAGGAATTTGCAAAGTTATGCGGATCCCGGCATAACTAAATGTACGCCTCGAGACAAAGTCTGTGGGAGAGATACATCTGAAACTTTGCCTTATAAGGCAAACTTTTTAGGTTGAAAGTCTATTTTATTCCATCCGAAAAAGCTTTTACGGCTATAATACTTTTCCATGTAACTTTGGTTTATATATGCTTGAAAAAATACATATATATGCTTGAAGGCAAAGTTTGCCCTAAGGCATAAGTATGCCCACCGTCGGCATAAGTTTGGTAAATCCTTAACAAGTTTATGCGGATGGGGCATACCACTGAGAGCAAACTTTTATGCGGATCGAGCATAAACTTGTGAAGGAATTTGCAAAGTTATGCGGATCGGCATAAACTTGGCTGTAAGTGAAAACCTATATTTATAATGTCTTTTTCAATAAATTCACCCCCCAGCCACATAGGCTACATTTTTGACCACACTTTAAATCCGATCAAAGCTTGACCACATTAGTTTATAACATTAAACATGTGCGATATTCTTCTTGAAAGAAATAGGGACTTAATAATGACAGACCTGTATATATAAACACTTAAGATATAAGTTTGTACAAAAAGTAGTCATCCGTTCATGATGATGCAACATTAAATCTTGATAGCATAATGTCATGAAAACAAGCGTCTAAACATGACTACTTTAGTTTGTTTATGGCCTTAAAAACTAACAACTACGTTGCATTCTACCAATACAATGGCTTAATGCTCTTTCCTTGGATCCTTTTGTACACGGGATTGCCTGGGTTGCTGTCACTTTTTTCCTTTGTTACCTAAATATAACGGTGACGATGTCATTCTTCTTTTGCCATAACTCGCTCCGGTCCTTGCTTTGTACGACCAAGGTCCCCATTAACGTGGTACGACCTTATGTCTTTCTTGGGCGGCGTCGTTATCCTACTACTTGGCGAGCCATCGCGTAGACAAAAGCGAAAACAATTGTTTATAGTTAGTAAACTCATTTCTGACTTAAATATGCAATCCGACAATGTTAAGCCTCTTGTTGTATGTTGTAAATCATTTTTACCGACAAATATACGTTCAATGATCAGGCCTTTTTGTGAGGGTAGTTCTTCTGCTGCATTATCAACAGGCTGTTACAGAAAACGAGAGGTTTTCTTGGTCTTCCCATAACGTTAGTGAGAAGCGGCCAGGTTGATCGAAGTCGATGTTCGCAGCAATTAACGACCTTTAAGCCAGTTTTTCGCAGATTATAACAGTGCAAGCATATCAAGTGTTCTTTGTCGTATTCACATAATGACGATGAACAGCATTTGATTATTAAATCTGGCAATAATGACGATAGGCAGTACATCTTTGGTTATTCCGCTTGAAAACGACCGTCAAACGATACATTTCGACACTTTAAAGCATTTTTTCAAGCGTCAACAAATATAAAAACTTGAACACTGACCTACCAACACCTGCTGATCGTCATCGCCTTGTAGCAACGCAGTACTCCCGAGTTAGTCCTGCCACGTTTCGTCCATGGTGAAATATTCTTCGAGCTACACTACGTGATACCTTCGTGATTTCTTGGGTACTTTAGCTACAACTCTCTGTGACGGTGGTTTTCCACATCTATTAAAAGTTATTTCCCCTAATCACTGCTTTGGAAACTTGAAAATCCTAATGTTTGGTGGTACATTCTGTAGTCTGATAACCGTAATGTTTAGACAAGAACTTAGCATTGCACATGTAATTTCTAGTAGTCTTGACACACCTATGTTTAGGATTGTGGGTTTTGATCATGAAATCATTAGTCTTCTTGTCAAGACTTGCATATAGCAGACCATGGGCAGCCATCCTACCTCACCTAACCTTTTTGGGCTCATTATGACAAATTTCTCTAACTGCACCTTTGAAGTGCATATTTTGTAACAACATCCCTAAACTCATTCACATCCTCAAAAACCATCCCCAACTCTATCCTTTTTTCAACAGTTTATTCAAAATTATCCTTCTCCTAGCCCTCTGAGCCTGACTCATCATCTGTATCTGATTCAACACTATATGCATCAGAACTGACATACACTGGCTCATCCCCAGCAACCTTACCTTTCAAGCTTGTATCAGCAGTAGCAGTTTCATCAAAGCCCAGATCTGGACCAACTTCACCAACAGGAATTTCTCCAGGGTCATTTGGTATCCTTTCTCTTCTTTTCCTCCTCTGATATGACCTCCTTTCAGCCCTCAAATTTATGCACTCTTCATGAACATCATCACTTTCATGTTCAGCATCATGTTCATTAAAGAGTTCAGCTTGGTCAGACTCAGAACTATCATCAGTGGACTGGTCAGATTCAAGAATAGGAAATTCACTACTTAATGGGTCTTCAGAAGCAGCAGTTTCACCAGCTACTGGTTCAGCAGCTGCTGCAGTTTCAGTAGCTGCTGGTTCTTTATTAAAAGCAAACCCATCCCCTTCTTGGATACCCCCATCCCTTTCTTTATTAAAAGCAAATTAAAGATTCCTCATTGGGCTATGTATTCCAACAAAGCAATGGGACCATCTACATTATCTAAATTATCAACCATGTGACAGACATAGATTTCAATAGTATCCCCATTTTCAAAACTTTGTGAAATTTCGAAAATGTCCCTATCAGTTTGGATTTCTACAACACTATCACTATTAGGTATCCTAACACAAAATGAACAACTTGTAGTATACCCTAGTTCTTTAATATAATCCCTTAGTTCAAAAAAGACAACCTATCCACATCAATATCCAAAAACTCTGTTATTTGTCCACCCTCATACTTTGGTTGGCCACTACTAACATCCAAACCCCACCATGATACCATCTCAATGTTACTTTAATAAAACCCACTCCTTTTGCCAATTACAATTCAGTAATAGTACAAACAATCAGTACCACACATATACAATAACAATAGATGGTCAACAACAATCACAACCCCACACACACATCAAATAACAACAATTAAATTCAGACTTCTGACAATACAAGGCCAAACAGTGTATAAAATCACATTTTGGGGTGAAAATAAATTGGACGCAATTACAACAGTAATACTACACGACATAAGATTACACATCTCTTAACCCCAAATAACCCCAATTTAAACTAGGAAAAACCCATAATTTTTTTAACAAACCCTAGAAATTCATACGACAATTTCATAAATCCTATATAATATGGAAAAAAATAAACTTTATGCGTACAAATACTGACAAAGAACAAGACTAACCTGGTATTTTTTCAGTTCACTAAAAGCTTGAAGATCAATCGACGATTTCGGGTCAAAATCCACCGCGATGTTACCACCTAAAGTTAGTTTAACTATGATTCACACTGATTTGCAGTTTAAAATGGTATTTGAGTGATTAATATGGCAGAAATCGAGTGGAAGGTGAGAGAGAATTTTGGAAACCAAAATAATGAAAATGACCCGTCTGATTTTAATTTTATGAGCGCGTGCATACACTCAAACTCGTTTGAGTGACTTTGTCCGGTTGAAAGCGAAAATAATACACAAAAAATAAGTTCAGGGGGGTCATAGGACCCCCGCAAAGTTGAGGTGTGTTATGGCAAATTTGGCCATAGTTTGAGTGTGTTTTGAATACTTTTCCCATCTTTCCTCTGTAACAAGGAACCTTGAGGATTTAATTAAATCGAAAAGGCGTGAAAAATGAATTAAAAGCTGGAAATAGTTATGAGGTGTTATTTTCATGGCAATTCTCAAATTGTATTGCGTCGTTTTTTGCCACTGAACTATCCTTAAATTTTTAAGAATTCTTTTCATTATCCAAATTTTATTGCAGTGATCTTTATTTGGAGTGGTTACTGGCAGTTGCATATGTAGGAGGAATTACTGCACCTTTCAATTACCGTTGGGTAAGTACACTAACACACACACACACTCTCTCAATCTCTAATAGTCCATTTTCTTCTAACATACCTGAAAGACTATTTTTTGTATTATCCTCCGTTTCTCCAATCTAATTCAAGATAATTGAAGGTGGCAAATCATTCTAGAGAATAGTTAATGCTGATTGTAGGTGGATATTTTGTGTTAAAAAGCACAGATATCCAGCTACTGTCATCATTAATTTTCTTTAGGATGACCGCTGATTAAACAAATATTTGTGCTTTTTTTTTTTTTTTTTTGGTTGGCTTTTTATGTTTAAGTTTGTGATTTTCTTGATTAATGGGGGACTAGTTGCTTCATATTTCAATATCAGTGACGGTTTATTTCTCTCTTGATCTGTGTTACATGAGTTTATAAATGTCATTATTTCATTCCACATACACATGCACCCATGCAAATTTTTAATTTTTTATAGTTTCTGATATTCACACGAATTACCAATATCTTACCTGTAGGACATGTTCTATATTACTCAATATGAGCAGTCCATGTGTGCATAGCTCTTTGTTGTAAGAGTTTAAACATATGTAAACTTAATTTCTATGAGGAAACTGAAAATAGGTATCATGAATAAGTACTAGTATCACGGCAAAGAATCAATTTCTGTATAATATAGATTGAAGAGCCTGTTCTGGATACAAGCATGTCCTCCTAGTAACTGTTCTCAGCTTGCAGAGCCTGGAAGAAACAAGAGCAGCTCTTCAGGTAGCAAAGCCAACAATGTTGGTCCATGACGCAACCTGTAATTTCTGGAACTTCGAGTCCTTTGCTGATTCTGTGCCTTCTCTGAGGTGGCAAGTCCTAATGGATAATCCTAATGAAGTTAATAGCACTAAGATTGGTATGTGTTCAAGCATTCATGACCAGTATGAATATGGATAAATCTTCTTCTGTTTATTAATTTATCATGCTTACATACACATATGCCAGGATTAACTACTGAACAAAAAGAAATTTGCAAAAGGCATTTAACAACTTGAACTACCTGTGGCCACCTCAGGAAGCAGCTATAATATGCTTTACTTCAGGTACATGCTCACTACCTTTCCACAAGCTTATTGTTGTTCTTCATTTTTCTTTCCTGATTCAGAATGTGATATTCAAATCCTCAGACCGACGGAAACTGACAATATGAAGTTCTAAGAGAAATCCGGTAGTGGAAACCTCTTTTTTAACTAAGGAATGTAAATTTTATCTCAAAATTTTATCTGGATCAGATTAGGAAAATATCTTGTTCCTTAGCCTCAGTAAAGTTATTTGGCTATTAGCAAAATTCTTGAACAAGAAGATGGTCATTTTGTGTCATACTAACAATTTACTCCACTAAAAGTGTAGGTTGAGTCTATTGAACTGCATGTGCAAAGTAATGCTTATCTGTTCAATTGTGAAATGATCTTGTGTCTCCTGTTCTGGTACAAGGGAGTATTTCTAAGTCCTTTGACTTGTATTTATGATTTTTTTTTTTTCTGTTTCTTAATGACAATAGGAACCACAGGGGAGGCCAAAGGGAGTTACCATAAGCCACTCAGCTTTGGTGGTGCAATCCTTGCAAAAATTGCAATTGTTGGCTACGGTGAGGATGATGTATGCTTATCTACTATGATAAAACATGATATGAATGTTGCAACGTAGATATAGTACCCAATTGTTTGAAACACGTGCCAAGCTGATTCATGTTATGGTTCTTGCAGGTCTATTTACACACTGCGCCACTTTGCCACATTGGTGGTATATCATCAGCCTTGGCCATGCTAATGGCAGGAGGTTGTCATATTTTACTACCAAAGTTTGAAGCTAAATTGGCTGTTGAATCCATAGACCAGCATAATGTAGCTTCTTTCATTACAGTTCCAGCTATGATGACTGATCCTAATCTCTTTATAGAGTGAGCACTCAGCTATTCTACATGATTCAAAGACAAATTTCAATGGGTTATTCTTTTTAACAAAATTTAAGTGAACCATAACTGTATGGGCATACATATGATCGGATTATCAAGTTTTTCCTTATAAAATTCCCGCCCAAAATTCATTTGTGGCATTACCTCCTTTAGATTTTACAAGGAATACTTTTTTGGTGTCCTGTTTAAGATTAAAAAAATTTGTTTTCTTTTTTGGGCCCCGATTTTAGTGGGGGTTTATTCTTTTCTAGGTTTCTTTCCATGGACATACTGAGTTCATGATAAGTGCAAAATTTGATTCTACTTTCACTTGTCAGGACAAAGCACATACCGATCCCAAAATTTTGAAAAGATTCTCAATGGTGCTGGGGGGCTTTCATCATCTTATCAAAAAACGATTGAGATTTTCCCCGGGGGTAAACTTTTTTCAGCTTACGGAGTCAGTTAGTGACCAGTTGACATTTTTCCCCTCCCAAAATCATCGTTTTTCAAAAACATTTTTGGT
>NC_081343.1:48531646-48563976 GCF_029784015.1 Lycium ferocissimum | reverse complement strand
ACAACGCCAGTCCTAATAAAAGTTGCCTACTTTCTACTTTAGTTTGTTCCAAAAGACCTTGAACCTATTGACTTACATGTAGTAAGTTTCTTGTTCTTGTAAAATTGAAGTAAGCTAACAGCTTCATATTGCTTTTTAAAATGATATGGCGTTGTATCTACTTCTTCACATTTCAAAGTGTTTTTCTTTTAACTTTTCTCTAGTAATCTTAATATGGTAATCATTCAAGTATTTTAGTCTTACTAACCACGCTCTAGTCACTTTCGAACTGAACTACATAGCTGCGTCAGCTTTGTTGAGAATATAGTTAAGTAATTGAGGATGTGCTCTCTCTAATAGCTTAACATTTTAGATGAGATGGTCACACACTCCAACATGGTATCATAGCATGTAAAGGTCCTGTGTTCGATCTAGTCAACAACAACAACAACCTACCCAGTGAAATCCCACAAAATGGGGTCTGGGGAGGGCAGAGTGTATGCAGACCTTACCCCTACCCTGTGTTAGATCTTGTCGCAATCCAAAAAGAATTTCCACATGCTTGACCCATGAAAACGAATCAGGCCCACACGTGAGGAGTGTTGAGAATATAATAAGGTAAATAGAAGTATGCTTTCTCTAACAAGCTTAAGCTTTTAGATGAGATGGTCACAAACTTCAACTACCTTGAATGTGCCTAAATAGTTTTTCTCCATCCCCTAGGAATCCTAACTTGGAATGCAAGCTCAAAGAAGCGACAAATGTTATGAGGGCTTGGGAGTAGGGTTTTTTGAGGAGAGGAAGTTTGTATTTGGAACTTTTTAGTCATATACTGATATTATGCGTGGTTGGAACATGTTGAGGTTAGAGCTGACAAAGAACTATCTTCCAACAGATAGTTCGTTGCTTATAAAAGGATTTGTAGTGGTAATCAGCTGAAGCGTATCGGAACTCATTTTTAGTGGGACCAAGGAGTTGCGGCTTAGCTTCCTTCACACTCATACATATTATAGAACTATAACTTTCAGTACTTCAGGCTAAGCAATGAACTTTGAAGTTACTATTCCATTATAAAATGAAGTATATTAAATAGCCAACTTTAGGTTGATTCAATCAAGGTCTCATGCTGTAACTATTTTAGTTTAAGGAACATGGTGTTTCTCCGGAATGATAAATTGGTAAGCTGTCGCTTAGAATGATATATTGGTGAGTCATGCTGCCTTGATAAGAGTATTACCTGGATTATATGCAGTAAGAGCTTAATTGTTTTCCATTTATTCTCTGACTAGCCTAAGTTTCCAAATTTTCTTAACCTTGATCACACAATTGGGCTTATAGAACACTAGCCCAATATGATTAATCACTGGTATAATGTTCACGATGGCTTCTTTAAACAAGTGCTTCTATAGCACATGGGCAGCACCTGCTTGCCCAATATGAGACAAGTAAGGATGTTCAACCTCCTCAAAGAAGTTCGATACATCTTCAAATTGCCATTGTTCAAGTTCACATCTAAAGGAAAATTTATCCATCGCATCATAAGCCAGTGTAGGATCAGAAGTAGCAGAATAAGGGTGTTTCACTTCATCACTCGACTAACCATATGGAGCACATCACTATGGGAAGAAATAGATGATACTCGACTACTAAAGTCTGAATTTAGAAAAAGTGAAGATGAACATCTTAATAGGTGATAAATTCGGCTTCCCTAAAAGTTCAGATCTTTACTAGCAGTTGTTCTTAGAAATTGAAACTCAAATGATGAGGTAAAATACAGGATTTGAAGATAAGTCCAAGTCAGTTAAGACGAAAAGGATATACTAAGAAACTGCTTGTAACACCCCGCATCTTGGAACTATGTCTAAGCTCATATCATTAGAGTTCTAGTGGAAACATTTAAGGTGCTGATCTTGGAATTTGGGAAGGTACTATCAATGAAGTTGGTATGCGTAAATACCTTTCTAACGATATAAGGACCAAGCCAATCAGAGATCGGAGCAAGGAGATATGATCGTCTCAATATGGCTAATAGTAAGGCACTTGAAATCCTATAGAATCGGCTAAGTTTTCGATACGTCTGCCTTCCAGTCAACTTTAGTGCAAATCCGTTGGGAATTTGAGAAAACTTCTCAATGAAAGTTGAGCCCTTTGAAATAGCTTTCCAACGGTATCTTACGGGGTCAAACGGACATCTGTGCAAAAAGTTATGCCCATTTTTCAAGCCTATTCGCGGGAAACACTGACGTTACGGGCCGTAACATGAGTTACGGACTGTAACAGTGGGCCGTAACACGTCAAAAATTTCCAGAACCTCACTGAAATTTTCACCAAGATACGGTACCAAGATACGGTCCGTATGGGACCGTAATAGCATCTTGGTCCGTATATACGTTTCGGGTCACCTCGACTTCGGGAGGCCATAACCCTATCATAAATTGGGAATTTGGGAAAACTCAAAGAACGAAAGTTTTAGATAATTGAAAAACCTTTCCAACCATAGGTCGTGGGTTCATAGGCGACGTCGGGATAGGGAGATATAGACGTTTTAAGACAGATAGGTCTCAACCCGTTTTCAAGTTGGGTCAACCCATTTTCCCTTAGTATTTAAGGGAAATGAAAACCCTAGCAGCCTCCATTTCCCTCAAATTTCAGATTTTTAGAGAGAGGAAGTGAGAGAGAGGAGAGCTAGAGAGAGAAAGTAGGAAATCAACCAAGTTTAAGGCCCCAAATCCCGAAGCTCGTGAAGGATAAAGTGTAGTACAAGTTGTTGCCGTCATTTTAAGCTAAAGATCGGACTTGGGGGTGTTGATTTCGTGGTGACTACCCAAAAAGGTAATGTTTCTACTCCCTAATCAATTGTAGTTGTGAATTGATGAACTCTTGGGAGAATAATAATTGGTTTGTTGAAAAGAATCATATGAACTATGCTAGAGTTGTTGGATTGTTGACTTGGAATTGTTATATTCATATGGGTGATGAAGAATGATGTTAATTACATCTAATTGAGATTTTAGAATTTGCTAGAAGTAATAGAATGGGGATTTTGAAGAAAACACCATTAAAAGTTTCATGTCCACCAAGTGTTTGATAAAATGCTTAGATGAACAAAGCATGGATATTGTTGCTAACATAGAATCCCTATGACATGTTCTATAGGTTAAAGTTGAAGGGATTGGAGGACATTGTGATACGCTCAAAAGGTGAAGTTAAGGTATGTAGAACTTCCATCCACGTGGGAACCTCTACGTTCTTCCCCATGATCCGTTTCGTAAAATCCATGAAGTTCAAATCCTAGGGCATTAAACCTAACATATTGGTAGCCCGTATTTACGTATTTATGTACATGAATTTTGTATCTATATTGGTTATCGTATTCCTAATCTTCCATTTCGGTTATTAGGAATCCAGCTTAATCCATGAATCATGAATTCTTCCTCATGTATTCTTATTATGTTTATATGAAACTATATTTACAAGTTATAATTCATGAAAGCCATGTACAAGCAAGTTATGATTCATGATATACCATGGGCAGCAAGTGCTTATGTTACATGGGGAGGGCTTATATACTACGTAGCCACCGTAGACGAGGATCGCTCCACCCAACGATCTCTCGTAATGATTGGATCCTTTCATATTTTATTAAATCTCATGTTCCCCATGGATCGGTTATAAGTTATTGCTCTCCCTACTTTTTGATATTTTTATCAAGCTTTTATATATATGTGTATGTATGTATTCATGCTCATGACCGTGTTTCGTGTCTTATCATGCTTTTTCATGTCCCATATTATTTATTTCCTTGACATTCAATTGCCGACGTCCCCTTTAAGCCTCGCATTTCACGAGTCTCCTCGCTCATTAGGATTTGCACGTTGTGAGCCCCATCTCATTCGGGGTTTAGACATTGTATTTCTTTATTTAGCTTTTCATCTAAAGGTATCCGGGGGCCTTGTCCCAAAGAAGTATATTTTTCGCCCGACTCATGATGAGGTTTAATAACTTTATGTCATGTCGTACATTTGGAGTCTTATAGCCATTTTGGCTCACTCATGTTTAAACAAGTATTTATTTAAGTATTATGACTTACTAAGTTTCATAAAGGCTCATCATGCATTCACGTTATATTTCCGCTTATGTTATGTATCATGATGATTGCAAGCCATGTGGTTCGCTCGGTCACATGCAATGTCACCGAGTAAGTGCCATGGTTCGGGGCTGCTATAAAAATATATACATGTAAAACAAAGTAAACTATTACCTTCGCCTAGCCAACACCCTCTCCAGTCAGTCAAGTGCTTTTTCCTTGTTTACTACAAGAATTCTCCTCATATTGTGCCATCTGTTTTGGTTTTGTTCTTGTTTAATTACATTTCTTTTTATGTTTTTTCTTTGTGTTTTCATTTTTAATCGCCTTAAAATCCTCCACAATATTTAAGGTATTCTGGGCATGGCATCCTCTGGGAGATTTCCTCCTCCAGAACCTGCCTTCCAGCCCCCCACCCACCCCCCTCTACCAACCCCCAGCTTTAAGATCAATAGAAAAGTGGTTCCCTTATCTTCTTTTTCTGCAACTCTTGTACTTCACTTTCTTTCCCAAGAATAAAATTTGCAGCTACCTTGATCATTAAGCCTCACTTGATATCTTATTCAGCCGAACCCTCTCTCTTCACACTCATCTGTCCAATATTATGGAAATGCCTCCTCAGGGATAGGCGGATGTACCTTTCCCCAAGCGTTTGTCAATTATGAATCGTGCTTGAACCTGTCTACATATATTTGAATTGTGCTTTACTCCAACTTGAAGCTAGTTTGATATTTGAGCTTGAGTTTGAACTCAACTTTATAATACTTGAGCTGAGCTCAAGGATGAACAACTGAGCCTGGCTTGGGCTAGTGAGAGATTACCTTTAGTAAAATCTTGACAACTAAGATTATATATAACACACTTCCCCATTTGGGTAAAGATGCATGTTGCAGGTTGAAGTAAGAAAAGGATGAACATATGACAGCTTAGGAATAAGATCCATAATAAGATCCACCAAAGTAAGTATGCGGCAGAGGCATTCAGTAAAGTTCATAAAATAGAACTTTGATACAATGCACTTTCCCTTCGCATCTTTTTATCTTTTGGATTTTGAAGATGATACTCCGTATGTGCAATTAATTTCCATTGACTTGCTGATCAAGATTTAAGTGCTGTGGGTTCTTAGTTCTAGTTCCTGTTTCATTTTGAAGTTCAATTCATTATCAATGGGATGTTGTCCCAGCAACAGACACTAGCCAAACTAACATGGAAGGAAGTATGAAATAAGCAGACAATCTTTAAGACTTAGATTCAGCAAAATGAATGTGATGGTGCTCCTCAGTGCATGTTTTCTTCAGAAGTTCTTGCAGTGATCATATAGATGAAATTCCAAATACATTTTAACGGTAGATTGTACAATGTGCCCAAGTAGCTCGGTATTGAAGCTTAGTTGTTGTTGTTGATATATTGTACAGTGTTCCATCAGGTTAGTAGATCTGTTCGCGTTTTTATGCACTTTTAGATCTCCTTATCTTTCTTTTTTAAATATTAAATTTCCTTTTGATCTTCTTTTTGCATTGTACCCGTAGATCTCCTTTTTTTTTTTTTTTTTTTTTTTTTTTTCTAAATTTAAATTCCCTTTTGATCTTCTTTTTGCACCATACCTGCAGGGAACAATAGATCTCTCCAACTAGCGTCTCAGCAAGGATGGCCATCTGTTGTGAGTACCTTGAACTTTTGCATCAATAGAAATGTATAGTCCATTATGTCTACTTCATTCCTTTCATATTCAACCCAGGGAGTTGGCTCAATTTCCCCTGCCATTAGCCATCAAGTTGTACATCCCAGTGTAGTGGTGCCAACTCAAAAGGAACAGTCTCTGAGAACTACATCCTTCCCTCAACAGGATGTTTTACCAAATGTAGCAGTTCAAACACTGGACATGCTCAAACTTCCTGCCCCTGCAAGTTCTGGTGATTTCTTTCTTATGCTCACCCAAGCTGGTTCGAGTGGGAATGTAAGTTGAATACTCAAGTAACTATTTCATTCCTAGGGATTGTAGCATGCTGCAATTATTTTAGCTGTGCAATAGACCATGAATTTGTTTTCAGAATTTTCTGGTCTTTGAAATCACTTTTGTAAAACCTTTTACATCAAGTTATTAATAGTCAAAATAGGAACCGTAACTGAAACAACTTTAAAAGGAGGAACCTATGTAGCAGAAAGGAAAAAGAGCTCATCGCACGGGGCTTGTCTAGTGCAGTTGACCTCTCCTGTGTGGTTTGCAAGGTCTACGCTGTGCGCACCCGAAGGGTAGCGGATGCGGGTTCCCTTATTATCAAAAAGAAAAAAAGAGGTAAAAAATCTCAAAATTTGCATAGTCCAGCAATCAACAGATTGAGGGACAAAATATAGGCTATCCTACTATACTGATGTGATCGAGATCTTTTTCCTGCCTTACTTTTTCTTCTTTTTTTCTTCTTCTGGCATTGAACAGATGCTTGGTGATACAAATCAAAGAATCCCGGGGAATCTACCAGCTGACCAGAAAATAATAGAAGGAATTATGAGAAGTTCTGGGAAGCAACTGGCAGTGCAGGAGCAATTAAACCAGATGAGATTGCAGTCTTCGGATAAGGTAGGTCTTAGATCATAAAGGCTGTCCCAAGTAACTGATTTTATTTTGAACTGCTAATTTCTTTACGTGTGTTTTGTATCAGAGTGGCAGAAAGAGGAAAGCTCCAATGAATCCTCTGGCATCTGTAAGATCATTTTTCTGCATCTACTTCTTAAAGCCCTCCATGTGGTGATGATTCCATTTCACGCTGTCGCTGACAGACATCATCTTTTTTGGGGATTGGACTTCCCTTTCTTAGTTTGTTCTTGTCTCTCTATATGGTCTTCGTCTACTTTTTTCTTGCTCATTTGATATATTCCTGAGCTGTAGGTTGGGAAACAGAAAGCTATTGTCGCTGGTTTTGCTGCGCCCGCACGAACTCAAACTGAACGGAAAGGTAGGTGACAACAAGCTTAATGGTTCCTATGAAAATTAGTATAAAAAAGGTTGCAATTTAGATAATTGTGACAGAAATAGTTTAACCTCCATAAGATAGGTTATGCATCTAATGCTGTTATGTTCAGGAAATAATGTTACCCCAAGATAACCCAATCGTGCTGGTTTTAATCTCCAAATTGCAAGATCTTACATTTGTTTCTTAAAACGAAAGAAAAGAATGTGGTGTCACATCTAGTTTTTAAGATCAAACACTGTAGCTTCTGACTTTCTCAGGCTCTTACCGTGATGGATAAATTGCTAGTTATCGGCACAAAGGATAATTGACTTCATATTGCTTTGCAGGCATCTCTTTTAAAGAGATTCGTAGCCTTCACCCAACAAACAGTAAGCTCCTATGTTGCCACTTCAATTCACAAGGAGAGTTGTTGGCTACTGCTGGACACGACAGGAAGGTTTGCCTTATTAATCTTCAACAGGATTGTAGGTTGTCAAATGGGAGAGCGCTTATCTCAACTTCTCTTGTTAACGAACTTGTACTGCGATCTTTGTTTAGGTTCATATTTGGGAGTTGGGAAATAACACTGTTAATAGTGGAGAAGCTCATACTCATCACGTTACAGATGTCCGTTTTAGACCAAACTCAACGGTGTTTGCAACATCTTCCTTAGACAGAACTGTGAAGATATGGGATGCAGCCAAGGTGCTACCTCTATTTTCCATCGAAGATCCTTGGTCGAATGAGTCTTTCAGTTACTTTTCTTTTAAGTTGTAATGGCTCATAAATAGCAGTCAGCACAGAGTCAAGTCACTGGGATATATATTCGCTAGTTCTATGATTTCGTTGTTCTTGGTCCATATTATTTCTTCTGATTTCTGTGCTAATATTATCCTGATTCTTTTTGCTTGTACTTAGACGGGAACATACATACATTTTCTTTAGTTGCTCAGATAATTGTCAATGTGACATTTATTGCCACATTCTTTATCTCTATAGTGAGGATACTCAAAAGATTCGTCGTAATTAGATCAAATATCAGCATTATCATGTTATGCTGTCTATAATACATTTCATTTGAGTCTACAGTTGGGGAACTTGTTGTCACCAAAACATCTTATGCAGTCTTTAAACATTCTGAATCTTTTTTCTTTTCTTCTGGTTATCAGGATTTCTCCTAATGATAACTGTCTAATAGCTTGAATTGGTTCCTTTTGATCTGTGTCTATTAATTATAACCATGACGGTACATATCTCACCATTTTGTCATAATCCAGCCAAGCAACCTTTTCCGAAACCTTGTCGAGCATGCTGGGCAGGTGATGTCAATAGATTTTCATCCAACAAAGATGGCTCTCCTCAGTTCTTGTGATAGCAATGATGAGATTAGATTGTGGGATGTCAATAGGGGTGATTGCAAACTCATTCTTAAGGTTGGTGTCTCTATTTCCATCCTTTCTCTTTTTAGATATTGATAAAGAGGTATCTCTATTTGACAAACGAAGGCTCCATAATTTGATAATTAGCTGGCTTTTTTGTTTCCATTTCAATATGGAGATTACTTAAAAACTCAGACCTAGACAAATGATTAATTCATCTTCTTCTTACTCTACTTCCTTCTAGAATTGGCTTTCATTCTAACTTTCCTTCTGACCTGCAATAAGTATTGACACCTCTTTATTTCGGGACCACCATTTCTCTTCTTCTCTTCTCTATCTAAATCAATTTTTTTACTCTTTTTTCCCAACAACAACTCAATTCGCTCATTCTCTTCTCGTCTCTCTCTCTCTCTCTCTCTCTCTCTCTCTCTGTGCATTCTTCTGTCTGTAATCCAAGTGGGATTGGTTCTTGAGCCTCTTTCTTAATCTTTCCCCATTGTTCTTGCTCAAACCTTCTATCTCTTCTCTTTTTGTGGTTAAGAAATGCTTTGTTTTTTGTGGTCATGGCTAGTTTGGAGGCTCGACACTCGTAAGTTCTTACATGTTCGCCAGCTATTTTATAGCAAAAACTACTTTGCCTCAGTTATTTTATACTTATATCTTAATATTTTTAATGATTGATACTCATGATAATTTGTCCTTGTCTACTTTTGTTTTGATTTTGGGTGTATATGCTCTTTTTTTCCTTTGTCTGGCTGTTTTCGGTCATGCTTTTCTTTTAGTTGTTTGTGTTTTTCAGACTTGAACTTGTCATTCTTGAATACATGGCTTAGAGAGGTTTCCATCAGGTGGGTGAGGTGTTCGCTATTGATATTATTGCTAATCCAAATCTTGTTGGTAAGTATCTCCTTTTAATGAATTCTAATCTGTTGATAAATGCTAAAAACTGATATTCTAATGATGTTATGTGCTTTAGTAATGATTCTTCTTTATCTTGAAAGGATCAAAAAATTATTATGTTTAGTTTGGAATTCGTACATATGACGATAGGATAGATTGTTGATCATGTTGTTCTTGATAAGTTTGCTAATAAGTTGAGGTAATTCTCTTTGAATCATGTGGTACATTTTAGTTATCTAATGTTGGATGTTCTTAAAATGCAACTTTCACATATATGAAAGTACTATATTAACTGCCCTTCAGTGTTTTTTTAAATGTTTTTAATTTTTTATAGTATTGGCCTGAGATGAATATACGTTGAGTAACATGGCCAGTGAAGATTCATATACCCGACCCTAACTTTTTTGGCACTGAGGTGTAGTAGTTGTTATTGTATGTATAATAGAGTTGAAGTGAAGTTGCTAGTGTGATGCTGAGGTTTGGAGTAATTATTTTTTATTTTGTGATTTGTTTAGCTATTAATGCTCCGGAAAGATTTCTGTTAGAGTGGTGGAGTGTATTTTGCGATATACTCATCTCTAGCTTCCCTGAGGTTGCTCTATTCACCGTCGAATCCTTCGATAAGTTGTTACCTACAGAACTTTTCTATGCCATGTTCATGTTTAACTGATATGAAATAATTTCAAGCTAAATGTTTGATTTCTAAATTCTCAGGGCGCGCAGACAATGGAGAACATTGTGCCTAATATCAATCCTGAAAAGTCAACTTATGCTCCTAATCATATGGGAGCAAACATCTCTAGTGTGATGGCTCCAGATGGGAATACAGGTTCGTTGCTTGGACAAGGGCCGTCTGCACCTGCTGTTACAGCGTTTGCACCTGGCATAAACTTGGGAGGACCTACGCTAACGGAACCAAATATTCATGCCCCTGCAAATGCTTTGCCTGCTTCACCAGAACTTGGCCGTCTGCACCTTTTGATACCTAAACTGATGAGTGAGAGTGATGCAGTTACCAAGTGAAAGTCTGACGACTTGCATCTTCTTTGTTTGGGGCTTATGATATTGTGAAGTGTGCTCTCTTTTCTGAGCTCATATCTAGGATGCCCCAAAGCAACTTGTTGTAACTAGGGGTTATGGATTTGACCAAAAAGCATAGTTTTGCCGTTTTGATGTATGGTGCTTTAGTCTGAGTGTAGGAGTTGTGAGCGGAATATAGATAATACTCTGAAGACTTATTTTTTGTCTTAAGTTTAGATGAACATGTTAAAAGATAGAAAAAAAATGCTTTTTGCTTTAGTCTGAGTGTAGGAGATTTCTCTGTGAGCAAATGGAACCAAATCTTTGTTTTGCCTCGTTGGCCAGAACCTTTTGATGCGGGTTTGTTTGTACCTTGGCTTCAAATATTTCATATGTAGTTTATAGAATCTTTTGTCTTTGGCATTGATACTGTTGGATGTGTGAACAATTTTAAATTTTTACTCCTAAGTCAACTCAACGTGCATTAAAATAATCTGAAAAAGACTTTTATCACTTATAATTCATTAGAAAAGATAAATTGGATACATCGAAGGGCACTGGCTCACACTGAAATTGTAGCAGTAAATCCCTTTTCTTTTGGATTAATATATGTCTACCGTACACCTCAGAATACTATTTCAGGATATGCTTCATTGACCAGTTTAAAGGGAATAACTTTATATACTCATTTGTGGCAATTAATTTGTATTCGCTTGCTGAATATGGTCTTCCAGTTTCATTTTGAAGATTAGATTCATATCAATTAGAAGTTGTGATAGGAAAAGTACACATGGCGAACTAACGTGGAAGGAAGTATGAACTAAGCAAACAACTTTCAAACTTAGATTTAGAAAAATAATCAGTGTAATTATGAGTGCTTTGAACTAGCATGTTCTCTTCGGAAGAATCACCATGAGAAGTTCTCACAGTGATCATATAGAAAACATTTCAAATACCTTTTATAGATAGATTTCCCAACTAGCTGCTGATGAGGCTTACTTTTTGTTGTTGTTGATAGATTGTACAATGTGCCATCAGTTTTGCAGATCTGTCCCTTCATTCACTTTAATATTTCTGCTGTTACTGTTATGCATCCATTAGTCCATTATGGTGTTTCAGTTCAGATTCAAATTTACGTTAATTCATTCCTTTCATGTTCAACCCAGGGAGTTGGTTCAAGTCCCGTCATTAACCATCAAGTAGTACAAACTCAAAAGGAACATTTTTGATAACTACATCCTGTCCTCAACTGAATGCTGGAGTAAGTTGAATACTCAAGTAATCATTATTCTCCTAGTGATTGTAGCATGCTGCAATTATTTTGGCGTGAATGAATTGATTTTCTCGTATTTGAAATCTCATTGGTGAAATTTTGTACATCAAGTTATCATTAGTCAAAATTAGAACTATAACTTAAATATAAGGAGGAGCTTATAATGCTTCAAAGTGTTTGCAAAGATCCAGCAATCAACTGAGAGGGGACAAAATGAAGACAATACTGATAAGATCAAGATGTTTATTCAAATTCATTTAATTATTCAATTTTAAATGTTATTTAATACAAGAGTCTAATTAACATTTTAAATATCAACTTCCAAATGATAAAACAGAGTACAGGAGTTTGAAACAATGGTCAAAGTTTGTGGCTGATACATCCTTTCCGATAACTCATTACATTGGAGATCTAATATTCCTGAATTCCCCTCAACAGAGAAGTCATTAAGCAACGCGGAATGATCAGACAAGAGTAAGAAAACAAAAATGTTCAGCTGAAATCAATATGCAATCAGCATTTTTTTATTGAGATAAAAAAATAGCAAGAAAACCGATGGTACTGTCGGAAGCAAACCTCATACCAAAATGTGCACTCTAAGACATATCATTGTGACACCAAAACTCAAAATTGCAGACGTCGCATATTCTTAATGTCTATTATTCCTTTTCCATTTCTTAGCTTTGGCTTGACTAAGGGAGAAGTTCTTTGTTCCTTTCTTTCTTTTTCAGGATGGTTCCATAAGTAAGCATCTTAAGTTAAATTTGTTGTTATACAAATATATAGACATTAATTGAGGCAAGTCTACAAAGAACTTATAGATGAGCTCAACGCTTCAGCATAAGATTTGCAAATTGTGTTAAGCATACCTCATCGGAACCAATCACAAACACTTGAGAGTGCCCAGGGCGGAAAGTGCACGACTGGAACTTATTGCCAGTGGAGAACAGTTCAAATATACACTTTCCTTCATTAATAGACCATATCTGTGGACACAGATGCCAGGTAAATCCCACTCATATCCCAGCATATTGAACGAACGTCTTTGACGTGTCCCTCTAAATCAAAGAAAACGAAATCACATCGATACGTTATAGTAGTGCAACAAATAAGAAATTTAAAAAAAGCTTGATCAATGATCAGGAAGAAGCATCTCACTTGTAACTTTTTTTTGGATGCTGTTAGTCTCGACATCAAAGATATTTACAATATTTTTAGTAGAACTTGCCAAAAAGTGCCCAAGGTGAGGTTGAAATCTAACTTGTCTACTACCTCCCTGCATTTGTACCAAGAGCTAATCAATACAATTTTTGTGAATGAATAGTAGCTAATTCTCTATAAACCACCCTGTTTAGAACACCATACAATGCATTGCTGAATGTGATACGGATGTTGGTTCAATTAACATTAAGAAACCCTTTTTATTTCCTATACTAATCATTTGCATGTGTATTCACATGATGACCAACTATTGATCCTGAAAACCTTGAAATAACAAGAAAAACATTCCCACAATCAAATGCAGGAATTCATGAAAAAACAGATCCAACAATGATTTAGAATCAGGTAATTAAGTAATCTCCAAATTAAAATGGAAACAGAAAAAACAGCTAACTATCAAATTATGGAGCCTTCGTATGTCAAATAGAGATACCTCTTTATCAACATTTAAAAAAAAAGGAAGGAAATAGAGACACCAACCTTAAGAATGAGATTGAAATCACCCCCACAGACATCCCACAGTCTACTCTCATCATTGCTATCACAGGACCTGAGGAGATCCACCTTTGTTGGATGAAAATCTATTGACATCACATGCTCACCATGCCCGAAAAGGTTCTAGAAAGGGTTGCTTGGCTAGATAAGACGAAATGGGGAAACATGGTTATAATAGACACAGATTAAAAGGAAGCAATTCAAGAGATCAAACAGTTTTCATTATCAGAAAGGTCCTGATAGCCACAAGGAAAAGAAAAGATTATCAATGTTAAAGACTACAAGATGTTTTAGCAACAGCATAGTTCCTCAAATGAGACATATTATGGACAGCATAAGTTGATGATGCTGATATTTGTCATATTAGTGATAGATCTGTTGGGTATCCTCAGCGCAGAGACAAGAATGTGACATTGTCTGAACAATTATTCTTGCTAAACAATAATATACATTCTCATCAAATTAAAAGCAAAAGAATAAGGATACATCACACAGATCAGAAGAAATAATGTGGACCAAGAACAACAAAATCATATAACGAGTGAATACATATTCTGATTGATTTAAATATGTGCTAACTGTCATTTCTGAGATGGATAGAACATAAAAAAGTTTAACTCATAGACCCATGCAACCAAGGATCTGCAATTACAACAAAGAGATAGTACCTTGGCTGCATCCCATATCATCACAGTTCTGTCAAAAGAAAATGTTGCAAACACCATTGATTTACCTCATCGGAACCAATCACCAACACTTGAGACTGCCAAGGGTGGAAAGTGCACGACTGGAACTTATTGCCACCGGAGAACAGTTCAAATATACACTTTCCTTCACTAACAGACCATATCCGTGCACGATCTTCGCACACGGATGCCAGGTAATTCCCACTCATATCCCAGCATATTGAACGAACGTCTTTGACGTGTCCCTATAAATGAAAGAAAACGAAATCACATTGATACATTATAGTAATGCAACAAATAAGAAATTTAAAACAAGCTTGATCAATGATCGGGAAGAAGCATCGTACTTGTAACTTTTTATGGATGTTGTTAGTCTCAACATCAAAGATATTTATAATATTTCCGGTAGAACTTGCCAAAAAGTCCCCAAGGAAGTTGAAATCTAACTTGTCTACTACCACCCTGTATTGATTACCTCTTGGTACAAATGCAGGGAGGTAGTAGACAAGTTAGATTTCAACCTCAACTTGGGGACTTTTTGGCAAGTTCTACCGGAAATATTATAAATATCTTTGATGTCGAGACTAACAGCATCCAAAAAAAAGTTACAAGTAAGATGCTTCTTCTTGATCATTGATCAAGCTTGTTTTGAATTTCTTATTTGTTGCATTACTATAATGTATCAATGTGATTTCGTGTTCTTTGATTTATAGGGACACGTCAAAGACGTTCGTTCAATCTGCTGGGATATGAGTGGGAATTAACTGGCATCCGTGTGCGAAGATAGTGCACGAATATGGTCTGTTAGTGAAGGAAAGTGTATATTTGAACTGTTCTCTGGTGGCAATAAGTTCCAGTCGTGCACTTTCCGCCCTGGGCACTCTCAAGTGTTAGTGATTGGTTCCGATGAGGTAAATTAATGGTGTCTGCAACATCTACTTTTGACAGAACTGTTCAGTGCAAGTAATAAGGTTGAAATCAGCTCTTTTCCTCAAAGCATAGATCGAATTACTTGCACTAACCAGACCAGCATCTCCTTGGGGGAAGTAGCTTTTAGTATTGTCCTTTGCAATACCAGCAACAGTAGCTTTCTCTTTCCCAACCTACAGCTCAGCAATATATTAAATGAGCAAGAATAAAGTAGATGAAGACCATACAGACATTGTCCAAGTGACTATAAAGGTGACAGACAAGAACAAACTAAGAAAGGGAAGTCCAATCTCCAAAAACGATGTTGTCAACCACCAGCACATGAACGGCTTTAAGAAGTAGATGCAGAAAAATGATCTTACAGATGCCACAGAACTCAATAGAGTTTTCCTCTTTCTGCCACTCGGCACTGCAGGTTGCTTTCCAGAAATTTTCATAATTCCTCCTATAGGAGCCATTATTTGCTGGTCAGCTGGTAAATTCTCCGAGGTTCTTTGATTTGTATCACCAAGCATCTGTTCAGTGCCAAGAAAAAGTAAGGCAGGAAAAAGATCTCAATCATAACAGTATAGTAGGATAGCCTATATTTTGAGGCAAGAAAAAGATCTCGATCATAACAGTATAGTAGGATAGCCTATATTTTGTCCCTCAATCTGTTGATTGCTGGACTATGCAAATACTTTGGAGTATTTTGCCTCTTTTTCTTTCTGCTTCATAGGTTCCTCCTTTTAAAGTTGAGTTTTAACTTACGGTTCTTATTTTGACTATTAATGTACAAAGTGTTACAAGAGATTTCAAAGACCAGAAAATTCTGAAAACCAATTCAAGGTCTATTGCACGGCTAAAATTAAGTTTGATTGCTACAATCCTGTAACGACCCGTTTGGTCGTTTAGCACTTTTATGCCTAATATCTCTAAAACACCCTTTTTGTGGTCTAATTTTGGTATCTATAGCTTGCGATAATCGGTGATTCGGTTATTTAATTGACAAGAATTTTAGACCCCGTATTTTATACGTCGAGTGATTCGCGAAAGAATCAACGTGAGATAGAAACCTCGGATTTACTTAGTATAAAAATGTTATTGGAGATTAGGAATTACTTAAGTGTGGTGTTAAGTAAAAATTGGTGACAATAATAAGCCAACAAGAGCCTCAACATCCAAGGTAAAAAGGATGACTCAAGTCATCTAAAATAAGGCAAATGGAAGACATACAAGTGTGAAATTAAATGTTGATTCATCCACTACATTTTCAACATATTGTGGACAATTAAAATTGGAAGAAACTTACATGTTACATTCGGCCATAGGGCTGAAAATTTTGAGGAGAAAAAGTTGAAGCATACAATTGAATATTTGAGCATCCACTACTTTATGAAAGTATACATTGTTTTAGGAGGACATAACATGGTGGAGGGATCATTTCACATTTAATATTGCTCATCCATCTTGGCATGATTACAATAGACAAAGGGTGGTGCATGAATCATTCAACACACATAAGATTGTCTTGTAAACAATTGAAAAGAAAGAAGAAAAGAGGAACAAGGAGGCTTATGGCCGAAAGTGGTGAGGCAAAATATTGAAATTTTGTGTAAAGTTAATTGAGTGCTCAATGTCATGAGTGGAGCATGTGTTGTATCCAACTTGTAGGCATCATAATTTAACAAAATAATGACTAAGGAATCAGCCATTACATTTATTTTCAACTTCACAACAAAGAAAGAAAACCTAGAGGAGAGAGGGCAAGCTCACGGCCAAAGGGCTGATTTTGGAGCTTTTGTGTGTTGATCAAAAAAATTATTTTCCAAGGTGTTTCAACCCTTTAGAAGGTCCCTAAAACGTGAAGATAGTCTTTGGAGCAACAAGAACCATTTTCATCTCAAGTCACCAACTCTAGCCAAGTAAAGAATTCAAGTGGTCAAGGTAAGATCTAACTTTCTTTTCATGTATTAAGGGTGATGTAGATGTGTGAATATAAGTTGTATGCATGAAATAAGGTGTGTTGATGTTGGAACATGGTAATAGTTATGGAGTTATATGGGTTGATGTTGAAGTATGATTGTAACTTGACGAACATGAATCGCATGCATCAAATCATGAAAGTTGGTGTTGGAATGTTAGTTAGTCGTAGGGACTGTTTTTGGTGAATTTAATGGACTGATTTTCTTTAATAAATATAGTTGTTACTATCATAGATCTCATGGTAAAAAGAATGAAAAGAATTAGAAGGTTAAAGGTGAAGTTATGTTAGTATGAAAATGGTTGAATCTATGATTTTATGTGAGTGATGTTGAAGCATGGTGTAGCCGTGTGTGGACTGTTTTTTGGAAGAAGTTAGTGAACTGTTTTTACTTGATATTTTGATTGTCATTATCATGAAATTTATGATGGAAATGAAGGTGTTTAATGGTTGGAGTTGAAACTAAAGTCATTTGTGAGTTGTTATAAGGATTATAAAAATGACGATATAGCGTAGTTGCGTATGAATTGATGTTGTACTTATCGTGTGGATAGCTGGTCGTAACTTCTGAAATTATATGAAAAGAAGACATGAAATGATGTATAAAAATCACATGTGGTTGGCTTAGTATGTTCGTAAACATTTGCAAGAATTCGAACATCGTTATGTTGTCGGTTAGGGACTGTTTTGGACATGTTGTGGTAGTGGACTGTTTTGGACTTATGCTTTCATTAAGTTGGAAAGAATAATTATAAGTTAAGAGTATACACCATATTGTATGTTGGATGGAATGTTATAAGTTGTGACATACAAACGTTAAAGCTACAAACTATTAGAAGTAACTTGAGAATGTCGTAGCCGTATGTGAATCATTATTGCATGTCATGAATGTGGGCTGTTTAGAATATAAATATAGCGATGTATGGGTGTCCTTAGAGTCGTATTCTAACGTAGATCGCATATTTTATAGATTTTGATCGTTCGCAGGCTCTACGCAAAGGAAGACATTAGCTTGATTGTTCGTGGCATCCGCTCGCATTGAGGTAGGTTACGGTCTACTTTAGTTAGACTACGATTAGAGAATCGTATGTAGTTGTAGAAAGTGACGGGGGACAGATATAGGCCTTCGGGCATGAAGTAGAGGTGATTTCGGTTAGATTGGCTTTGTTAGTTGCTATGTGGGCTTGTCGCCATATGTGTTATTTTTCGTGATTATGTTTTGTTCGTATCTCCGTCACATACTAGCTCGCTCACCGTGTGTAAAGGAATGGTAACATTAATATGACTTGTATTGGTTGACTATATATTGATGATATTGTTGAATCGATATCACGCATGACATGTCTTTTATATTATTGTTGTGATGATTGGTGAGGTGAGTGATCGAGAGACTCCGAAAGGAGATCGAGAGTGACGGAGAGAGACTCCGAGGTCTTTGGGAGAGGGTAAAAGAGAGATGAGTGTTTGTTGCCGAGGTTTTCTTCGGAACAATGGAGTGTCGATGCCCTAGGTCTTACGGGATCGTGAGAGTGTGCTCGTGATCCGAGGTTATATTCGGAGCGAGTGGTACATGGACTTCGCGGGTCCCCAGCGGGTTGACCGCCGAGGCATTGCCATAGCATGTGTGTACGGGAGTGGAGTGTGAGAGGTGACTATTGCGTTGCATTGCGTTGCATTCATCCACTTATATATTTGACCGATCATTTGGTGAATTATATCTGTCTTGGTTGATTTCATGATTCCTTTACACCTTACTTGTATTGATATGTGACCATAGTTTTCTATGTGCTACTTGTTGGTTTTGACTTCTTTGCGTTATCTAATCATTGTCGGCCTACGACATTTACAAGTGTTTAATCGATACTACTCTTGGCCGCACTTTTGTTGAGTGCGTAGTACGAGGCTCAGGTTCTAAACCCGTGGTCGATACGTGAGGGTGACATCTTTTAGTTATTCGGGGTGAGCTACGTCAAAGGACCCTCCTCTATCTATTCCTCGTTTTTGTATTCGACGACAATATGTAGCCTTCGGGTATTTTCGGACTTCTATTCTGTCCTATGTTAGCGCTCTTGTACCCTTTGACCAGATTTTTGGGATTGTCGTGACATTTCTTGTTATGATAAGTATTTAAAACTTGATAACTTATTCTTAAATAAATTTTCCGCTTATTTAACTTGTTAGTAGTAATATGGTTCGCCTACTCGAAGGGATAGTGTAGGTGCCACCACGACTCGTGAATTGGGTCGTGACAAATCCCTAGGAGCGAAATCATTACATAAGTATTCAACTTACTCCTGCATCTTTTCCACTCGAGTCAGCTTGAGTGAGCATACTAAAGAAATCACCAGAACTTGCAGGGGCAGGAAGTTTGAGCATATCCAATCTTTGAACTGCTACAGTATCCTGTTGAGGAAAGGATGTAGTTCTCAGAAACTGTTCCTTTTGAGCTGGCACTATTACACTGGGACATGGGGAATTGAACCAACTCCCTGGGTTGAATATGAAAGGAATGAACTAACTAAAAGTTATACATTTCTATTGAGCAAAAGTTCAAGGTACTCACAACAGATGGCCATCCTTGATGAGATGCTTGTTGGAGAGACCTGTTGTTCCCGGCGGGTACAATCGAAGAAAAGATCAACAGAAAGTTTTTTAACAAAAAATATAAAGGATGAGGAGATCTAATAGTGCATAAAAGTAACAGCAGAATTAACAAAGTAAATAAAGTGGCTAATCTACTAACCGGATGGCACGTGGTACAAATTATCAACAAGAACAACAAAAAAACAAGCCTCAATCAGAAGCTACTTGGCAACATCGTAAAATCTACATGTCACGACATTTTTGTGGCTATAAACCATGACACTAAAGGTAAAATGAAATTTTCAGTTAATTTGTTCCTAAAAAATATCATTCATTTTTAACAGACAAAACACGAAGTGTCGCATAACATGACACAGAGGAACTACATGTTTTATGTGTTCCTTGATTTTTCTTACCAAAGTTGGAAGGGCTCTCACGTTCTGACAGGTAACTAACTCCTCTTTGAGTGACCATGTACACCCCATTGGGAGGCTCATATGTGCCAACCACGTCATGTTTGATTAATTTGTCATAGCGCACAAGTGGTTTACGTTTCGGCACAATATGATTAGGAACATAAGTCGAATTTTCAGGATTGATTTTAGGCACAATAGCATCCACTGTCTGCTCAACCTGAGAATTTAGAAATCAAGCATTTAGTTTGCAATTATTTCATATTAGTTAAACTTGAACATGACATAGAAAGGTTTTATAGGTAACACCTTATTGAAGGATTCGGCAGCGAGTAGAGCAACCTCAGGGAAGCTAGAGCTGAGTATTTCATTAAATATATTCCACCACTCAAACAGAAATCCTTCCGGAGCATTAATAGCTGAACAAATCACAAAATTAAAAATCACTGCTCCAAACCTTAGCATCACACCAACACTTCACAACTGCATTATACATGCAATAAAAATTACTACGCCTCAGTCCCAAACAAGTTGAGGTCGGCTATATGAATCTTCGCTAACCATGTTACTCAATGTAAATTCATCTCAGGCCAATACTATAAAAAAATTAAAAACATTAAGAAAAATACTGAAGGGCAGTTAATACAGTACTTTCATTTCATATACATGAAAGTTGCACTTTAAGAACATCCAACATTAGATAACTAAAAAGTACCAGATGATTCGAAGAGAATGACCTCAATTTATTAGCAAAATTTTCAAGAACAACATGATAAAAAATCTATCATATCGTCATGTGTAAGAATTCCATACTAAACATAATAAACTTTTCGACCCTTTCAAGATAAAGAAGAATCATTACTAAAGCACATATTATAATTCATTAGAATATCATTTTTAGCATCTGATTAAAATAATAGAATTCATTAAAAGGAGATACTTACCAACAGGATTTGGATTAGCAATTATTTCTCTGGCAATTACCTTACCCGTCTGATGGAAACCTTTCTTAGTCATGTAATCAAGAACGACAAGTTCAAGTCTGAAAAATACAAACAAATAATAGAAAAGAATGAATAAAAACAGTCAAACAAAGAAAAAAATCATATATGCACACCCAAAATCAAAAGAAAAGTAGACAAGCACAAATTATCAGGAGTATCGATCATTAAAAATATTAAGTATAAATAACAAAGGCGAAGTAGTTTTTGCTATAAAATAACTGGCGAACACGTAAAAACTTACGAGTGTCGAGCCTCCAAACTGCCCGTGATCACGAAAACAAAGTGCTTCTTAACCACAGAATAGAGAAGAGAAAGAAGGTTCGAGCAAGAACAACCGGGAAAGATGAAGAAAGAGTCTCAAGAACCAAATCCCACTTGGATTACCGACAGAAGAATACAGAGAGAGAATTGAAGTAAGAGAGTGAAAGAATTGAGTTGAGGTAAGGTGAGAAATGAAAGGTGGAAACTTTGTAAGGGGTTTCTAAGTAGCTTGAAGAGAGGATAGTACAATGCAAAAGCGTAAGGAAAGAAGAGCAAATCATTCAATTTAAATAGAGAAGAGAAGAAGAGAGACAGTGGTGGTCCTGAGGGTACCACATACAGTCAGAAGGTCAAACATTTTTTCCGCTTTGTCAACTAATTAATTTCAAAAACGAGTTACCAAAATGTGGTAGTCAAGTGAATAAATAGATCTTATGGCATTGAATTTGTATGATCCTTATTACATAATCCTAACCAGAAAAAATTAATAAGATTATATCGCTTAGGTAAGAAATTAAATTATTGTTAAACAGATATCAATTTTTCTTTAAGTAATTGGATTGCACGACTGGTGTAGTGGGATTTATGAGATCCCTCAACATTTAACTAGAGATCTCGGGTTTGCGTCTTGGGAACGGAGAAATCCTTGGTAAAGAGCGTTTCCCCCTTAAATGGTCCTATACGGTGTGCATCTGGATCAAGCCAATAGGTTCCGGATACTAGATAGTTATACTAAAAAAAAAAATGCATTGTATTGCCATTTAAAATCTATCAAGTGGTTATTAATAGTAATCATAATGTGTCTTAATAGTTGTTAGAATGTACTGCAAATTACAATAAAGGAAGGTTTTCATTAGCTCCAATATTACATATATGAACTTAGATAAATGTGGTAAGTTAGTAATATCTATACATTATGCAAAGATTAACATAGTATTTCTATTAAAGAAGCATTCAATTATCCAGTGTACTAAAAGATATCACTTCGTTGCTTAAGCGATGGAACTATGCGAAGCAACGGATTATTGCTTCACAGCTGAAGTCATGCGCTTCAAACAACGATATGTAAAGTGATCCCAATAACAAATAGTCGATTCTTTGAATCTCATTAAAATCAATAACATCCTGTTGAAGTTAAATTTAATATTAAAAGAGCAAACATTCAATAAATACAGAAGAGAAGAAAGGAAATGGTGGTCCCGAGTGTACTGGGGTAAAAATAACAATCACACACTCAGGTAAAAAAGAAACTTAAGTTTTTTTTTTTATTATTTGTCAATTTAACCTGTTTTTTAAGTGTTCTTTTTATTGAAAACTACCATAAAGAAAAACAAAGAGAAAATAAAGAGGTGTTAATGCAGATCAGAAGCAAAGTCAGAATAGAAGTCAATTCTAAGATGGAAACAGAGTAAGAAAACGATGAATTAATTGCTTGTCCAAGTCGGAGTTTTTAGGTGAGAAACAGACAGCAGCTTTCATTGCAATATTTAACCCTTAAGCTTCAAACAAAAAGAAGTGACGATAAGTTGGTGGATCTTCATAAATTTGAGCTAATATAATAGACTTTTTCACAATTGGACAATCACTCATTAATTTTGTGCAAATACTATTTCAGTTTGTGAGCAAATTTTGCGTTGAATTCCACGCAAGATGTTTAAAACTCACAACTACTTCAACAAGAAACAACCGCCCCTCCCTTTTGGCGTTTTGATTTAACGTATCCAAATTGACAGTATAAAAAAAAGTTTTACATTGTCACTGTAGTTTACCTATTTTACCATATTATCTTCAATCTTTTTATGCTACACTATCAAGCTTATTGTAGGCTATTTGTTAGTGTAAAAATCATATTTTTACTACACTGTATAAAATAAAAATTGGGGAGTTATTGTCACGACCCAATTTCTGATCAAGCAGTGACCGGCACCCGGTGCCTTAACTTGACCGAGCGGATCATCTTGGCTTTCTAAAATGTTCTTATTTAAGAAAAATGTGTGACTCAATGCAATTCTTTGAAAAGTAAATATAGTATTTGGATCTCACGTTCAAGTAAACATTCTGAAAATTTATATAGATGTGTTTATACACTTTCTTATCATTGAACAATATAATGCATAATGTGAATACATAACTCAATTCTAAGACTATCTATGAAGCCTCTAAACTGAAGATAGTGACTACATAAAAGAAATAACTGAATAGGAATATGTGTCCCCACTGAAAGGAAGAAGTGGAGCTACCAAAAGCACGGGAAGTGAGGGATCTCTAGCCTATAGTCTGCTCGTCTGCAAAATTGGTCCCTACGTTGTACCGCAGACCAACGTAGGTTCCCAAATGAGAATGTCAGTACAATCCACCGTACTCAGTGAGTCTCAACATCCCCTCACTAAATTTGGAACGAGATTTAAATAAACATGTACGTAATAACATTAACTCTGAAAGGGAATAGTTCATAAAAAAACTCATCATGTAAATAATATCACATTTAAGCAACCACCACTTAGTATTTCTTATTTAAGTACATCCTTTGCTCTTTAGCTTTTAGATAGTTTAGTCGACTGAACTTTTCTTATGCCCAGCTGTGACGATAGTAACCCTTTATACGGCTACCAAATCTTTTGTGCCTCATTATGAAAATATTAGCAGCCCTAGGTAAAACTGCTTTTAACCCTTTATATGGTTACCCTTCATGTTGTATCTCATTATGGAATAATTAGTAACCCTTTGTACAGTTACTCGTAGCCAATTGTACGGCCACCAAATCTTTGTACTTCTTTATGGAACATAATTATGGCACTTAAAGCACATCATAGCGTTCTTCGCTTTAAAGCATAAAAAGTCAAATCTTTACACATTTCATAGCAAGTATAAAGAAACTTCGAATCTACATAATTTTATCAATAAATATGGGCATGAAGACTCGGCTTTGAAAGCTTAAAAGGACACTTCTTTCATAAATTGATAACATGTATAACTTAGCTCTAATAATCATGGATACTATGAGCTTACTCACTCTAATTAAACTCGTACTGATGTTATCATTGTCAAAAAAAAAAAAAAAAAAAATTAAACTCGCAGTATCATTCAAAAACATTTAATCAAAATATTATGGGCATGACTTTCGTGAGAAAAGAACTTAAGTAAAGATAAGTCTTAACTCACCTCAAAGCATTTAACTTCAATTCACTTCTTCAAGTTCCCAAAATATTCAACACAGATAAGTTCTGGCATGGGGTTCGTTTCCAATGTCCAAACCAGTCACTAAATACCCTACAAGATCAAATAGGGCTATCAAATAATAACTCTTTAATACAAAACTCATCTTTTTCACCAAACATCTTTACAGTATCAATGATGGTTTATTATATGGCACCATGATATCAACACAAAGTGGAACAATTACCTTGGCAATTAGAATCCAATTCTTATCTTATGGATCATTAGATGGTTTTCTTGAAAAAATCATTGGGCGATTAGACCAAAGAGGGAACTGCTACGGCATGGCCTTAGTTGAATATATATATATATATAATTAAAGAAAACTGTATAGGGTTCAATTTGTAAAGCAGCAAATTGGGCCGTTACAACTATTATCTTGACATCTTTTGGGTGCAGTATATTTCCATTTCCACTACAAATAAATGACCAAATAGTATATACTACTCCTTATAATAATTGCAGGGATCTAGTAGCTCAGTTAGTTGGCTATCTGAACTTTCACCTTGTTGGTGAGGGTTCGAATTCCCACATTGTAATCCCCTCCCTATTTCCCCTGAAAAAAGAAAGAAAAAAAAACTCCCTATAATAATTACTCCGTCCATTTAACTAAATTCCAAGTGGTCCCTTAAAATTTATTTGTATACTCATATCGTCTTGGGACTTAGAAATTTATTGCTCTCGTATAATCGTCATCTAATGAGTATTAATTCAAGATTTTTAGGAGCGTTAAAATAGCTCGAGACTTCACAGTCAATCAATTAGAGAAGTATAAGGGTATTGACTAATTTTGAAATACTTGGATTATGTGACTATTGATAACAAAGATTAAAAGGTATGATATAATTTAGATATGATTTAATTGTTGCTACCTCTACTTACCATTTTCGAAGGTCAAGTATTTTATTTATTTTGTCAACTAATTAATTTCAAAAAGTAGTTACAAAAAAAGTGGTAGTCAGGTAATTTATAGCAATAGAACTCATGGCATTGAAATTAGGGGCGTCAATGCTTTTGTAAAAATCGACTTAACCGATCGAAAAGTACCGAATGAATTATTAGAAATTGTTAATAAAACCGACGATTTTTATATAAATTTCTGACCGTACCGAAAAATTGGGTAGATTTTTATTTTATAAAAATCAACAAAAAAAATACCGAACCGTACCGAATACATTTAAATGTGTAAATTAAATCTTATATATTAAATTTAAATTAATTAAAACATTAAGTTTTTCGTCTTGTGCTTGCTGTGATGGAAATGACTACAGGTCGGCAACAAGTAATTCACACTTAAGTCCCAACTGTGAAAGCTGTTATGTTACCTCCATTGAAATTAAATTGGCTCTAGCACCTCAAGCAGTAACCACTAAGTTACAAGGTATTCCAACGATTTTGAGTAGCAAGCTACAAGGTATTAGATATCTTTCATCTTGTATGATTTAAATTATTTTATTTGATACTGAATCTTATTAGACTTAGTTCTTGTGTCTCATCTTGATTGATTACTTCCACTCATGTGATCAATTTTTTTTGTCTTTATTTAATATTATCTTACATTACTATAAAATAGTAGATGGATCTCGATTCTTATCATGATTCATGTTTTCCTTGATTCTTTACCTTTTAAACAATAAAATGTCTAGAGAGTTTTTTTCAAAGGCTTATAAAAGCATACATGGTATTGTGTACAACTTTTACTTGTGACTTTTATATGACCTTTTTTTTTTTTTTTGTAAAATACCGAAATGATGGGACGGCTTCAAAAAGTCTAAATTTGATTATACAAAATAAAATAACCGAAAAATTGATATGGTATAAATTTTATAAAATAACCACCCGAACCGTACCATTGACACCCCTAATTGAAGTTATGCCACCCTTCTAGGGGTTTTTACGCTCTAGACCGAAAAATTGATAAGATTATATAGCTTAGATAAGAAATTAAATTATTGTTAAATAGATGCTATTTTTCTTTAAGTCATTGAATTGCACCACGGGTGCAGTATGGATGAAATCCCACTACACTTAACTGCATGTCTCGCATTAGCGAATGACAAACCATGGTAAGGAGTGTTTCCCCCTTAAATGGCCCTATGCGACGTGAATCTGGATTAGTCGGGCCAATAGGTTTCAGATATCATGGTTATATTAAAAACAGAAAAGGGCTAAAATGCCCCTAACCTATTGAATTTTGCTCAAAAATACCTTGCTCCCCCATCTATTGGACCAAAAGTGCCCTCGACGTTATCTTTTGGCTTAAAAATGCCCCTAACCTATTGCATATTGCTAAAAAAGGCCTCCTTCCACCTATATTGGATCAAAAATATCCTCAATGTTATTTTTTGGCTTAAAACTATCCCTAACACTAATGGTGTACTATCGAAGGCTATATAACAAGCTATTTGGCATTGTATGATATTGGTTCAAGTGTTAATCCAATGTGAATTAAATTACGAACGCAAATGTATTGATCAGACCGCCCATATAATTAAACATGACTTCCTGATTATTAATCGCTCATAAAGAGGATGTGCAACTCAATTCAACATCTTTCACAAACTTGTTCTAACCATACCATTTTGAAGCATACAATTAAAAGAAAGTGACCAAGAGACTGTAACATTATTTTCTACCAAAAAAAAAATCTATTTTTTTCTTTCCTTTCTCGGTTCGGCAAACTTCTATTAGTCTATTTTGAAGAACAATTCATCAAGTATATTCAACTATTTGAGAAAATCACGTCCCAAACCATGCGACAAATCCACAAAAAATCGAAGAAAATTGATTAGAAACCTTTTCAGTTGGAACACCCATAAAATTCAACTAAAATTTCGTGAACAAAGATTGTTAAAAAACCAATCAAATATTAAAGACTTGTCACTTGTTTAATGTATTTTTTATGCACCCATAAAAACTTATTTTCCTTGTTTCTGAAATTTCGAACACAAATTAGTTGAAGTAAATACCGCTTGTTACAGATATTTTTTAAAGAATGTTTTCCATGATGTCTAACATTTTCCATGATGTCTAACACTACTAGAAATAGGTTTTTCCCACCGACATTCAGTGAGAAATTTGTGCTATAAAACATGATTTTCCCACCTCATTGCTACCGAACCAGCTCACTGGGAAAGTGCATGGGAAACAGGTTCCCATTGAAACGTTAAGAAATTTCCTAATTTTCCGCGTGAAAACACTACTATTTAGGTTTTTTCCATCGACATTCAGTTGGAAATAGCTACTAGACATTTTTTGGTGGGAAAATAGAAATTTTTTAATAGTGTAATTAGCAAGAAACTCCTGAGATCAAAATTGCACAAGAAAAAAAACAGTTACAATTAATATAATATCAAAGCAAAAAGATAAAATACCAAATCAGATTATGAACTTCCTCTTTATCTTTCTTAAACAATGATGGTAAAATCTACAAATAAAATTAGTTGAAAGCCAAAAAATAAAGAGGGGGGGGGGGGGGGTGGTTGGGCGTTCCAACCTCAGAAAGAAGTGCAGTTAGAACAATATATGTCCCAAATGCACCCTTGTTAGTTGTTAGTGAAATGGTGGATGTAAACTGTGGTTCATTCAGATATTGATGTAGTTTGGATAAGAGAAAGAAGAAAGAATGACAGTTGTATCTTGACCAAAAAGAAGCATCATCCATATCTTGATGCACTAGTCATGACTCACTGAAGCTATGATTCCTTTCGAAAGTGAATCTGCTAATGAAGAAATTACACCAGCATGTGCACTATATTACCAAGTTATGTTGCTCTGGAAGTTTGGATTCCACAACTCCAAGAACTGCAACAACATTCGACAGGTATCAGATGAAGGAGGAAAAGAGAGAAAAATCAAGGACTATTTATGTGATAAGTTTTAAAAATGAACTATTTCATTTGACCCAACTACTCAGTTTGAAGATCTAATATTCCTGAATTCCCCTCAACAGAGAAGTCATTAAGCACCGCAGAATGATCTTACACGAGCAGGAAAGCAAAAATGTTCAGATATAATGAATATGCAATCAACATTTTCTTTATTGACATAAAAAATAGTAAGAAAAACAACGGTACCGTCGGAAGCAAACCTCGTACCAAAATGTGCACTCTAAGACATATCATTGTGACACCAGAACCCAAAATTGCAGACAGTCGCATATGCTTACCCTCATATTATTCCTTTTCATTTTCTTAGCTTTGGCTGCCAAAGAGAGTTCTTTGTTTATTTTTTTTTCTTTTTCAAGATGGTTTTCAATATCTAAGAATCCTAAGATAAATTTGTTGGTTTGCATATATATGGAGACATTAATCGAGTCAAGTTACAAAGAACTTATCTTGGAGTTCAAAGCTTCAGCAAAAAATGTCCAAATTGTGTTAAGCATACCTTATCAGAACCAATCACCAACACTTGAACGTACCCAGGGTGGAAAGTGCTTGACTGGAACTTATTGCCACTGGAGCATAGTTCATGTAGACATTTTCCGTCGCTAATAGACCACATTCGTGCACTATCTTTGCACACGGATGCAAGGTAATTCCCACTCATATCCAAACAGATTGAACGAACGTCTTTGACTTGTCCCTATAAATCAAAAAAAACGGAACCACATTGATATGATATAGTAATGCAACAAATAAGAAATTTGAAACAAGCTGGACCAATGATCAAGAATAAGCATCTTACTTGTAACTTCTTTTGGATGTTGTTAGTCTCGACATCAAAGATATTTATAATATTGCCGGTAGAACTTGCCAAAAAGTCCCCAAGTTGAGGTTGAAATCTAACTTGCTACCTCCCTGCATTTGTACCAAGAGCTAATCAATACAATTCTTTGTGAATGAATAATAGCTAATTCTCTATAAACCACTATGTTTTAAGAACATTTTACTATGTGTTACAGAATGTGATATGGATGTTGGTTTAAATAACATTATGAAATCACATTGATACATTATAGTAATGCAACAAATAAGAAATTTGCTTGATATGGATGTTGGTTTTAGTTTTCTTTGATTTATAGGGACACGTCAAAGACGTTCGTTCAATCTGCTGGGATATGAGTGGGAATTAACTGGCATCCGTGTGCGAAGATAGTGCACGAATATGGTCTGTTAGTGAAGGAAAGTGTATATTTGAACTGTTCTCTGGTGGCAATAAGTTCCAGTCGTGCACTTTCCGCCAAGGCACTCTCAAGTGTTAGTGATTGGTTCCGATGAGGTAAATTAATGGTGTTTGCAACATCTACTTTTGACAGAACTGTTCAGTGCAAGTAATAAGGTTGAAATCAGCTCTTTTCCTCAAAGCATAGATCGAATTACTTGCACTAACCAGACCACCATCTCCTTGGGGGAAGTAGCTTTTAGTATTGTCCTTTGCAATACCAGCAACAGTAGCTTCTCTTTCCCAACCTACAGCTCAGCAATATATTAAATGAGCAAGAATAAAGTAGATGAAGACCATACAGACATTGTCCAAGTGACTATAAAGGTGACAGACAAGAACAAACTAAGAAAGGGAAGTCCAATCTCCAAAAACGATGTGTCAACCACCATCACATGAACGGCTTCAAGAGGTAGATGCAGAAAAATGATCTTACAGATGCCACAGAACTCAATAGAGTTTTCCTCTTTCTGCCACTCGGCACTGCAGGTTGCTTGCCAGAAATTTTCATAATTCCTCCTATAGGAGCCATTATTTGCTGGTCAGCTGGTAAATTCTCCGAGGTTCTTTGATTTGTTTCACCAAGCATCTGTTCAGTGCCAAGAAAAAGTAAGGCAGGAAAAAGATCTCAATCATAACAGTATAGTAGGATAGCCTATATTTTGAGGCAGGAAAAAGATCTCGATCATAACAGTATAGTAGGATAGCCTATATTTTGTCCCTCAATCTGTTGATTGCTGGACTATGTAAATACGTTGGAGTATTTTGCCTCTTTTTCTTTCTGCTTCATAGGTTCCTCCTTTTAAAGTTGAGTTTTAACTTACGGTTCTTATTTTGACTATTAATGTACAAAGTGTTACAAGAGATTTCAAAGACCAGAAAATTCTGAAAACCAATTCATGGTCTATTGCACGGCTAAAATAAATGCAGCATGCTACAATCCCTAGGAGCGAAATCGTTACATAAGTATTCAACTTACTCCTGCATCTTTTCCACTCGAGTCAGCTTGAGTGAGCATACTAAAGAAATCACCAGAACTTGCAGGGGCAGGAAGTTTGAGCATATCCAATGTTTGAACTGCTACATTATCCTGTTGAGGAAAGGATGTAGTTCTCAGAAAATGTTCCTTTTGAGTTGGCACAGTTACACTGGGACATGGGAATTGAACCAACTCCCTGGGTTGAATATGAAAGGAATGAACTAACTAAAAGTTATACATTTCTATTGAGCAAAAGTTCAAGGTACTCACAACAGATGGCCATCCTTGATGAGATGCTTGTTGGAGAGACCTGTTGTTCCCTGCAGGTACAGTCGAAGAAAAGATCAACAGAAAGTTTTTTAACAAAAAATATAAAGGATGAGGAGATCTAATAGTGCATAAAAGTAACAGCAGAATTAACAACGTAAATAAAGTGGCTAATCTGCTAACCTGATGGCACATTGTACAATTTATCAACAAGAACAACAAAAAAACAAGCCTCAATCAGAAGCTAGTTGGCAACATCGTAAAATCTACATGTCATGACATTTTTGTGGCTATAAACCATGACACTAAAGGTAAAATGAAATTTTCAGTTAATTTGTTCCTAAAAAATATCATTCATTTTTAACAGACAAAACACGAAGTGTCGCATAACATGACACAGAGGAACTACATGTTTTATGTGTTCCTTGATTTTTCTTACCAAAGTTGGAAGGGCTCTCACATTCTGACAGGTAACTAACTCCTCTTTGAGTGACCATGTACACCCCATTGGGAGGTTCATATGTGCTAACCACGTCATGTTTGATTAATTTGTCATAGCGCACAAGTGGTTTACGTTTCGGCACAATATGATTAGGAACATAAGTCGAATTTTCAGGATTGATTTTAGGCACAATAGCATCCACTGTCTGCTCAACCTGAGAATTTAGAAATCAAGCATTTTAGTTTGCAATTATTTCATATTAGTTAAACTTGAACATGACATAGAAAGGTTTTATAGGTAACACCTTATTGAAGGATTCGGCAGCGAGTAGAGCAACCTCAGGGGAAGCTAGAGCTGAGTATTTCATTAAATATATTCCACCACTCAAACAGAAATCCTTCCGGAGCATTAATAGCTGAACAAATCACAAAATTAAAAATCACTACTCCAAACCTTAGCATCACACCAACACTTCACAACTCCATTATACATGCAATAAAAACTACTACGCCTCAGTCCCAAACAAGTTGAGGTCGGCTATATGAATCTTCGCTAACCATGTTACTCAATGTAAATTCATCTCAGGCCAATACTATAAAAAAATTAAAAACATTAAGAAAAATACTGAAGGGCAGTTAATACAGTACTTTCATTTCATATACATGAAAGTTGTACTTTAAGAACATCCAACATTAGATAACTAAAAAGTACCAGATGATTCGAAGAGAATGACCTCAATTTATTAGAAAAATTTTCAAGAACAACAAGATAAAAATCTATCATATCGTCATGTGTAAGAATTCCATACTAAACATAATAAACTTTCGACCCTTTCAAGATAAAGAAGAATCATTACTAAAGCACATATTATAATTCATTAGAATATCATTTTTAGCATCTGATTAAAATAATAGAATTCATTAAAAGGAGATACTTACCAACAGGATTTGGATTAGCAATTATTTCTCTGGCAATTACCTTACCCGTCTGATGGAAACCTTTCTTAGCCATGTAATCAAGAACGACAAGTTCAAGTCTGAAAAATACAAACAAATAATAGAAAAAGAATGAAATAAAAACAGTCAAACAAAAGAAAAAAATCATATATGCACACCCAA
>NC_081343.1:48496848-48531546 GCF_029784015.1 Lycium ferocissimum | reverse complement strand
ATGGTGATTTCTTCACCCAATTCCCATTCTATTACTTCTAGGTGATTCTACAATCTCCAATTAGGTGTAATCAACATCATTGTTCATCACCCCGCGCCAGATACGTAATCCCAGATCAACAAATCCAAAACTACAGCATAATTCATATAATTTCCTTTATCGAGCCCATTTTGTTATTCTCCCAAGAATTCATCAATTCTCAACTATAAATGATTTGAGAGTAGGAATATTACCTTTTATGAGCATCCACCACGAAATCAACACCCCAGTTTGATTTGTAGCTTAGAAACAGCCGGCAAGAACATGCTACACTTTTGTCCACTTCACGAGCCTTGGGATTCGGGGCCTTCAACAGTTTGATTCTCTACTTTCTCTCTCTAATTCTCCTCTCTCTCCCTTTCTCTCTCTAAAATCTGAAAATATGGAGGAAATGGGGCTGCTAGGGTTAACATTTCCCTTAAATACCAAGGGAAATGGGTTTGACCCAACGAAATGGGTTGGGACCTTTTCACAATGTCTTAAAACGTCCATATCTCCCTATCCCGATGCATCACCTATGATCCCACGACCTATGGTTGGAAAGATATTTCAATTATCTACTGACTTTAGGATCTTTGAGTTTTCCCAAATTCCCAATTTATGATAAAGGGTTATAGCCTCCGAGAGTAATTGACTTGAAAGCATTATATACGGACAAATCACGGTCCAGCATTACGGTCCCGTAACACAAGGTACGGGCCGTAACTTTGTACCGTACCTTGGTGAAAATTTCAGTGAGCTTACGGAAATTTTTTGGGACGTTACGGTCCACTGTTACGGCCCGTAACACGAGTTGATCCGTAACGTCACCGTTACGCCAGGCCGTTTTCCAGCGAACATGCTTCAGTAAAATGGGCATAACTTTTTGCACAGATGTCCGTTTTGACCCCCGTAAGATACCATTGGAAAGCTATTTCAAGAATCTACAATTTTCATCAAGGAAGTTTTCTCAAATTCCCAACGGATTTTCTGAAAAATTTACTGGAAAAGCTGACGATATCTCCAACTTAGCCGATTCTATAGGATTTCAAGTGCCTTACTCTTAGCCATGTTGAGGCTGATCATATCTCCTTGCTCCGATCTCTGATTGGCTTGGTCTTTATATCGTTAGAAAAGGTATTTCCACATACCTCTACAGGAATTCATTGAGGGTAATTTCCCAAATTCCAAACCGATTAAGGAGTTGCATGCCCCGAAATGAGCTGTGTCAACCCGTTTTAGCATAAGCGTTCAAACCTTCGGTGTTTCCACTAGAACTCTAATGATATGAGCTTAAACTCAGTTCCAAGATGCGGGGTGTTACAACATTGATTTAGGCAAATCCCACATCGGTTAATGTTATTTAGTATGACCGATTATGATGCGTTCGGTATGAGTATGTATGATTTGTGTGTCGGATATAAGTACTTGAGTAATTGGGTCATTACGACTTCACTTTCGGTATTTCCTATTTCGGTTGAGACCTCGTTTGATGTATGCGATGCTTTACATGCTCAGTACATATTTAAATGCCGACCACTTTCTTCGGGGCCGCGCGTTTCGTACCACGCGGTACCCGTGGATGAGTAGGTGATGTTAATTGAAGAAGATGCTCCAGGCGGATTGGCGAGCTCCACTTCCTCCGGAGTGTGCCGGTCCCGTGCGTGTATAGTATACGAGACGTTAGTAGAGACTTTGCGGAACGAGTGTCGAGTGTATGATATGTCGGAATACATTTTTGTAAGCGGCTATGTAAGCGGTGTGTTTGTATGCGTTATGCTACGATGTGTTAGGCAAGCGGCTATAAGCCGAAATGCTTTGTTGCGCCTTATATCACGGTTTTTTAAATACGATTGCGATTTTATTTGGTTTGAAAGAAAAAAAAAAAAACGAAAGGCATGTTTGTTTACGGAAAATTTTCATTACGTGCGTATGTTATGTTTTGTGGGCCCGGTATGGTTATAGTGTTACGATAGTCGGCGGGTTCGCTCGGCCACTGATGAGGGTGGGTTCCCGGTCCCATCATACCCTATGAAATTGAGGGTGTGACGGTAAGCCCCCAAACTCTTCCTCGAACGGCTGTGGTGAATGTGGAGTTTGTGGTTGTTGGCTTGTGGCTAGCTCAAATGGTGTCCGACTTTGTGGACTCGCTCCGTTGCGGGGTTATAGGAGAACCGGGCTGGGTCTAAGAGCCTTACTTGAATCACCGATGTGCGCTCACGTAATGCCTCAAAATAGCACTCGATAAAGCATTGACCCGTTCGTTTGTCCATCCGTTTGCGGGTGGAAACTAGTGGAAAAGTGCGGCTCCGTGCCAAGTATATCGAACAACTCCCTCCCGAAGTTCCCCGGTGAAGCGAGGTCTCGATCATCGATGATATGCCTTGGTAAGCCCCAATATTTCACCACGTTCTTGAAGAATAGTTTGGCGGCTTCCTTAGCGGTACATCTGGTGAAGCGGGCATGAAAGTGGCATCTTCGAAATCTATCCACGACCGCCATGATAGTTCCGCAACCGTCGGACTTCGGTAGACAAGTGATAAGTCCATAGTCACGCTCTCCCCGCCGGACGCTCCACTATTGGTAGTGGCTCCAAAGTCCTCGGTGCCTTTGCTCAACCTTGTCTTGTTGGCACACAAGACAAGTCTGCATATAACACTCTATGTCCTCGCGCGTGCGCGACGAATAATAGACCGACTCGACCAAGGCTCTGGTGCGGCGTTGACTTTGGGGTGACCGCCCCATAAGGTGTCGTGGCTCTCTTCATAATATGTCGCCCTAACATCTCCAAACTTCGGCACGTATACTCTCCGACTGTGGTGAGCAATATCCGTCTTCCCCAAAAGTCGCCTCGTCTTCCCCACAGGGTGGCTAACTCCATAGTTGCTTAGGGTGGATCATGTTGCATACCTTTCTTTATAGCCTCTCGGATATCCCAACTTGCTGAAGTAATGGTAGCAAGCTCGGCCTTTCCACTCAAGGCATCGGCTACAACGTTACCCTTACCCGGCTTATACTCCAACACATAGTCGAACTCAGCTAAGAAATCTTGCCACCTTGCTTTGTTTGGTGTGAGCTTCTTACGAAAGTAGCTAGTGGCCACATTGTCGATCTTGACCACGAACTTCGACCCCAGCAAATAATGTCTCCATGTGCGAAGACAATGCACAATGGCAGTCATCTCCTTCTCTTGCACCGTGTAACGCCGCTCCGTATCGTTCAACTTGCGGCTCTCGAACGCTATGGGATGCCTATCTTGCATCGGGACACCCCGATGGCAAATTCGAAGCATGTCGTACGCACCCTCGAACATTTTGCTAAAGTCGGGCGGCGGTAGAACGGCTCCCTCTTGTCACGGGCGCATGCAAGGTCTTCAAACGCCTTTTGGCGATGCTCGTCCATCCCCATGATTTTGTTCTTCTTTAACAACTCGGTCGGGGTCTTTGCCCTTGCCCGAATAGCCATTGATAAAACGTCGGTAGTAGTTAACAAGGCCGAGGAAGGATTTCAACTCGGTTACCTTTGTAGGTGCCTCCCACTCTTGGATAGCCCGTACCTTAGCCTCATCCATGCGTAGCTCGCCATTGCTAATGACATGGCCCAAGAAGTGCACTTTGGATTGTGCAAACTCGCACTTTTCCCTCTTAATGTATAGCTCGTTCTCTCGTAAGACTTGGAAAACCTTTCGTAAGTGTTCCACGTGCTCCCCCAAGGTGTTCTTTGTAGATGACTATATCATCCAAGTAGACTACCACGAACCGATCCGAGTAGGGATGAAAGATCTCGTTCATGAGAGTGCAAAATGTAGCGGAGTGCGTTGGTTAAGCGAAGGGCATCACCAACCACTCGAAGGCTCCGTACCTTGTCACACCAAGGCGTTTTGGTTCGTCCCTTTTACGCAATCCGAACCTGGTAGTAACCCTTGCGAAGATCCACCTTGGTAAATTACTTGGCTTGTCCAAGTCTATCAAATAAGTCGGCAATGAGCGGGATCGAGTACTTGTTCTTTACTGTGACCTTATTAAGTGCCCGATAATCTATACACAGGCGCAATGATCCATCCTTTTTCTTTTGAAACAACACCGGTGCACCAAAGGGTGCCTTCGATGGGCGAATGTGGCCGGCATCTAGTAGCTCCTTTAGTTGTTTCCTAAGGCTCCTCCAACTCGCGGTGCCATAAGGGGCGAATGCGGGTGGCTTGGCTCCGCTCCAACTCAATCTTACGATCCACCTCACCTCTAGGAGGCAAGCGCTTAGGTAGCTCATCGGGCATGACATCCTTGTTTTCCTCGAGCAACTTCTCTATGCAAGGCGGCAGTGTCTCCCAGGGCCCCTTGTATTCTTCCAAACTTGCAATGGTTGCCATGAATGTTGGCTCCTCTTTCTTAAGACCTTTGATTAGCCGCATGGGGCGAAAGTTGTGTTTGGCCCCTTGTATGCGGCATGGTCACCGTAGGCACCATGCAAGCTCCTTCTCGCTCCAAGACCAAGAGGCGTTTGAGGTAGGGGTCGATCATCGCATGGCAATGCCTAAAGAATTCTTGCCCCAGAACAATGTCAAAGATATCCATATTAGTGGCGGTAAAATTTGTCGTACCTTTCCAGTCGCCCAATTTGACACTAACGCCATTAGCTACACCACGAGCATTTTTTGGCTTAGCATTCACAGTCTTGACGAGGGCGTTAATTGGAGCAAGCTTCAACTCTAGTCTCTTGCCGAAGCCTCGGTCACAAAATTGTGAGTCGCTCCACCGTCCACTAATGCACGAGCGAGCTTGTTGTTTATGGTGAGATCCACGTATTGATTTTATTCTCGTCGGGTTGGATAGGTTGCTTCTTGACAGCGCCACATATGCTTATCATACCTAACTGTGCGGTGCCTGAACCCTCTCCTTGCGTCTGCTCCTTTCGTTCACGGACCATTGCATTAAGGCTGCTTCGGGGCAATTTCCGAGCCGTGTGGTCCTCCACATATGTAGCATCCCTTCTTCTCGATCTGCGCTTTCTTCTCGACATAGCCCTGACGACCACTTGACTTTTTGCCGTCGAACTTGTTGGAATTTTGAGTCCTGGAGTAGTGTTGTTGAGAGTCCTTGTTCTTACCACGGTCTCCCCCACCTTTGGCATTGCCACCCCTTGACTCATTACCTTTGCCTTTGTCATGCTTGAAATCCATCAAAGACTCGGCCTCCACTATGGCTTGGTCTATATCCCTGACTTGCCGGCGTTGCAACTCTTGCTTAGCCCAGTTCTGCAACCCGTCCATGAAGTGAAATAACAAGTCATCGCTCGTGAGGTTGGGAATTTGAAGCATAAGGGTGGTGAACTCCTTGACATAGTCGCGAATGCTCCCTGTCTGCTTCAACTCTCTAAGTTTGCACCTTGCCTCGTACAAGACATTATTTGGGAAGAAGCGTCGCTTGAACTCATTCTTGAACTCGATCCCGCGTGTTAATTGTGCATAGACCTCTGTCGACGTCGGCGACCTTCTTCTCCACCATAGCATGGCAGGTCTCTCGTTAGTACAACACGGCGGTGTTGATCTTGGCCTCATTATCCCTCACTTTGCCATGCCTGAAATAGTTCTCCAAGTGCCAAAGAAAGTTCTCCACCTCTTGTGCATCACGAACCCCTTTGAACACTGGTGGCTTGGGAGCCTCGATCTTAGCTTCCCTCGTCACAACAACATTGTTGGCTGCCTCGGTCACGCCAACATTGACCTGCTCTTCGAGTGCCACTATCTTTGCCTTCATGGCATCGATAGTACTCAACGCCTCCATGAGTCTGCACTCTAAGGGCGCCGATGGTTTGCTTTACCTCAATCTCGGCTGCGTACGTGCCCTTCCAAGTCATTTCGGATGCTTTCAATCTCTTCAAGAGTATGCCCCAAGAACGCTAAGAGTGCCCTCCACCTTGCCCAAACGTTGGCCAAATATGTCGATGGCGTCCATCCCCACGTTAACCTTCATAACCCACTCTTTACCGAGCGAGACGTCCTCGGACAGGACCTCCACGTCATCCTCGCTCGCCTCAGTGGTAGATGGTTCTTGGGATGTAAGCCCTTCATTTGGCACAACCTCTGGCAGCACCTCGTGGCTCTTGTTGGCGGCATTCCTCTTTTTGTTATGACTCTTCTTGCCAGCAGCATCCTGGATGACGTTGGCTTGGGTTTTAGCAGCGTTGATTTCTCCGTCGTTTGACATTCCCTTAGTCGTAACCTTCTCTCTGATACCACGTTGTCACGTCCTTAGTCTTGACTAAGCGCACGTGCGACACTTGACAACTTGCTTACGTTCTTGCATGACTTGCTCACGATCTTCGTGCCAAGTCAACCTGGTTTACTACACTCAAGATCGCTAAGGGAATAGTAATTGAGAAAGACAAGAGAAATTTGCTAGAAGGAAGCTTTTTATTATAGAAGACTTGATTGATTTTGTTTGATGGTTTTTTACAAATGTATGCCCTATTTATTTACTACTCACCTAGGGGCTAATGGATAAATAATAATTGTTACACAAGTCCCTCTATATTTACAAGTAGTCCCCTCTCTAGAATTCTCTACATGCTTAGAATATTCTAAGGCTTCTCAAGAAAAGTCTTCCTAAATATTTTATAAGAATCTAAGTCTCTCTCAAGAAAACTCTCCATGGCTCTAGAATCTTCCCACAAATGCTAGCATCTTTGCCATGTAAGCATCCACATGTCTAAAATATGTGCTTATGTGGCAAGATGACTTGGAAGGTCATCACACTTCGTATGTCAAATAGAGATAACTCTTTATCAACAGCTTAAAAAAGGAAGGAAATAGAGAGACCAAGCTTAAGAATGAGTTTGCAATCACCCCCACTGATATCCCACAGTCTAATCTCATCATTGCTATCACAAGAACTGATGAGACCCACTTTTGGATGAAAATCTATTGACATCACTTGCTCATAATGCCCGACGAGGTTTTGGAAAGGGTTGCTTGGCTGGATTATGACAAAATGGTGACATACGTATAGATCATGGTTGTAATAGACTCAAGAGATAAGAGATTGTCATTTATGAAAAATCCTGATAATCAGAAGAAAAGAACAAAGATTCTGAAGGTCTACAGACTGCATAAGATGTTTTGGTAACAGCAAGTCCCTCAAATATTGACTCAAATGAAATGTATTATAGACAGCATAACACGATGATGCTGATATTTGATATAATTGCGAATAAATCTTTTGAGCTCCCTCACTACAAATATGAAGAATGTGGCAATAAATGCCACATTGGCAATTGTCTGAGCAGCTAAAAAAAATTATATGATCTGGTCTAAGTACAAGCAAAAGAATCAGGATAATATTAACACTGAAATCAGAAGAAATAATGTGGAGCAAGAACAACGAAATCATAGAACTAGTGAATACATAACCTGGTGATTTGACACTGTGCTGACTGCCATTTCTGAGACAGTACAACATAAAAGAAACGTAACTGAAAGACTCATTCTATCAAGGATCTGCAATAGCAAATAGATGTAGTACCTTGGCTGCATCCCATATCTTCATAGTTCTATCTAAGGAAGCTGTTGCAAACACCGTTGAGTTTGGTCATAGTTCTATCTAAGGAAGCTGTTGCAAACACCGTTGAGTTTGGTCTAAAACGGACATCTGTAACGTGATGAGCATGACCTTGTCCACTATTAACATTGTTATTTCTCAAATCCCAAATCAGAACCTAAACATAGATCGCAGTAACAAGTTCATCAACAGGAGAAGTTGAGATAAGCATATGACCAACTAGAATCCTGTTGAAAATTAATAAGAAAAACCTTCCTGTCGTGTCCAGCAGTAGCCAACAACTCTCCTTGTGAATTAAAGTGGCAACACAGGAGCTTGCTATTTGTTGCGCGAATGTTATGAATCTCTTTAAAAGTGATACCTGCACAGCAATATGAAGTCAATTATGCTTTGAGCCGTAACTAGCAATTTATCCATCAAGGTTAGAGCCTGACAAAGTCAGAAGCTATAGTGTTTAATCTTAAAATCTAGATGTGACACCACATTCTTTTCTTCTTTTTCTTTCGTTTTAAGAAACAGCTATACTGAACAAATGTAAGATCTTGCAGAATTTTTGTTTTAGAATGAAGCAGGGTATAATGCTAATAAAACCAACATGATTGGGTTTTCTTGGTGTAACATTATTCACAGCATTAGACGCATAACCTACCTTATGGAGGATTAACTAATTCTGTCAACTGTCAATTATCTAGATTGCCACCTTTTTAATATTAATTTTCTTAGGAACCGTTACGCTTGTTTTCACCTGCCTTTCTATTCAGCTCTTTTCCTCAATGCATCGATTGAATTACTTGCACTAACCAGACCAGCATCTCCTTGGGGGAAGTAGCTTTTAGTTTTGTCCTTTGCAATAGCAGCGACAGTAGCTATCTCTTTCTCAACCTACGATTCAGGAAAATAAATGAGCAAGAATAAAGTAGATGAAGACCATATGGACATTCCATACACATTCTTCCACCAAGTGACTATAAAGGTGACAGAGACAAGAACAAACTAAGAAGGGGAAGTCCAATCCCCTAAAACGATGATGTCTGTCATAGAAGTAGATGAAGGGCTTTAAGAAGTAGATGCAGAAAAAAGATCTTACAGATTCCTGAGAACTCGATGGCTTTCCAGAACTTCTCATAATTCCTCCCATTGGGGCTATTGTTTGCTGGTGTGCTGGTAAATTCGCTGGGGTTCTTTGATTTGTACCACCAACCATCTGTTCAATGCCAGAAGAAGAAAAAGAGAAGATAAAGGCAGGAAAAAAGATCTCGATCACATCAGTATAGTAGGATAGCCTATATTTTGTCCCTCAATCATTTGATTGCTCGACTATGCAAATACTTTGAATTTTTTGCCTTTTTTTCTTTCTGCTACATGTAGTTGTCAGAAACTGTTCCTTTTGAGTTGGCACCATTACACTGGGATGTACAACTTGATGGCTAATGGCAGGGGAAATTGAGCCAGCTCCCTGGGTTGAATATGAAAGGAATGAACAAGACATAATGGACTATACGTTTCTATTGATGCAAAAGTTTAAGGTACTCGCAATAGATAGTTGGAGATATCCGTTGTTCCCTGCAGGTACGAAAAAAGAAGATCAAAAGGAAATTTATAATTTTAAGAAGAAAGATAAAGAGATCTACAGGTACAATGCAAAAACAAGATCAAAAGGAAATTGAAAATCTAGAAAAGAAAGATAAGGAGATCTAAAAGTACACAAAAATGCCAACAGATCTACGAACCTGATGGAACATTGTACTACATATCAACAACGATTAAGTCTCAATTCTGATCTACTTGGGCGCATCCTACAATCTATCGTTAAAAGTATTTGAAACATCATCTATATGATCACTGCAGGAACTTCTCATTGTGATTATTCTGAAGAGAACATGATTATTTAGCTGAATCTAAGTCTTAAAAATTGTCTGTTTGTATCATACTTCCTTCCATGTTAGTTTGCCTAGTGTCTCTTGCTATACAGAGTATCATCTTCAAAAACCAAAAGATAAAAAGATGTGAAGGGGAAGTGCATTGTATCAAAGTTCTATTTTAAAAACTTTACTGAATGCCTCTGTTGCATACTTTTTTTGGTGGATCTTATTCCTAAGCTGACGTATGTTCATCCTTTTCTTACTTCAGCCTGCAACATCTATCTATACCCAAATGGGGAAGTGTGTCATGTATAATCTTAGTTGTAAAGATTTTACTAAAGGTAATCGCTCAGTAGCCATTGGCTTAATCACTAAGGGAATGGGTGTCAGCGATAGATATCACAGGTGTAGTTCGATCAAGCCGGGCTCAGTTGTTCATCCTTGAGTTAGTATATAATGTTGAGTTCAAACTCAAGCTCAAATATCAGCTTCAAATTGGAGTAGAGATCAATTCGAATATATGTAGACAAGTTCACGCACGACTCAATATAGTAACACGTGAATTAACAACCTTGAACTCGAGTTCAAGCTCAAACTAAACTCACACACACATACACATATAGTTTAATAAACTTATATCTTAGAACCCAATCAGGAAAAAACTTCATATTAATAAATATATAATGATTTTTATTTGCTATAAGTGGATACTAAAGAAAACTCTTAGTACACTTTATACTTATGTCAAATTAATAATCTTCAAGAACATGAGTCGGCCTAAAGGTTACACATGCCTGAATTGTTAAATAAACAAGCTAAGGTTGAGCAAGTTTTGAGTTGTATGTTCGAACAAACGTGTTTCACTTAATATCCCTAATTAGTTGAACAGCTAAGTGTTATCTGATAACTAAGTAACAAGAGCCACCTTAGAGCCATGCAAGCCACATTTATAAATTCTATACTTTAAGATCAGTACATGATCTAATAAGTTCCAACCTACAAACTTCTCCTCCCTATTCCCAAGTCCTCATAACGTTTATCACTTCCTTGAGCTTGCATTCCAGGTTAGGATTCCTAGGAGAAGAAAAAAGCTATTTAGGCACATTCAAGCTTGTTAAAATGTGTGACCATCTCATCTTAAAGCTTAAGTTGCTAGAGAGAGTATACTTTTATTTACTTAATTATCTTCTCAACATACACCCTCACGTGCGGGCCTATTATTTTTTCATGGGCCAAGCACGTGAAAATTCTTTTTGAGACTCGATCCCAAGACCTATGTTAAAGTGTGGGACCATCTCATCTAAAAGCTTAAGTTGTTAGAGGGAGCACAATTTTATTTACATAATTAAATTCTCAACAAAGCTGACGCAGCTACATAGTTCGGTTCGAAAGTGCCTAGAGCGTGGTTAGTAAGACTAAAATATTTGAATGATTACCATATTAAGACCACTAGAGAAAAGTTGAAAGAAAAAACACTTTGAAATGTGAAGAAGTAGATAAGACACCAAATCATTTTAAAAACAATGTGAAGCATTGTTAGCTTACTTCAATTTTACAAGAACAAGAAACTTACTTTACATGTAAAGCAACGAGTTCAAGGTAATTTGAAACAAACTAAAGTAGAAAGTAGGCCACTTTTTTAGAACAGAAGTTGTAGATTGATGGTAGGATAAACGATCTTTTAAGATGAATGAGAAAAGCCCATGAAGCTACGCAGTGAATGCCGAGTTTCAGGATCTTTTAGTTATGAGCAAGGAGTTGATATTTTGAGGACACCTTGTGCTGCATCTAAGTGTCAAATCGCCCATAATGGGATCCCTTATTTTATGACTACCTCGAAAAGGTTGGATTCATGCTAAAGAGCACGATTGGAGACTTGTGAATAAAATTTGTGAGTCACAAGTAATCCAAATGAATATCACAAGGGAGCATAGTGCTATATGAGCGCGATAGAAAAGTTCTTTTATGACCATTTTCTTGAAATACAATCTCGGAAACACTAATCACAATAATATCACTTGAAAATTCATTATCTCTTTATTGATCCAATACAATGGTTGTCGCAAGATTTGTAGGAGAAGACGCAATTACCTTTTCAATACAGAATAACTTTATATTTAAGCCTTTATTGGCTGAGCAAATTTATTCAGACTTGTATAAGAGGAAAATACAAAAGGTTTCCGCTTTAGTATGTACTCCATTAATATTTCACACTTTTTAAAATGGTTAAAAGGGAAAGAGAAGGAATTCCTAACAGGACATTTATATATGTATTTCTCCACAGTGACAACCAGTAGAGTCGTACACGCACTTTGAACTTCTAATTGGACCTTGGTGAAATCAGAAGGACCTTGATTAAAAAATCTCACAAACGAGAACTTTGACATAAGTTACCTTGACTTGAAAATACTTTGAGAAAAAATGTAGCACTTGATCAAGGTTAAGGACGAAGACTTTTAGACACTTTATGATGGCTTCAAACTGAGCTTCATTATCTGAGCTGGTTTGGAAGAGATATCAGCTACCTGACATGATATTATGAAGAACTGATTTTATGGTAGGAGTTTCCTTTTGGATTGGTTGTAGCTAAACGACATAAAAATCAGGTCCTAGGTTGAGAAGTCTCAGGAGGTAACAGGTACACTGTGAAATTAGTCAACGTGTGCACACGCTGACCCTGACACCACGGTTATTTCAAAAAAAGAGTTGAGAAGTTTTCAGCAGTTCTTAAACCATTCTTGTTGCTCTATATATGAGATATCATGAGACCGCACCAAGCTTCCCATTTAGGTGCTTCCGTTTTCTCTCTGCTGATAAGGTTTTGTTGGTTCCACCAATGTACCATTGCTTTACGGGTAAAAGCTAGATACACAAGACCACATCTAAATGGTTGTGGTACGCTTTGACCTAAGCACTGCAATAATATTTTGTCCTTTTTCCACCAATCGCAAAAGCAAACAACTTCTTGAGTAATTCTCCTCCTTATCAAAAGAAGCGCTTTTTCTCCCAAATCTCTATTTGATTCAGAAAATAGCAACAAGTATTTAATAATTTGGGAGAAAGCAATCACTATCATTGGATACTCCTTTAATACCTTTTGAAATGTTTGTATCAGAAGTTATTCAACACAATACACTCAGGGGGTACTCATGGATAAAGCTGGTATTACAAGAGCATCAAAGGCTCACTCAGTATTATAACAGATTATTCATGCCTCTTCAACATTTTCAAGAATATAGGTGATCCCTCTCTCTTCGCACGACTTTATTTCCCAAATATAGTAACTAACTAGGTAGCAGCTTTCTCAAAATATCAACATCTTTATTTGGATGGAGAGTTTGATGCATTCAAGAGCAGTTGGTTGAAGAGCCTGATAACAAGAGCAGCACAGCATCTGTTATTAGTTTCCTACTAAAACATAGGAAAAATTAAATTGTCCTCGAGGGACTGATAGCTAACAAGTAGATCAACAAAACCTAGTTAATGTTTTCATATATCAGCAAAAATTGAACATTCTTAATCTGATTACATGTGCATCTTTCAACAATGCAATTTTTCTTTTCAAGTCGAAAATGACCAAGTGATGAGTTATATATACTGGGATGCTGATCATATTCCCTTTAAGCTCGAGAATGAAATGGAGCCCAGAAATACTATTTTGATGTTTATGGTAAGCATAAACAATATGCCAAAATAAAAGGGATTTATAATCTGCTACACATTAAAAGTGAGTCAGTCTCCCTCAATATATGCACATTTATCCTTCTAATGGATTGTTTATGCTAAAAGTAATAGCAGATTATCTTAATGTTCAAACATCCAACGTTACCAATGCAAAAGACAAAAACTTATACAAACTAAATGCAAAATATTTAAAGCTAAATTACAAACAAACCCGCATCAGAAAGTTCTGGTGAAGCAGGCAAAGCGGTTGCAGGGGCATGGATATTTGGTTCCATTTGCGTAGGACCTCCCAAGTTAATGGCATGCCTGTCATCCTGGAAAGAAAAAACTTATCAATTATTTTCAACTAATTATTTATTAAAAAGCTTGCAAATGTGGGGAAATGTAAACTTACTCTTGCATTCCACTCTGGAGGAACAATTGGCATTTGATAGCTGAAGGACATGAACATACAACATACAGAATTAGAAGATTCTGATACGCAAACTCAACAACCAAAGTAATGGTTTCAGATACAAAACATGCTTTGATTATCAAGATAATGTGAAAAATTTATCTCATATTACAGGCCAAGCAATTGGTTCTAGTTACTAGACTAAAGAGCATGTCTTAAAACCCAAGTTTTGCAAGAACGTCTTGGCATCTCATGTATCAGAAGGTCAATGGCAATACACAGACCGAATAAGAACGAGATTTTGGCCAATCTTCTTTTGTTGCCTCAGCCGCTTAAGAAAATGATAGCAGACCAATTAAGGAGAACAATATCCACACCGCGTCAAGCGGTCAACCTTTATCCTCATTGAACTGACTAGGCAGACATTGTAAAATAGATCCAAATGTGGCAAAAATAAACAGTTTAGCAATAAACATAACATGCTATTACCCAGCATTGCTAGCAAATGGAAGCATGCCATCCATTTCATTCATCTCAAGAGACTGTAAGATTGGTGGCATGTCTCTTGACATCAAATCTGAAATCCTAGCGTCGTCCATAAGATCAGGACCGCTGGATTCCATCACAGGTGACGGCATCACATTAGAGATGTTTAACCCTGTATGATCAGAAGCAAAGGATTGATTAGCCACAATGTCTTCCAGAGTCTGTGCAACCTGAGAATTTAGAAATCAAGCATTTAGTTAGCAATTATGTCATATCAGTTAAATATGAACAAGGCATAGAAAAGGTCCATAAGTAACACCTTATCAAAGGATTCAGCAGCGAATACAGGGTCATCAGGGAACCTAGAGCTGTATGCTTCATAAAATTTACCCCACAACTCTTGTAGAAATGCTTCATGAGGAAAATTGATAGCTGAAACGAACCACAAAATCAAAACCATTACTCCAAAGCTCGATATCACATTATCATATCACTTCAACTCCATTAAATATATCTCTCTAAGAATAGTAAAGGACGGTTAATCCAGTAAAAACATCCAACATTAGGTAACTACAATGTACCACATCAATCAAAGAGAATGACTCAACCTATTAACTAAATTTCAAGAACAACATGATCAGCAATCCACCATTTGGTCATATCCAATAATTACCAAACTAATTAAGCATAAGAATTTTACGACCCTTTCAGGTAAACAAAAATCATTACTAAAACACATATCTTAACCATTACAGGACCAGCTTTTAGCCACTAATTAAAAGAATAGATTCATTAAAACGAGTTACTTACCAAAAGGATTTTGGTTAGCAGGAACTCCGGGGGAGAATGCCTCACGAATCTGATGGTAACCTCTTTTAGACATGTAATCGAGAATGGCAAGTTCAAGTCTGGAAAAAAACACAAACAAATAAACAGAAAAGCATGATTAAAAACAGTCAAACAGAGGGGGGAAATCACATACAACCAAAATCAAAAGAAACGTAGACAAGCACATATTATCATGTGTATCAATCATTAAAAATGTTAGTATAAAATAACACTGAAGCCGAGTAGCTTTCGCTATAAAATAACTGGCGATCTAACACGTAAAAACTTACAAGCGTTGAGCCTTCAAACTGGCCATGATCACCAAAAGCAAAGCCTTAATTAACCACAGAAAAGAGAAAGGAAAGAAGATTTGAGCAAGAAAAGAATCTCAAGAACCAAAATCCCACTTGGATTACACAAAGAAGAATGCAGAGAAAGTGAGAGTAGAATTGAGAATGAGGTGGTGGAAATGAAAGATGGAAATGTAAAGGAAGTATAGTAAGTGACGATACTGCAAAAGTGAAAGAAAATAAAAAGGAAAATTATATATATATATATATATATATATATACACACATTGGATTTAAAGGGAGAAGACCAACTTATTTTTTTTTTTGGCTTATAAGCTGAAAAGCTTTTTTTAAGCTAAGCCAAATGGCCAACTTATTTTTTGGGCTTGTTTTAAGCACAAAATGGCTTTTTATAAATGCATTTGACACCAAAAAAAAAAAAAGCCTAAAAACAAATTTAAGCGAAATGGGCTCTAATTTGTTCTCCCTTTTCATTTTATTTTCTCTCATATTTATTTAATGCGTAACTTATATTATTTTTATTTTTTTTATTACCCTTTTTCTTTCTTTTTGTTATTTCAAGTGAAAAGCCTGTATTTTTTTTAATGTTGTCTCTGGGGTGGGGTTGGGAGGTTGAAATAAACTTTTGTTAACCGAAGCATATAATCAGTAAAATTATTAAAGTAATTAAATTTTAAAAAGAAAGAACGAAAAAGGAGGTATCAATAAGTTAAAAAAAGTGTAACGGTGTTGAATAAGTCTGAAATACTTTTAAGATTATGTAATCTAATTTAGAATTGAATTTGATTGTTGCTAACTGCTTACCATGTATTGATTTAATTGTTATTATCAGTCATTTTTTAAGGTCAAACAGTTTTTTTAAAATTCCACTACTTAATCTCCGAAAAAGATATTTATCAAAAAATGGGAAGTATTTCAATAAAAGTCGGAGTATTGAGATTATGTAACTCTTATTGCCAAAAAACTTGCAACGGCAAAGACTTGATAAGATGATATAGCTTAGGTAAGAAATTAAATTATTGTTAACTAGATACCATTTTTAATTAAGTTATTGGATTGCCTACTAAACTTTATGAGATTCATTGATTCCTAATGGTAACTTAATAGTTGTCAGAATGGTCTACAATAACCCACGACTTCATCAGCTCCGTCATGCATGTATGAACTTAGACAAATGTGGGTGGTTAGTTAGTTAGTTAGTAAAAATATTTCTGTTGAAGAAGCATCAACTATCCAAGACTTTAAATAATGGTAAGCTAGAGTCAAAAGATTAATGAGCAATATATATATATATATATATATATATATATATATATATATATATATATATAAAGATTAATGAGCAATGCTCGAATTTTTAGTTTTAAAACTTATATTAACATTTTAAAGTTGGGTGTCAAAAGATAGGCCAAAAATGCAGTAAAATTACTAGTCATGACCCAATTCGTTGAAAGTATGTGGGGGTTAATTGTCACCGGAGAGTCAATAATTGAGTACGGGTCAGAAGATAACCACCCCTATCGAATTCATTTTTTTGTGCGGATTGCCCTTAAAAAGCACTAGTCCTTAATTTTTACCCCTCAAATTAGCGGTCTTTAATTTTTGTCCTTCGCCAAATACTCTAAGATTCTGGGTTCGAATTCCATTTCAGTAAAAAATAAAAAAGAAAGAAATTTCGCAAAGCAGATGTTTGGATTCGCAAGGCAGAGTTTTGCATGCAGGCAGAATTTTAAATGCAAAACTCTCCCTGCAGGTAAAGTTTTGCCCTGCAAACTCTGCCTCACATGCAAAACTCTTTTGCATTCATGTATAAGGCAAACAGAGTTTTGGCATGCCTGAAGCCAAAACTCTACCTTAAGTAGAGAGTTTGCCTCAAAACTCTACCTGACTCAAACTCTACCTTAAGGGAGAGTTTCAAATTCTATAGCAAAATTCTACCTGAGGCGAAGTTTTGAGGCAGAGATTTGCATGCAAATCTCTGCCTTGTGAATCCAAACTCTAACTTCCGATTTTTAAAAAAAAAATTTTGACTGAGCAAGGGTTCGAACCCGAAACCAAGGGGTTCTAACGAAGGCCAAAAATTAAAGATCACCAATTCAATGGGCAAAAATTAAAGATCACCCCAAAACAAGGACATTCTTGCAAATTGCCCTATCAAATTCAATAGTGGGGGATTGCACCTTGACTCTATTTTGTGCTAATCTTTAATTTTTGCCCTTCAAAATTGAACTTATGTCCACAATAACATAAATTAAGTATCATAATGTCCACAAGTTATGTCAGCTCCCTTAAAGAACTTATGCCCCACTAGACATAAGTTCGAGAAGGGCAAAAATTAAGGACCACCCCATTTGAAGGGAAAAAATTAAAGATCAATCTATTTGAAGGGCAAACCGGGTAATAAGGGTAATTCGCACGAATGCCCCTATCTTGGGGTGGTCTTTAATTTTTGCCCTTCGGCACTATAAGTAACAAAAAATGGCCGAAAATACCCTGACATCGATAAAAAAAAAAAAAAAAAAAAAAAAAAAATTCAGCCTACCTACTCTTATCTATGACCTAATTTTGCAAGGAAAAGTTTCATCAGCATAAGTTCTGTACGAATTAAGTTATCCGACATAACTTCATTTCTACATAACTTATACCGGACAAGACAAAGTTTTTATAAACTTATACCAAACGAATTAGTTACTACACAATTTATGCCGGATAATTTCATTTCTACAGAACTTATGTCAGGCAAGACAAAGTTTTCTCTAGTTTTGTAGACCCGCGAATAAGGATATTTTGGCCCACAATTTTCATTAAACGGGAAACAGGGACAAAAATTAAAGACCAACAATTTGAGGGGTAAAAATTAAAGACCAGTCCATATGAAGGACAATCCGTGAAAAAATTTGAATTCAATACCACATCTTCGAATTGGATGAGAGAAAAATTCTTTCTAATTATTTATTTCTTTCTTGTTACTCCATCTGTCCCAATTTATGTGATACACTCTCTTTTTTAGTCAGTCCCAAAAAGAATGATACATTTCATTATTTAACAACAATTTAACTTTAAACTTTTTTTTTTACGCTTAACGAATTTATAATCACACAAATATTTTTGGCTTGTTCTAAACTACAAGATTCAAAAGTCTTCCTTCATTTTTTAAATTCCGTACCCAATCAAATTATATCACAGAAATTAAGACGGAGGGAGTATGTTTTAGTAAGAGAATTGAGAAATAATTTCTGCAAGATGTAGAGCCAAGAACCCATTTGGGGGCACCCAGCCAATTTTTAAACCATTTTTTATGGATCAAGTTGGGTTTAATCATTTGACCCATTCTTATTGATTACTCGTCCAAGATTGGACACATAAGACACGGTGTAAGTTTGGACAAATATTGATCTACCAAAAGCTAACAGTGTAAGAGTTGTTATTTTTCTTTTTACATCTCTATAATTTTTTTCTTACTCAAGGCTAACTTTTTTTTCCCAGTAATGGTGATGCAGGATAGGGGTGTTGTTTTTTAAAAGTCGACTGAACATATTGAACCATACCAAATCGTTTTAATAAAATCGTACAAAAAGGCAAGCGTAAATTGTTTTGATTTTCCATAGAGGTCACAGTATGCATTAACCATAAAGCAGATTTCCATTGAGGTTACAAGGCTTGGGAGCCCTTTGCCCTTGACCAAAGGTCGAGGCTTTGATTCCTAAAATGAAGAACTTCTCGATAGGAAGCATTTTTTCCTCTTAGTAGGCCTACCTGGCTTCCGAATCAGTCGGACTAGTGGGTTCTAGATATCTGATGGTTAATTTTTAAAAAAAATAGATGGGGTAAGTGCACCAACAGTCACTTTTAGCGTTATTCTTTAAAACAAATCAAGCATTTGCAAAGTATTTAGAACACAGCCACTACTTAAGAAGATGTACAACAATGCACTTCTTCAAATTACATGACATTGTCTTGATGGTCAGTTCTTGAAGTTCAAACTTCAAATATTCCGTTCTTGCAGTTCAAACTCTAGACCAGAGTCATAAAATTAGAATTGGAGTTCGAACTTCAATACGTACCATATGAAGTTTGAACTGTAAAATTCAACTGCTTTTTTCTAAATTATGTTGATCATCTTCTTACTCTAGTAAGAGCAATTTATATGCGCAATCGAGGCAACCAAATTTTATTATATGTGCAATAGGATGTGTCTCCTTGCGTCACCTCAACTGTATACTTGGAAAGACAATTAATCAGGTTGATAGTACTTGTTTCATCACTTGCTACTTTGTAAAAAATGGTTTTTCAATTTGCCTTTCCACAAACGAGCTTCTGCATGTAAGATAATTATCTTTTTTTCTTTGAGCAACATGATCAAGGTTGAAATATACACTCTTTTGAAGAATCATAAGAAGATATACTATTTTTTCAATTGATTCTGTTACTTCCAAGAAAAAGATACCATCAATTGAGATGGATGGTTGAGTGAGAGAGGGAGCAGGAGGAGGAGAAGAAGCAGCGCGACGAAGAAGTGATTACAATTTAAATACATTGCAAATGCTGACTATGTTTTAAGCAGCGGTCCTAAAAGTGACTGATACAATAATCGAAACGAAAATAGAATTAAAGTGCAAGAAAAGAAAAGGATAGATAATTTGACACAACTTAAGACCTAATTTAGCAACCAAAGTTATAAAAAACTAAGACCTCTAAATTAAGAACAAAAGAAACACCAAACTCTTAGGTGACCAAGAGGGATTTGGAATCCCAAATAACCAATCCTCTCAACAAGAATTCAATCAAAGGCTAAACAAGCTCTCACACTCAAAGTGTTTACAATCTCAAAATATCAATATTCAAAATAGTCTACTCTTCCATGAAGAAGAAGAGAACTATTTATACTATGCTAGAAATAAAAGAAAACAAAATGACATAAACACCCTTAATGAAACAAGGGCCTTGTTTGGCTATTCTTCTTTCTTCAAAATCTTGAAATCTTCTTTGCAAGAATAGCCAACTCTTCATCTTTTAGCCATTGTGGTAACTTCCCATTTCCTCTTCTTCTCCCCAAGCAATCTTCATCAACAAATGGACTTGGGATCCAAGGTGCTCATCAAAAGTATACTCAAGAGCCTCCCGCTTCATGAATAGGCTTTGCAAGTGTTGTCAGTTCCGGGCTTGGCTTCTTGTAAATGGCCTTGAGGCAAGCGGGCTTGCATCATTCTCCCCATCGTGAAGAGAATTTGTCCTCAAATTTGATGGCTCATCACTTTCCATTTCCACGGGAGATAGGTCACAAATGTTGAAGGTGTTGTGAACTTGATATCCGGAGGGAGATCAATTTTGTAGGCATTATCATTAAGCCTCTCAAGGACTTCAAAGGGACCATCCCCACGCGGCATCAACTTTGTCTTCCTCTTGTTTGGAAATCTTTCTTTTCGGAAGTGCACCCACACCCCGATCTCCCGGTTCAAGGACCACCCTTTTTCTCCCTTGGTTTGCCCTTTTCGCCACCTTTTGATTCTTCTTTTCAAGTTGGAGCCTTGCCTTTTCATGGATCTTCTTCATAGCTTCGGCTTCTTGTTACCATCTAAACTCAATACCACATCTTGAGACAAAGGCGTTGATCCAAGGGGTTAGGGGTTAAAACCATACAACACCTCAAAGGGTGACATGCCAATAGTGCTATGAATAACTCTATTATACGCAAATTCTACTAAAGGCAATTGTCTTCCCAAGAGGCTAGCTTCCCTTTTACCATGGCCCGAAGCATAGAACCTAAAGTCCTATTGACAACTTCGGTTTGGCCATCGGTTTGTGGGTGGCAAGAGGTGGAAAACAACAACTTCGTTCCAAGCCTACCCCACAATTCTTTCCAAAAGTGGCTAAGGAACTTGGGGTCCCTATCGCTTACAATTGTCTTGGGAATGCCATGCAATTTAACCACATTTTCAACAAACAAGGAAGCAATATGGGGAGCATCATCAACCTTATGGCAAGCAATGAAATGGGCCATTTTCGAAAACGATCAACAACAACAAAGATGCTATCTTTCCCCCTTTTTGACCTAGGCAATCCCATCACAAAGTCCATGGAAATGTCAAACCAAGGTTGTTGAGGGATGGGGAGGGGAGTGTACAAGCCATGGGGTTGAAGCCTAGATTTAGCTTTTCGGCATTCAAGGCATTGGCCACAAATTCGGGCCACATCCCGCCGCATGTGGGGCCAATAAATTGCTCCTCAAGAATCCCCATTGTTTTGTCAATCCCAAAGTGTCCCATCAATCCCCCATTGTGTGCCTCCTCACAAATAACTCCCTCCAAGAGCTCATGGGCACACATAGTCGCTTGTTCTTGAACAAGAAACCATCAAACTTAGAATAGGGGTAGAAGATCTATCCCTAAGCCACCTTTCCCTTTCCCATTCTTCGCATTCTCGAAAGATTTGCGCAAAGACGGGGTCCTCGGGATACAATGTCTTCAAGCTCTCAAAACCCATCAATTTGGAAGACAAAGTATTGATCAAAACATGTTTCCTTGATAAGGCATCCGCCACTACGTTATCCTTTCCCTTTTTGTATTGGATTACATAAGGGAAGGATTCAAGGAATTCAACCCATTTGGCATGCCTTTTGTTCAACTTACCTTGGGCCTTAAGATTCTTTAAGGACTCATGGTCGGTCCGAATCACAAACTCTTTAGGCCACAAGTAGTGTTGCCAATTTCCCAAAGCACGAATTAAGGCATACAACTCAAGATCATAGGTAGTATAATTCAAAGTCGCTCCCTTGAGTTTTTCACTAAAATAGGCTATGGGCTTTTGGTCTTGCATTAAAACGGCTCCAATACCCACTTTGCTTGCATCACATTCAATCTCAAATATTTTGTCAAAGTCGGTAATTGCAACAATGGTGCGGAGCTAAGCATTTGTTTTAAAGTTTCAAAGGCATTAGCTTGCTCCAGTACCCCAAGAAAAAGGTTTGTCCTTTCGGATTACCTCGGTCAAAGGAGCGGCTATGGTACTAAATCCTTTAACAAAACGCCTATAGAAACTAGCCAAGCCATGAAAGCTTCGTACATCTCCAATGGATTTTGGAGTGGGCCAATTTATGGCTTCTATTTTGGATTCATCAACCTCAACCCCCCCTTGAGCTCACAACAAATCCCAAGAAAACAACTTCATCCACACAAAAGGAACATTTATCAACATTGGCATAAATTTGTTCTCGTCTAAGCACTTCAAACACACATTTCAAATGAATAACATGCTCATCCATGGTTTTACTATACACCAAAATATCATCAAAGTAAACAACCACGAATTTGCCAATAAAAGGTTTCATCACATGATTCATCAAACGCATGAAAGTACTAGGAGCGTTAGTGAGGCCAAAGGCATCACCAACCATTCATATAGACCAAACTTGGTCTTGAATGCGGTTTTCCACTCATCCTCCGGATTCATCCGATTTGATGATACCCGCTCCTAAGATCTATCTTAGAGAATATGCATGAACCATTCAACTCATCAAGCATGTCATCAAGACGAGGGATGGGATGGCGATACTTTTTACCGTTATCTTGTTGATGGCACGACAATCAACACACATGCGCCATGATCCATCTTTTTGGCACCAAAATCACGGGCACGGCACATGGGCTCATACTTTCTCGCACAACTCCCTTTTCAAGGAGTTCATCTATTTGCCTTTGAAGCTCCTGTCATCCGGGTTGGCTATATAAGCCGCTTGTTTGGCAATTGAGAACCCGGAACAAAGTCAATTTGGTGTTCAATTCCCCTCGGGTGGTAACCACTTTTGGGAGTTCCGTTGGGAACACATCATCAAATTCCCGCAAAAGAGAAGAAATAGAACTAGGAAAGGAAGGGGTTAGCTCGTTAGTGTGCAACGCATAGTCCCTATGCATGAGGAGAATCACCGGTTGACGCTCCCCCAATTCCTCCCTAATTTCCCCACAATTCGCCAAAGAGACACCTTGGTTTTTCCTCTAAGCTCTCTTGCTTTCTTTCCACTCAACTCTTGAGAACTACTCTCCTCTACTCCCTCTTCCCCCACATTCTTCTTTTGCAATGCACTACGACCCTTCTCCTTCAACTCCCTCATTTTGTTATAGATCTCACCCACTTGGGAGGGGGTCATGGGATTCAAGATATGTTTGACACCATTGTGGACAAGGGTGTATTGGTTAGTTCTCCCATTATGGTTGACGGACCTATCATATTGCCATGGTCGGCCAAGTAAAAGATGACACGCTTGCATGGGAACAACATCACATAACACCTCATCGTGATACTTCCCAACCGTGAATTTGATGATAGCTTGCGTAGTCACCTTCAATTCACCACATTCATTGAGCCATTGAAGCTTGTAAGGGTTTTCATGGCGGGCGGTGGAAGTTTCAAGAAATCAGCAAGGTGGTACTAGCAACATTGGCACAACTCCCACTATCAATGATCCTTGATGCTAGTGTTTTGGTTAATGATGCACTTGGTGTGGAAGAGATTTTCCCGTTGACTTGGGTCATCCATTGCTTTGCTTATCATGGTTCTTCACACCACATAGAGAGGTACAATAGGCTCATCATCGCCTTCAACACCATCCCCTTCACTATCATGTTGTTCATTCTCATGATCGCCCGCATCATCTCCTTCCTCACATTCTCCCTCATCCTCACTATAAGTGTCTCTCAAAAATAAACGCTCTACGATTAGGGCATTCACTTGCTCTATGACCGAAGCCATGACATTTAAAGCATTGAATAGGAGTTTCGTACCTCCTTCTTTGGAGCAAACTTCGGAGGTTGTTTGTCAACTTGCTTCTCAACTTGAGAATTCTTCACAAATGGTTTCTTGGCTTCTTGCATGGGCCTTATTCTTTTGCCAATTAGAGGAGGGGGCTCCTCGTTCTTTATTATTGTTCCATGAACTCACATAGCCCTGACTTATTGATTTTGTCTTCCTCGAGACCCTCCTCTATTTCAATAGCCGCTGAAGAGTTTCTTCAATGCTCCCATAGTTGTGGAGTCTCATTTGGGAGACAATATCACTATTTAACCCGGCTCGGAACCGAGTCATAGCATTTAACTCATCCTCATCAAAGTTAATTCTCATCTTGACAATTTGGAACTCATCATAATATATTCCTCCACACTCTTTTTGTTTTGCCTTAAAGTATACACCTTCTTGAGTTGTTCTTGTTTGTAGCGTTTCGGTGACATACTTACGCCGCATGGCGTCCTTCAATTCATCCCAAGTAGGTGTGGGAGGGCCCAATAATTCTTCTTGCCTTCACTTGAGTTTCCCACCATGTGGAGGCATACCCTTCGAATTGGGCAATGGCGTAAGATGCCTTTTTCACCTCGGACATGTCATTCGTCAAAAAGATCCTATCACAATGCATCGCCCAATAAAGAAAATGCATCCAGTCACTTCCTCCCTTTGAAGATTGGGAGAGTAACTCTGATAGAATCAGACTCGTGTCTCGCCCTCCTCCATAACCATGGTTTCCATTCAAATCTCCATCATCATCATAACCTCGATGGTCATGACCTTGGTACCCTTCACGAGCTTGGTACCCTCTTTGCCTACCCATGTGAGGGTTAGGACCATGCCTTCCACCCCTCCCCGATAACCTCCGTGCTTGCCCTCGTGGCCTCCAACCTTGGTCACCATATTGTTCGTGCTCAAGTATAGCTTCCTCTATCTCTTCCTCATTTGGTTGTTGGATGTTTGGACGGTCTTGGGGTGGGATTGGTGCATTTGGGTGTGGATCATTTAGAGTTTGATCTTGTGGAGGTGGGTTGTTTCGTTGGCCTATGGGGATGTTGTTTGGTGGGGTGAGAGTCGTGTTTTGAGGGGTGTTTTGGGGAGTGTTTTGGGGAGTGGGGTTATATAGTTGATGGAAGGTGCCGGGTGACAATGTAAGTGAAGTGCTTCGAGTAGCTCCACTTGTGCCTCCTTGGTATTGCACTCGGGGCGAATACGATACCTCCCTACTACTGTCACGCCCCGAACCATGGCCTGGGCGTAACACGGCACTCGGGCCTTGCTTGCGTGTGTCCGAGCGAACCTCATGGCTTGCTTGTCAACATGGGCATCAAACAACATATCTATGTGACGCAATTTAAATAAATCATGAAAATATAATTTGCGGAATAAAGTCTTGAAACCATCTCATAGCATGAAATATTACGAAAGACATAATAGTCCGTAATCATGAACGCACCAATCGACTCCTCGAAACTAACATCTCGTCTATGAAACCTCTAAAACATGTTCGAATACTAACTACCAGACATGGCCCGGACTACCATAACCGCATACTAGATATAAAGACTCCATGTTGAACCCCGGGAGGATGGGGCTCACCAATAAGTCGATACCGAGGTGATCCCATCGCGTGCGCGTATGCTCCCGAAAGTCGGTATCCGCACCGTGAAGTGCAGCCCCGGCAAAAGGGACGTTAGTACATGGTGAATAGTACTAGTATGTAAAACTTGCCGAAATGAAGAGTATGGCATACATAGGTATAGAACATGAACGGAAACCGAATGTAACTTGAATATGAGCGAAACGCGAGTAAAGTCCGAAAACGTAATTCAATGAAAATACGAATATAAAACTTCTTGTAACGTGGGGAATGCTATAGTGTAACCGACAACATGATCCGGTACTTGCGCCTACCACTGAGAACACTCACACCTTGCCGTGGGATATGAGATTTACGTGAAAATAAGCATGTAAGGATCCAAACCGCATAACAGGTGTTGCCTACTTGCTGACAACCCTTATCCTACGGTGGCAACGTAGTTTCAGGCTATCTGAGCCTTCTCGGTTAACTAAGCAATCCCAAAAACATGAACATGATATAGTTGGCTAAGAAGCCCATGATTTTCGTGAAAGAGCTTGTAATAACTTGTAATCATGATTTCACGAAATAACTTGCAATATGGTTTCATGAGATAACTTGTCATAATCTTGTAAACATGTTCTTGATTCGTGAGTAGAAACAATAGTTCATAAATATATAGATATAAAATTTGACTTGAAAACATGCTTGCAACTTGCTACATAAAATCATAAACTTTCCTATGAACATAATGAGAATGTACTGAGGAAGAATTCATGATTCGTGGATTAAGCTAGGGTTCCTAATAACCGTAATGGAAGATTAGGAATACAATAACGAATATAGATACAAAATTCATATACATAAATACATAAATATGGGCTACCAATATGTTGGGTTTAATGCCCTAGGTTTGTGCTTCATGAATATCAAGAAACGGAGTAGGGGAAGAACGTAGAGATTCCCACATGTGGATGGAAGTTCTACATACCTTAATTGCTTCAACACTTGAATTAGAGACCTGAGTTTCTGAAGTATTCCCCCCAATTCTTGATTCTTGAATCTTGAACGGTTTTAGTTAGGGTTTACCAAAATGTTGGGTGGAGGAGATACCAAAAGTAAGAAATCCCTAGGAGATGTTTAATCAACACTTGCATGTGCTCCACAAGGAATACCAATGATTTAACTCGTCGAATAATGAGTCCCACCCTAGAAAACCTATTTATAGGGTGTCCAAAAACGAGGAAAACTTTCAGACACAAATACCCCGTGCACCATGTGCGATTCGCACATGGTGTCGCATGTGCAACATGCGAGTCGCATGTTGCACCAGAACCGTCGCAGGTGCTGCATACCTTCACGTCATTCTTTGGTACCTCTCTGTCACCAGATGCGATGACATATGCGACTCGCATGTGTAACATGCGAATCGCACATGGTGTCGCATGTGGTGCACAGGCTACATCTTCCTTGGCACCTCTCTGTCAGCAGATGCGACACCACCGCGACTCGCATGTAGCACATGCGATTCGCAGGTGATGCCTTAGTCTAGGCTCATGTTTTCTTTTGGTTTCTTTTGGTCTAGGATCATGCTCAAGGTCCGAGTTAATGGTACGGGGTGTTACAATATCTCCCCCTTAGGATCATTCGTCCTCGAATGACGGGTCATGGTCGGCGCATGACGGCCGGGCATGGTCAATACACGGATGTGAAGAAAACATAACATGAAACATGAGACATGACATGATGTGATTACATGAAAACGTGAATACTGAGGAATGAGACATGAAACATAAGCGTCGGGTACATGACATGAGCGTGAAACATGAGACGGATATGACATGGGCTATGGAAAGTTACCTTGAAGGTTATCTCGCTTGTTGATCAAACAAGAATGGGTACTTGGATTTCATACCCTCCTCGCTTCCCATGTAGCTTCCTCAACCTTCCGACTCCTCCACAGACTTTCACCGAGGCTACTTCTTTGGTTCTCAACTTGCGAATCCGACGATCAAGAATGGCTACGGAATCTCCTCGTAAGTCAAACCATCCTTAACCGATATGGTATCAACAGAACAACTAACGACGGTCCCCTACACACTTCCTTAACATGGACACATGGAATACGGATGTACGCAATCAAATCTTGTGGCAACTCCAATTCATAAGCTACTAGACCAACCCTTCGCACTCGTAAGGTCCAATATATCCGGGACCGAGTTTGCCTTTCTTGCCAAATCTCATAACACCCTTCATGGGTGAGACTTTTAGAACACCCAATCATCAACCGAAAATTCTAAGTCCCTTCGCCTCACATCCGTGTAAGACTTCGCGACTCGAGCCGTTTTCAAACGCTCCCGAATTAACTTGACCTTCTCCATAGCCCGATAAACCAAATCTGTCCTAGCAACTCGCTTCACCAACTTCGAACCAACCAATTGGTGATCTACACCTTCGCCCATACAGCAGCTTCAAACGGTGCCATCCCAATACTAGCATGATAGCGTTATTATACGAAAACTCGATGAGAGGTGTGATCATCCCAATTACCTTTGAAATCCAAGACGCATGCCCCCGCATGTCCTCCGCAGTCCGACCGTACGCTCTCGCCCGCCCATCCGTTTGCGGATGAAAAGCCGTGCTAAGGTTCACCTTGGTACCCAATCCTTTCGAAAGGATTTCCAAATTCGGCCGTAAACTCGAGCACCACGATCCGAAATGATGGACACTGGTGTCCCATGCAATCTGACAATCTCCTTAACATACAGCTTGGCATAATCTTCTGCTGAATCTGTGGTCTTAACTGGCAAAAATGTGCTGACTTAGTAAGCCTGTCAACGATCACCACCAAATAGAGTCGTGTCTCCTAGTCGAACGAGGTAAACCCGACACGAAGTCCATATTGATCATTTCCCATTTCCGCACCGGAATATCGATATTCGAGCCAAGCCACTGTGCCTCCGTGTTCAAATTTTCACTTGCCGACAATTCGACACTTAGCTACAAAGTCTGCTACATTCTTCTTCATATCATTCCACCAATAAATCTCCTTAAGATCATGATACATCTTAGTAGAACCTGGGTGAATGGAATACCTGGAATTGTGAGCTTCTGACATGATTCTCTCTCTGAGCCCATCTACATCTGGAACACACAATCTACCTCGGTACCTCGTGGTACCATCATCTCCCCCTTGTTCAAAAGCCGTCGTCTTGTGCTTGTGAATCCCTTTCTTCACCGTAGCTAGGCAGGGATCATTAGACTGTTTCTCCTTGACTTCAACAACTAAAGAGGAAAGAGCTCTATTCTGAACAACCACACCACCATCCTTGGAGTCCAAAAGTCGAACTCCAAGATTGGCTAAACGATGAACTTCCTTTGTCATAACTCTCTTATCTACGTCCACGTGGCTATACTTCCCATGGAACGCCGACTAAGAGCATCGGCTACAACATTTGCTTTCCCGGATGGTAAAGAATATCCACATCGTAGTCCTTAAGCAATTCGAGCCATCTCCTTTGCCTAAGATTCGACCTCCCTTTGCTTGAAGATATCACTGTGCTTTATGATCCGTGAAAATATCAACATGCACTCCATACAAATAATGACGCCATATCTTAAGTGCAAAAACAACGGTACCAACTCTAGGTCATGAGTCGGATAATTTTTTCGTGAACCTTGAGTTGACGAGATGCATAAGCTACAACCTTACCATGTTGCATTAAAACACATCCGAGACCAACTCCCCGAAGCATCACAATAAACCACGAACCCTTCGGTCCCTCGTGTAGAGTCAAACCGGCGCAGGTTAATCTCGTTTTCAATTCCTCGAAACCGCGCTCACGTGCATCCGACCACCGAAATTTAACTTCCTCTTCATCAACTTGGTCAATGGTGCCGAAATAGATGAAAACCCCTCGACGAAACGTGGGTAATGAATAGCCTCAGACCCAAGAACCGCGGATATCCGAAACCGACGTGGGTCTAGGCCAATTCAACGGCTTCAATCTTCTGAGAGTCAACCTCGAACACCCTCACCGTAAATCACATGACCTAGGAAGGCTATCGACTTGAGCCAAAATTCACACTTAGAGAATTTTGCATACAACTTCAAGCGGTCCTTGAGAATGCGAAGGACTATACGAAGGTGTTCCGCGTGCTCGGCCCTCACTACGGAGTAAACGAGGATATCATCTATGAAGACAATGACAAAGAGGTCGAGGTATGGCTTGAAGACTCTATTCATGAGGTCCATAAATGCCGTCGGGGCATTGGTCAAACCGAAGGACATGACACAATTCGAAATGACCATATCGGTTCTAAAAGCCGTCTTAGGAATATCTCGTTCCTTAACCTTAAGCCTGATGGTAACCCGACCGAGATCTATCTTGGAGTAACATTGGGCACCCTTTTCAAGCCGATCAAATAAGTCATCTATTCGTGGAAGAGGGTATTTATTCTTGATTGTGACTTTATTGAGTGGCGATAGTCAATGCACATACGCAAAGAACCATCTTTCTTGCGCACAAAGAGAAGCGGGCACCCCATGAGAGACACCGGGTCCGATAAAACCCTTGTCTAGAAGATCTTTCAGTTGAGCCTTAAGCTCTCGTAATTCAAATGAGCCATCCTATAAGGTGGAATAGATATAGGTTTCGTACAAGTGAGAGGTCAATCACGAAATCAATTTCCCTATCGGGGAGGATTCCGGAAGATCCTCGGGAAAGACTGAAACTCATTAACAACAGAGATCGACCAAAGAGTCGGGGCTGGGAAGTCGAATCCCTAACCCGAACGAGATGATAGATATAACCCTTAGACACCATTTTTCTTGCCTTGAGGTAAAGAGATAAACCTACCCTGTGGCTTACCGAATTACCCTTCCACTCTAAGACCGGCTCGTTAGGAAACTTGAAATTTACAGCTTTTAGTTCTACAATCAATCGACGCATAACATGAATATAACTGTACCATGCCCATGATTACATCAAAATCTACCATTTCCAACTCACATAAGTCAGTACGGAATCACATGATGATAGACTCTAATCGACAACCCTTATGACACGTCGGGCTACGACGGGTCACCAACTGGAGTTGACACTTCAAAAGGTTCTTTTAGCTTTTCGTGTTCAATACCAAATTTTCTAGCAACATAAGGGGTGACATAGGATAGGGTGGATCCAGGGTCCACGAGAGCATGACATCGAAACCGAAAACGCGAGCATACCGTGACAACATCAGTACGAGCATCGAGATATCCCGACGCCCACCAAAGCATACAAACGGTTTGGGCCACCGCTTTGCGTTGCGGATCTAACCGTGCACGTCCCGCCCGAGTTTGATTATTACGAGGAACCGACGAATTTATCGACCGGGGTCCGATTACCCCCCGTGCCCTCGTCCGACCGAAGGGGCAATCTCGCCGAATATGGCCCGGCCGACCACACCCATAGCAAATATTTGATCCCAAGCGGCACCTCCCAGATGCCTCCTCCCACACTTAGCACAAATCGGATTGGTGAAGTTACTCGAGTCATACCGGCCTCAGACCGAGAGCACGGCCCTCGAAACCCGCCGACGGTTATCTCTCCCCGAACTTGGAAACCGGAGCACTTTCCGTGGACGGAGCGGGTCCCGGCGACCTCGTTGTTAAAGAATTTCCGTTCCCGCCGAACCGCATCCGCAGACTTGACCCTCTTGTTGAACTCCTTGTCTTTCTCTTCTCGCAAGGCTTCCTCCTCCTTTAGCCTCGTCTGCTCGTCGCCCCGTACGAAAGCAACCATCTTGAGATGGTCATTCCCCCATTCTCGTGCAGAATGTTGGCCCCATCATACAAATGAGAATCAAGTCCTCCAACAAACCTTCCACACTCTCGCCCTCATATCCGGTACCATATCCTCAAGCATGCTTGGCCGACCGACAAACTCCAAATAAAGAGTCCCGAATCGATCTCGCCATTCTCGTTTGAGCTTCAGAATTGCTCAACCTTAGCTTCCCGACCTCTACTGCATGGTGGTCCAGAATGCACTTGCAAACTCATCCCATGTAGCATCGGTGCATCCTCACCCTCGGGATAATTCCCAAGATTCGTACCTGTGTGTTAGCAATGCTCTTGCAACCGACGAGCTCCGAAAGCTGCCTTCGGGTCGTGACCGCCATAATCGAAGATCTTCTTCAAGAGCATCTATGTAGTCCTGAGGGTCTTCGTCTTTCTTTGTCCCCGTGAAGACTGGGGGATTCATTCTGAGGAAATCCTTAGTCCTAGAAGACTCTCCATTATGCCCTGAACTCGACCCATTCTCCGACGTTGGGTCCGAGCCGCTGCTACCAACAGTGTGAAGCATGTTGATAGCATTCCTAACATCTCCATCCGTATCGCAGGAGGGGTAACCGTAGGAGCGGTTGGGCCGCCGTCCGAGCCGAACGGTCTCTTTCGCGAGTTGCTTCCACGCTAGCCCTTGGCTGGTGTTCCTTTTCTTGTACGTTCTCTCGTAAGGCATTTTCGAAAATGTACACGCACGAATTAGAAGGATATCCCAAAAGTAATGCTCTAACCGCACGATCTAAAATATGAAAGAAGTGAGACAATCCCGGATGTCTTGGTGGTCAATCGTTTATATGTAATGGGCCCTCACACATATAAAAGTGACCCCACCGGACACTTCGTTTCATAGACTCCCTAAAGACTTCGAACCTAGGCTCTGATACCAAGCTTGTCACGCCCCGAACCATGGCTCGGGCGTAACACGCACTCGGCCTTGCATGTGTCCGAGCGAACCTCATGGCTTGCTTGTCAACACGGGCATCAAACAACATATCTATGTGACGCAATTTAAATAAATCATGAAAAATATATAATTTGCGGAATAAAGTCTTGAAACCATCTCATAGCATGAAATATTAGAAGACATAATATCGTAATCATGAACGCACCACCGACTCGGAAACTAACATCTATCTATGAAACCTCTAAAACATGTCTCGAATACTACTTGACACCGGCCCCGGACTACCATAACCGCATACTAGATATAAAGACCCATGTTGAACCCCGAGAGGAGCGGGGCTCACCAATAAGCCGATCGAGGCGATCCTATCGCGCGCGTATGCTCCTCGAAAGTCGGTATCTGCACCGTGAAGTGTGCCCCGGCAAAGGGACGTTAGTACATGGTGAATAGTACTAGTATGTAAAACTTGCCGAAATGAAGAGTATGGCATACATAGGTATAGAACATGAACGGAAACTGAATGTAACTTAGAATACGAGTACGAAACGTGAGTAAAGTCCGAAAACAAGAATTCAATGAAAATACATGAATATAAAAACTTCTTGTAACGTGGGGAATGCTATAGTGTAACCGACAACATGATCTGGTACTTGCGCCCTACCAGGAGAACACTCACACCTTGCCAGGGGATATGAGATTTACGTGAAAATAAGCATGTAAGGATCCAAACTGCATAATGAAGGTGTTGCCTACTTGCTGACAACCCTTATCCTACGGTGGCAACGTAGTTTCAGGCTATCTGAGCCTTCTCGGTTAACTAAGCAATCCCAAAAACATGAACATGATATAGTTGGCTAAGAAGCCCATGATTTTCGTGAAAGAGTTTGTAATAACTTGTAATCATGATTTCACGAAATAACTTGCAATATGGTTTCAGCGAGATAATCTTATCATAATCTTGTAAACATGTTCTTGATTCGTGAGTAGAAACAATAGTTCATAAATATATAGATATAAAATTTGACTTGAAAACATGCTTGCAACTTGCTACATAAAATCATAAACTTTCCTACGAACATAAGAGAATGCATTTAGGAAGAATTCATGATTCGTGGATTAAGCTAGGGTTCCTAATAACCGTAATGGAAGATTAGGAATACAATAACGAATATAGATACAAAATTCATATACATAAATACATAAATATGGGCTACCAATATGTCAAGTTTAATGCCCTAGGCTCAGTGCTTCATGAATATCAAGAACGGAGCAATGGGGAAGAACGTAGAGATTCTGCCACGTGGACGGGAAGTTCTACATACCTTAATCGCTTCAACACTTGAATTAGAGACCCGAGTTTCTCAAGTATTCCCCCAATTCTTGATTCTGAATCTTGAACGGTTTTAGTTGTGGTTTCACCAAAATGTTAAAGGAAAGAGATACCAAAAGTAAGAAATCCCTGGAGATGTTTAATCAACACTCGCATGTGCTCCACAAGGAATACCAATGATTTAACCGTCGAATGTATCCCAGTCCCGCACTTAGAAAACCTATTTATGTGGTGTCCAAAAACGAGGAAACTTTCGACACAAATACCTCGCGCTACGTATGCGTATTCGCACATGGTGTCAGCCAGACGTGCAACATGCGCAGTCGCATGTTGCACCGTAACCTGCCCGTGAAGCAGTGTCGCATACCTTCACGTCATTCTTTGGTACCTCTCTGTCACTCGCACGCGATGACATACGCGACTCGCATGCAAAATATGCTAATCCGACACGGTGTCGCACGTGGTGCACGTATCACATCTTCCTGGCACCTCTCTGTCAAGATAGACGCACACCACCCGCGACTCGCATTTAGCACATGCGATTCGGGCAGTGGATGCCTTAGTCTAGGCTCACGCTGGGTTTCTTCGTCTAGGATCATGCTCTAAGGTCCGAGTTAACGGCACGGGGTGTTGCCAACTTACCCCTTCAATCGCCTCAACCCTACTTCCCAAGTTTTCCATTCGACCATCCATACTACGCGCTAACCTTTATCGTTCAAGGCTTGCAAGGCCCTCATTACATCGCCTAGTGTGAGTTCTCTTGGCGGGGAACTTCGTGTTTCATCCTCCGTAGCTACGGTACCTATTAAAGACACTCAAGAAAACAAGCAAACACGTTTAGATTAGTAAAATCAATCCACAATCGCTCAAGTATGCGCACCTTTAATTGCCTCACAAATTGCTTCCGCTAAAGATTGCGTGCTTGTTAATGTCGACTAGTCAAGGGTTCAAATTCTACTCTTGGTCGGAATAGATTTTGTTAGACTAAGAAAGACGGACGACTCAATTCAATCTAACTAACGAACCAAGAAATTAACAAACGAAGCAAAACGAAGAAAAGCAATTGTTAATTGGCACGAAAGAAATGCGAACACAAAAACTAGTAAACACAAGTAGGAACAACTACTAAATGGCTACTTAAATTGAGGAC
>NC_081343.1:48453437-48496748 GCF_029784015.1 Lycium ferocissimum | reverse complement strand
AATTTTTTTTAAAAACAAATTAAAACTGAGTTTCGAAGTTTTCCCCCAAATTCTTATTTTGAATCTTGAACGGTTTTAGTTAGGGTTTACCAAAATGTTGGGTGGAGGAGATACCAAAGTAAGAAATCTAGGAGATGTTTAATCAACACTTGCATGTGCTCCACAAGGAATACCGATGATTTAGCTGTTGAATAATGAGTCCCGGACTACTGAAAACCTATTTATAGGGTGTCACGAGAGAAAACTTTCGGTTCAAATACCCCGTGCACCATGTGCGATTCGCATGGTGTCGCATGTGCAACATGCCGAGTCGCATGTTGCACCGAGCCGTCGCAGTGCTGCATACCTTCGCGTCGTTCTTTGGTACCTCTGTCGCCGGATGCGATGACATATGCGACTCGCGTGTGTAACATGCGAATCGCGCGTGGTGTGCGCGTGTGGTGCCTGGACTACATCTTCCTTGGCACCTCTGCTGTCGGCGGATGCGACACACTGCGACTCGCGTAGCACATGCGATTCGCGGTGATGCCTTAGTCTAAACTCGTGTTTTCTTTTGGTTTCTTTGGTCTAGGATCATGCCGAGGTCCGAGTTAATGGTGGGGTGTTACAACTACCCCACTTCAATTTGCCTCAGCTACTTCCCAAGTTTTCCATTCGACCATCCATACTACCAACCTTATCGTTCAAGGCTTGCAAGGCCCTCATTACATCAGCTAGTGTGGTTCCGGTGGGAACTTGTGTTTCATCCTAAAGTAGCCATGGTACACAGTAAAGACACCGAGAAAAACAAGCAAACACGTTAGATTAGTAAAATCAACTCACAATCGCTCAAGTATGCGCACCTTTTAATTGCCTCACAAATTGCTTCCGCCAAAGATTCGTGCTTTGTTAATGTCGACTAGTCGCAAGGGTTCAAATTCTACTCTTGGTCGGAATAGATTCTTGTTAGACTAAGAAAGACGGACGACATTCAATCTAACGGACTTGAACCAAGAAATTAACAACGAAGCAAAAACGAAGAAAACACGAAAGAATTGGCACGAAAGAAATGCGAACACAAAAACTAGTAAACACAAGTAGGAACAACTACTAAATGGCTACTAGTTGAGAGACACAAGAAAATGGAATGCAAAAATCGGGAAATAAATAAAATTTCGGGCTCGGGTAGGTGATAATTTGAAATCGCGATCTTGAAGTCCCAATTGATCCAAGGTATCAATTTGAAGTAACGAAGATTTAAAAATTTCTATACTCTTTTTTTTTTTTTTTTTTTTTTTTTTTTTTTTTGTTCCTTTCCTGGGAATAAGGAGACAAACAATCAACGAGGATCAATGGAAATTTTTGGAAAAGAAGTGAAGAAATTGAATCAAATGTACCTTTTCGTTGTTGGAATTTACGGTACGAAATTTGAGGTAATTATACGGTCCGTATGTTTTGACGGACACCGTAGATGTAGTACGTAAATGAGCAGACGGAATCTACGACTTTGGGCTTCGAATTTACGGAAGAATTCGTCGATTATCAGTCCGTATAAAATGTACGGTCCGTATATGGTCACGTAAATACAAACGGATAGCGTAGCAAATCTCACTCCGATCTACGGTTGGGGCGCTCTCGAATCTACGGACCGTATCTTATTTACGGTCGGTATATTTTCAAGTAGATCTCCGACGGTGTTCGACTTTTCCAAGCTTCAATTTGACGGATTGAATTGGTATCAGTACTTTTTCACGGTCCGTGAATTTGGACCATATATTTGCTTGATGGCCGACGTATAACACGGGATTTCTTGAATCTTGGGTTTGGGTTTGTTGACTTTTTTTGACACAATGGACCCATTTCCAACCTAGGACAATGCCATTTGGGGCTAAAAACACTTTTCCAAAACTTGGGTATAAACTTTTGGATCTAACTCCCCTTTTGAGTCATGTACCGCTTGAATCTATGAAGATAGCTCAAGAACACATGAACATTCAAATTTTTTAGCTACCTCCAAATCAACTCATTTTTACCCCCAATTTCGGATTTAAGCTCCCTTAACCTAGTAGAACAAAGCTTGATAATGGTTATCGACTCCCCATTTCATCACAAATCAAAACCCACTAAATTGTTCTTCAACTTTTCCAAAAGCTTGACAATGACAATGGTAAGATTAACTTCAATATTGACCGAATGACACGAAATTTGAAGATTTGAAACCCTAACGTACTAAGGAACAAGAATCTAATAACAAAACAACAAAACAAACACAAAATTTTTGGGGTTTTTGGTGGAAAATTTCCAGATTTTTTTTTTTAATATTAGCAACAAACCCTAGGCTAGATTTGATAGAACAAATCTAATCCAAGCTCTGATACCAATTGATATAATAATCGAAACGAAAATAGAATTAAAGTGCAAGAAAAGAAAATGATAGATAATTTGACACAACTTAAGACCTAATTTAGCAACCAAAGTTATAAAAAACTAAGACCTCTAAATTAAGAACAAAGAAACACCAAACTCTTAGGATGACCAAAGGGATTTGGAATCCCAAATAACCAATCCTCTAAAAGAATTCAATCAAAGGCTAAACAAGCTCTCACACTCAAAAGTGTTTACAATCTCAAAATATCAATATTCAAAATAGTCTACTCTTCCATGAAGAAGAAAGAGAACTATTTATTATCTAGAAATAAAAGAAAGCAAAATGGCCAAAACCAGCTGAAACAAGGGCCTTGTTTGACTATTATTCTTTCTTCAAAATCTTGAAATCTTCTTTGCAAGAATAGCCAACTCTTCGTCTTTTAGCCATTGTGGTAACTTCCATTTCTCTTCTTCTCCCAAGCAATCTTCATCAACAAATGGACTTGGGATCCAAGGTGCTCATCAAAAGTATACTCGAAGAGCCTCCCGCTTCATGAATAGGCTTTGCAAGTGTTGTAGTTCCCGGGCTTGGCTTCTTGTAAATGGCCTTGAGGCAAGTGGGCTTGCATCAGTGACTTTCTCCCCAATTTTGTAAAAAAGATTTACTGAGATTAAATGAGGAAAGCAACCATGTTCAGCACTAATTTAGAGGCCCAAACAGTTTCCGGCAACATAAAAACCAAAGGATACATTTGCATTAGTTAATGTGGCCTACTTTTTTTTTTTTTCCTCTCTTTTCCTTTTTCATTAGATGGGAAATGAAGCTTTTGCTGGTGACACAAAGCAAAATTCAGGAAAGTAGCTAACAAGGGAAGTGTTGCTTTTGCATTTTTTAAAATAAATTTGGGTTAGCATAAAGAAATCTTATACCTTCAAAGAAAGGAAAGCAAAAGGAACCACTTTTCCTTGGGCATGCTTCAACTTGGTAACTTATGACTCCTAAGAAAAGCATCTTCTTATCTGTAGGGAACAGGGAATAAAATCACAGGACAAATAAATAAAAGAGTACAGATCAAGGGTATGCAGTTCCCATATGTACATAATGATTTTCTGCAACATTTGAGATCACTACCTAAAGAAGAGAAAAATGAAATTCTTGTTGCAGCTTCCCTGCTGTTCGTGTTTCTGCTTCATTAAGCAGAAAAAAGGGAACTCGAAAGAGAAGGAATGGAAGGAACACTAAAAGAGCTGTTCAGTTCAGGAACATTTTACAGGACCTCGAGGATGGAAAAGATTGAGCAAAGGATCTATGTCGCCCCTTATGTTGCTTTTCCGACAAGGTTGAGCTTTTAATCATCATGATTGTACCATGCAAAATGTAATCTTAAGGGAGAAAGGTCATCACATGTACTGATAAATCTGATTTTAAAAGCTTCAACTGGTCTTCTTGCTTGTATATTCATCTTTGGGTGCTAAACCTATTTCCTTCATTTGATGTTCAATGGAAACAAACCCAGTCTCTGCTAGAAACCTAAAGGACAAACAAAAGCTACGCATTAAATATTTGCAGTAAATTCAAACTATTATGAAAAAGTTGGCAGTTGATTCATAGGCAAAATAATCACAACTGATAAACAGCTTTTCAATAATGACCCAATGAGTTATCACACAAAAAGAACCTCTAGAACTAGATGATTTCAGACCGCTCACACCGCACATAAAAAAGATTATTAGACTGGCACAAGATTCACATCTATTTTCTTCCACGACTTGTGACTGCATGAAATGATTTTGATTCAACAAACTTCAATATGGCAGAATGTAAAATAGCTACTTGATCACTACTAGTGGCGGATCAGGATTTTCACTCAGGGAGTTCGGAAAAAATCAACAAAAGCTAAAAATAAAAAATAATGTTGTTTCTGGGAATCAAACCTAAGACGCTGGAGGCAATTTTGAACACACTGGACCACTTGAGCTAACTTTTTGCATTTGTTCAGAGTATTCAAAAGTTAATATATGTACATAATCACATAAAATCTACCCTATACATACATTGTGATTTTTTGCCAAGAGTATTCAAGTGAACACCTCCCCACCCTCTAAATCCGCCCCTCATCACTACTGACTTCGATTTGTAAGCTATGGTCTACGAGCTGAAAGTCAAAACATATATTCAATCTATAACTTAGAAATTTATCCTTTACGTGAAATTATGTGACTACTAATAACAGAGATTAAAAGGTACAATCTAATTTAGATATGATTTAATTGTTCTTACATGCTTACTATTTTGGGAGGTCAAACATTTTTTCTATTCTGTCAACTAATTAATTTCAAAAAGTAGTTACCGAAAAGTGGTACACAAGTAATTTATATCAATAGAACTCATGGCATTAACATTAGGCGACCGTTATTACATAATCCTAGACAAAAGATTGTAGACGATACAGCTTAGGTAAGAAATTAAATTATTGTTAAATAGATACTCCCTCCGTTTCAATTTGCTTGTTTGATTTTAACTTGAAAAGGAGTTTTAGAAAGTAAAGAAGACTTTTGAATCTTGAGATCTTAAACTAAAATTATGTAGAATGTACAAAATGACCTTTAAATTTGTAGTCTTAAACATGTCATATGGAAAGTTGAAAGTAAAAAGTTGTCAAAAAAGAAAAAGGCATTCCTTTTTTAAACAGATTTGAAATGGAGGGAGTACCATGTCGTAAGTCATTGGGTTGCACCTCCGACGTAGTGGGATTGGTGAAATTCCTCCACACTTAACTAAACGTGTCGGTTTCACGCTTTGGGAATGAGAAATCCTCGGTATGCAGTGCTTCCCCCCTTAAATGGCCCTATACAGCGTGAATCTAGATTATTCGGGTCAATAGGTTCCGGATACGAGATAGTTATACTAAAAAAAACAAAAAAAAGAAGGCATTGGATTGCCTATTAAAATTTATCAAATGATTATTATTTATTAATAGTAACGATTTTGAAATGTAGTGTACTTGTTAGAATGTTCTGTTGGACTACAAATTACAACAAGGAAAATTTACAACCCATAACTATCTCTAAGACTTATTTATTAGTAATAGCTATATTTTTATTTTTTTATTTTTGGTAGCTTAATTATTTATCAAATTACCATCTATAACTTGTTTTTGTAACTGCAATGTATTTCCCTATAAATAAGATACCTCTCTCCTACTTACCCACAATCTCTTCTTTTTTTTTTCAAATATTTTTCTCTCACATCTTCAATTCACAACCGTATTTTACTCCCATTATTCTTCACCATAATTAGCTCGATTTCTTCTTCTTCTTCCTTATGAGTTACCCAATCTCTACAGGTAAATAATTTTCGTTATGTTATTTGTTGTATTTCTCTTCAATTGTTCATAAATTTCATCGTCTTTACCTTCACTTTTCATTCAATTTTTTTTATATATATTTTCAGCCATTGTTAGAATATCTTCAACAAGCTCTAACTCTCCATTTTAATGGCGGATATTGATACTCCAAGCAAAAATACGCCAGTGGCAACAAGAAAAGCAGTGGAGGATCTCCAGCCAATGGCCGAAGCTCAGCCATTCGTTTGCTAAATCTCCATGGATAGGCCGAAATAAGAGGAAAATCCTTCTTATCTTTGCTAATCATGTGATGTTGTTTATCTTATGAGTGATGAAGAATAGTATTGATTATAACAATATGATATTGTAGCATCATCTAGGAGCAAGAGCATAGGTTGTTGTTGTAGAAACACCATTGATGAGAGTTGTGGAGCTTCATGCCCACCAAGTGTTTGATAAAATATTTCAATATATTTCAGTGTATTTCTGTGTATCAACAAACAGTATATCTAATTTTTCAGCATATTTCAGTGTATTATTTATCCGTTTTTTTTTTGTGTAGAGCCTATCTTTTAAATTTTTTATTTATCATTTTGTTTTTTTTTTTTTTTTTTTTTTTTGTGTATATAGCATACTATTTTTAAACAATCAACCACTTTGTTTTCACGTATATTTTTCTATTTTGTATTTATCTTTAGTGGTATTTCAAAAAAATGTATTTCTAATTTATGAAATAGTTTCTAATATATTTCATTGTATTCCATTGTATATACGCATACTACAACTTTGTATTTCTTAAACAATCAACCATATTTTATTGTATTCTAGCGTATATTTTTCTATATTTGGAAGTTTTCAGATCTTTAGTGGTTTTTGAATTCAAAAAGTTTTGATTGTGATAAAAGTTGAGAGAGCTTCGTGTTTGTTATGGAATGCGTGAAATATAATTGATTTAATTTAACTTACCATTTAAAAAGAAAAAAAAAATCTGTTCCAAAAATATAGCCTATTTTTACTTAACCCGATTTGTATTTCCGTGTATTTCACTGTATTTCAAAAGATATGTTCCATAAATAGCTCATGATACCACTAGAGCGTGTTTATTGTTCACTGTATTTCTCTATATTTCAAAAAAACAAAAATACACGCGTTTTTAAAGAAAAGTGGCTACGCTTGGTAATTTTGCATTTTATAGTTATATCTAGTTAGAAGCCAATAAAAAGTAGCTATTTATGTAAATTTCACTTACAACAAAGGTTTTCAGTAGCTCCAATATTGCATTTATGTTATTTAATACAGCAGTCTAATTAAAACTTTAAATATCAACCTCAAAATGATAAAATAGAGTAAAGGAGCTTGAAAAAATGGTCAAAGTTTGTGACTAGTACAACCTTTCGGATAATTCATTACATTGGTGACGCGCTAAGAATATTGTCACCTTCCTTGGTCCCAAATGCACCCTTGTAGTTGTTAGCTAAAGGGTGTATGCACCTGTGGTTTCATTCAGATATCGATGTAATTTGGATAAGATAAAGAAGAAAGAACGACTTTATATCTTGATCCACAAAGAAGCGTCATCGCCATATCTTGATCCACTGGTCATGACTTACTGAAGCTATGATTCCTTTCGATTGTGAATCTGCTAATGAAGAAATTATACCAGCATGTGCACTATATGGCCATGTAATGTTTCTTTGGAAGATTGGATTCCACAGCTCCAGGAACTGCAACAACATTCGACAAGTATCAGATGAAGAGGGAAAAGGAGAAAGAAAAATCAAGGACTATACATGTGAATAAAGAAGCTTCAAAAATGAACAATTTCATCTGACACAACTACTCGGTTTGGAACATCTTAATCCTGAATTCCCCTCAACGGAGAAGTAATTAAGCACCGCCAGAATGATCAGACACGAGTAGGAAAGCAAAAATGTTCAGATGAAATCAATATTCAATCAGCATTTTCTTTATTGAGATGAAAAATGGCAAGAATAAGAATGGTACTCTCGAAAGCAAACGTCATATCAAAATGTGGATTCTGAGACATTATTATAACACCAGAACCCAAAATTGCCGACTCGCATATTCCTACCCTCATAGCATTCCTTTTCCATTTCTTAGCTTTAACTGACCAAGAGAAGTTCTTTGTTTCTTTTCTCTTTTTTAGAATGATTCAATATCTAAGCATCCTGAGTTAAATTTGTTATTTTGCAAATATATAGAGATATTAATCGAGCCCAGTCTACAACGAACTTATCTATGAGCTCAAAGCTTCAACAGAAAATGTCCAAATTGTGTTAAGCATACCTCATCAGAACCAATCACCAACACATGACCGATCCGAGGGTGGAAAGTGCACGACTGGAACTTATTGCCACTGGAGTACAGTACATGCATACACAATCCTTCACTAACAGACCATATTCGTGCACTATCCTCGCTCACGGATGCCAGGACATATCCACTCATATCCCAGCAGATTGAACAGACGTCTTTGACGTGTCCCTATAAATCAAAGTAAACGAAACCACATTGATACGATATAGTAATGCAACAGATACAAAATTTTAAAAAAGCTCAATCAATGATCAATAATAAACATCTTACTTGTAACTTCTTTCGGATCCCTTGAGTCTCGACATCAATGACATCTATGATATTACCGGTAGAACTTGCCAAAGAGTCCCCAAGTTGAGGTTCAAATCTAACTTGCCAACTACCTCCCTGACACAACTATTTTAGTTTTTAATTTGAACTTTCGCTTATATATATATATATATATATATATATATATATACATATATATATATATATTCTCTATTTATTTTGCTCTTTTTAAAAAAAATTGCGCTTCACTTCAATGAAGCGGGCGCTTCGCTTAAAGCGTGAAGCGGGACCTTGTCGCTTTTTTCCGCTTGGGGACTCTTTGGCAACCGAGGTCATCATTTCTTTGAGGAGGTTGAACATCCTTACTTTTCTCATATTGGCCAAGCAGGTGCCGCACATGTGCTATAGAAGCACTTGTTTAAAGAACCATAGTGAACATCATACTAGCGATTCATCGTATAGGGCTAGCGTTTACAAGCCCAATTTTGTGATCAAGGTTAAGAAACTAAATTTGGAAACTTAGGTTGGTTAAAGAATAAATGGGAAACAATTAAGCTCTTACCCCATATAGTATCATTCTAAGCGACATCTTACCAAAGTAGCATGACTCACCAATATATAAGCGACAACTTGCCAATTTATCATTCTAGAGAAACACCATGTTCCTTAGACTAACATAGTTACAGCACGACACCTTGATTGAATCAACCTAAAGTTGGCTATTTAATATACTTCAGTTTACAATAGTATAGTAAATTCGAAGTCATCGCTTAGCCTTAAATATTAAAAGTTTTAGTTCTAGAATAAGTACAAATGTGAGGGAATGACAGTTAACCAAGGTCATAACTCCTTTGTCCCACTAACATTGATTTACTTCGGATACGCATCAGCTGATTCCCATTATAAATCCTTTTACAAGCAAGGAACAACATACTTACTTTGTCAGCTCTAACCTCAAAATATTCCAAAGACGCATAAGTGTGAAGAGTAAAGACCTTCAATTCTATACTTTAAGATCAAAACATGATCTAAAAAGCTCCAACCTAAAAACTTCCGGTCCTCCAAAAAACCCATAACATTTATCGCTTCCTTGGGAGAAGGAAAAACTATTTAGGAACATTCAAGCTTGTTGAAGTGTGTGGCCATCTCATTTAAAAGCTTAAGCTTGGGAGAGCACTCTTTTATTTACTTATTATATTCTCAATACGCCCCCTCACGTGTGGGCCTAATTCTTTTTCATAGGTCAAGCAACAACAACAACATACCCAGTGAGTCCCACAATGTAGGGTCTGGGGAGGGTAGATTGTATGCAGACCTTACCCCTACCTTAGGTAGGGAGGCTGTTTTCGGAAGACCCTCGTCTCAAGAAAAAAGTCTCAAGAAAAAGCATAGGAAAGGTTAGATATGGGTAAACAATTCAAAGCAATTATGAAAATGAAAACAATGAAAGTGAATAAGCCATGATAACCCTTTCTGTGCAAACAGGTACTCGCACAAATCAAGGGGCAAGAAACTAAAGATCAATGCACCTACTCGCAAGAAAGGATAAACGCGACTACCTACTAGCCTTCTACCCTAATCTGAGTCCTCCATACCCTCCTATCTAAGGTCATATCCTCGGTAAGCTGATGATGCGCCATGTCCTATCTAATTACCTCTCCCCAATACTTCTTCGGCCTACCTCTACCTCTTCTGAAACCGTCCATAGCCAGCCTCTCGCACCTCCGCACTGGGGCATTTGTGTCTCTCCGCATCACATGCCCAAACCATCTCAGCCTCGCTTCTCGCATCTTGTCCTCCACCGAGGCTACTCCTACCTTATCTCGGATAACTTCATTCCTAATCCTATCGCTCCTAGTGTTCCCACACATCCATCGCAGCATTCTCATTTCCGCCACTTTCATCTTCTGAACGTGAGACTTCTTGACTGGCCAACACTCCGCCCCATACAACATAGTCGGCCTAACCACCACTTTGTAGAACTTACCTTTGAGTTTTGGTGGCACCTTCTTGTCGCACAACACTCCGGAGGCAAGCCTCCATTTCATCCACCCTGCACTAATACGGTGTGTGACGTCATCATCAATCTCCCCATTTCTTGTATAATAGACCCAAGATACTTGAAAAGGTCAAGCACATATATGAAAAGTCTTTTTGATAATGGGTTGCGGTAAGACTCGATCCCAAGACCTTTGCATGCTCTAATACCACGTTGAAGTGTGTGACTATTTCATCTAAAAGCTCAAGCAGTTGGAGAGAGCACACTTTATTTACTTAATTATATTCTCAACAAAGCTGACGCAGCTACGTAGTTCAGTTCAAAAGTGACTAAGCATGGTCAGTAAGACTAAAATCCTTAAAATTAGCATATTTAGACTACCAGAGAAAAGTTCAAAGAAAAGACACTTTGAAATGTTAAGAAGTAGATAAGACGCCATATCATTTTTAAAACAATCAGCTTACTTCAATTTAACAAAAACAAGAAACTTACTTTACATGTAAGGCAATAGGCTCAAGGTCATTTTTAACAAACTAAAGTAGATAGTAGGCCACTTTTATTAGGACTCGTACTGTAGATTGATGGTAGGATAAACAATCTCTTAAGATGAATGAGAAAATCCTATGAAGCTATGCAGTGAATGCCGATGCTCAGGATCTTTTAGTTATGAGCAAAGAGTTGACATTTTGAGGAGGACACCTTGTGCTGCATCTAACTGTCAAATTGCTCATAACAGGATCCCTTATTTATGATGCTCCTCTGCAACCTTGAAAAGGTTGGATACGTGCTAAAGAACACAACTTGAGATTTGTGAATAAAATTAGTGTGTCACAAGTAATCCAAATGAATATAAGGGAGCATAGTGCTATATGAGCGCGGCAGAAAAGACTGTTTTTATGAATATTTTCTTGAAAATATGATCTCAGCCATGCAAATCACAAATACTGTTACTTTGAAATCCATTATCTTTTTATTGATCCAATACAAGGGTTGTCGCAAGATTCTAGGAGAAAGCGCAATTCCCTTCCCAATATAGAATAACTTTATATTTAAGCCTCTGTTGGCCAGCAAATTTACTAAAACTTGCATAAGAGGAAAATATAAAAGGTTTCCGCTTTAGTATGTACTCGATTAATTTTTCACACTTTTTTAAAATGGTTAAAAGAGAAATAATTCCTAACCGGACGTTTACGTATTTCTCCACACTGGCAACTAGTAGAGTCGTAGACGTACTTTGAGCTTCTAATTGGACCTTGGTGAGAAGGACCAGTGTTATCAAAAGCGAAATGTGCAAAAATGCTCTAAGGTCCGTTAGGGCTTTAAGCACAAAACGCAAATAAAGCGTGGGCTTTAATGAAAAAATGCGCAAATGGAGAAAAATACAAATATATATATTTAGTCCAGGACTAGTAATTATAAGCATGATAACAAATATATGAACAAAGAAATTGAAAAAAAAAAAAAAAAAAAAAAAAAAAAAAGAACAATAAAGCGAAATATTAATTGTTCAGTGGCGCCTCTTCAGAAAACGGTCATTGGCAGGAAAATGTATGTTTTAGAGCCTTGATGACAACACTAAAGCGCACATATAGAGCACATATCAGTGTAAGAACTTCCTTATCGAGTTTGACCTTTGTTTTTGAGCTTAATATAGAAAAGACTAGTAACTTTTATGGATTGGATTATGGAATTTACGGGTCTAAAACTATACAGTCATCAATGGTCAATTTTCCTAATAAGACCGCGAGGAATCTTAACCTTTAGAAGTTTAAGAGACTGACCATGCACTTCACCGGCTTCATCTTTTCTATCAAGCAATATTACAAACCTTACAACTAACGAAGTAAATTACCTCCCCTTCTAAATATTGACCGAAATGATTGATCAGAAGACTCTTAACAGTTTTGAATTACATTCACATGTAAGCAAAAGAACTAATACAACAACACAAGTCAAATCTTCAACATGGAATAACAAAAGTTGAAACATACCTGTTAAGAAGTAGAACGAGGAAAGCAACATGGAGAGTGTCACTTGAGGAAAAAGCCAAGCCCAACATAACAGCAAGACTCACTACCAGCATTAAAAATGCAACCTTGAGCGTATTCCAAGTAGGACCCTGAATCCAAAAACAAAAAGAATGAACTAGTTGATCAATGAATTTAAAGTTGAAACGTGAATTGTAAAGGCCAAAATTATACAGATGTTGACTCCTGGAGCTAAAGCTCCAACAAGAACTGCTTTTGTTGATGATAATTCTTCTCTGATCTCCATCTTTGTGATTTGCGAGTGAGGGGTCTGATTGTGATTTTGCAGTTTTTAACCACCAAAAACAGGAGCAAAATAATGAGGAAATTACGCAGTAAATTGGATAAGTTACACCTAGGCCCAAACTAACTTATTGCCCCGCCTATTTTCTCCCGAACTGTGCTTCAATTGGGGTGGTCTTTAATTTTGGCCTTCAAATTGGTTGTCTTTTAAGTTTTGACTTTCGCCTAATATACTGAAGTTATGAGTTTGAACCCCAATTCAGTTAAAAAAATATTACAAGGCAGAATTTAACAAAATTTTACAAATCTAACCATACAAGCCAGAATTTGGGCCTTAAGGACAAAAGTTAAAAGACCACCAATTTGAGGGACAAAAATTAAAGACCACCCCACCGAAGGACAATCCTGCAAATTGGCCGCCTATTTTTAGGGGTCAAAGTTCACAAATGGCCTCAATAGAAAGGAGGAGTGGCCTTGATTTTTGGGTCTCGCTTATAAAAAAATTTAAAAGATGGCCACCGCTTCATAAAATTAGCTAGACAAATCTTTTGTTATACATTGACATAAGTGTGGTCATAAATTAATTTAATTTGTCGTACATTGGCATAAGCATGGACATAAATTAGTTTTGGTTATAAGGTAGAAGTTCAAAATATTTCAAAATACTGAACCTGCTCAATTGACCACAAATATTGCTTTGTTGCTTGATGGGCAATAAAAGTTCTTCCCAGAAATTTTTTCAAGTTAGGTCATTTTTTAAAGACTTTATCAAGCAACGACAAAAATTCAAGACGCGGCACCTTTTGAAACACGGCACGTCATTTTTTAAAATTTTAGACTGCTTGTTAATATTTAGCCATCGTCTGAAATTCAATTGAGACCCCTTCTCAAGTGGAAATAGAAGATAGACAAGAATACTCTTAATTAAAAGGGATAACTACGTGATATAACAAACATATAGTGGGTATTTATATTTAGTAGCTATACTTTAATTTAATTACTTTTCATAGCAAACATTTGTGTATTAATATCATTTAGTAACTATATATATATATATATATATATATATATATATATATATATATATATATATATATATATACACACACAAAAAAAATAGAATACTCATCTCCCTTTGATAAATTTCTTTGTTTCTTCTTGGCAGTCTTCCAACACCATCGATTCATTTCCATGGCAAGCCAAAGTTACTTTGATTCTCCCACGTTAGCAACACGCATTACCCAATTCCATTATCTCCACCATTGCCCGACTTATCTAAGGACATAGAACCGAAGAGCATTAATTGCTTCTTCTAATTCAATATCGTATCCGGTTGCTAGCAACGATGTCATGCCTCCCGTCACCGCCGTAGCTCCGTCGTGACCACGGCTTGCATCCTCCGCATCCTCCGTAATCCGGTGGTGTTGTTGTTGTGGTTTTAATGGAGAAAACTTTTTCCGGTGATGGGTCGTTGTTATTGGTGTTGTGTTGTGGTTTTATCCAAAGGATGGTCGATGTTATTGCTTGTTGGTTGTGGTTTTATCTCTCTCGTTATTGGTCGTTGTTGTTGTTATTGTGAAATTTGTGGGGTTCGATCTAGCCGTAAATGGTTAGCCGAAGGGCAAAATTTAAAGATTCAAATATGAGCTAGTGGTTGATGTTGTTGTATACATGAATACAGCGGTTGTATTCACGTTTTTGAGCTTTTTTTTGTTAAATGTTTAGATTGTATTCATTTTTTTATAGTGTATTTATTAATTTTTGTGTATCTATGTTTTTATGTATTCAGTTTTTACTTGTTATATTCATCAATATAGCGAGCTCGTTTATGAATATAGATAGTTATTTCATGAATACAATGAAAAAGTAGCTACAAATGAATACGCCTGAGTTTCATGAATACAAAAGATAAAAAAAATTGTATAAAAAAAAAAACAATACAACAATTATTGGTGTAATTATTGGTGTATATGTATTCAATTTTTATTTGTCGTATTCATGAATACAACAAGCCAAATTATGAATAAGTAGTTATTTTATGAATACGCTTAGAAAAAAAAAATTATTGTATTCATGAATACGCTTAAAAAAATTGAATACACATGTTCAAGTTAGATCATTTTTTGCTTTATAGTAACGTAAATTTTTGAAAACATTCAAAATTTTATGCGCTTGTTTGTTTACCCCCAAATGTTTGCTATTTATGTAAAATGCCCTAATTAAAATGCGGAACAACTCCAACACAAGGTGTTGAGGTTTAGAAGAGTTGACAAGTGAAATTTCCACAAACTGTGTTGCAGCTTTTCATGTTTTGGCTAAGGTTATTATTGTCCAAATTTATATTCGCATTAAAAGTGACCTTGAATATTTTTGTAATATTAGTTAAATGCTAATTTGCGGTCAGAAAAGTAGCTATTTGCTCATGACTTCGGTTATATTTTGACTCCTTAACATAAATAAAAGGAGAAAATCGACAAATAATCACGTTTCAGACCACTACTTAAAATTAATATTTCAAAGTATTGACAGATAGTCTTGTTTCGGACCGCTAATTAAAACTAAATCATCATTCCAAAATTATTCAAAATTTAGTTATTTTTAATATGAAAACAATATGGACATTGACACTAACACGAAAACCCTGAAAATTTCAGATATATCACTGAGCAATCGGGGAACAATGACCATAGGAGATTTTCAAGAAGTTTGAATCGTCTCTTTCTCGAACTCCATAAGAGTGTCATAGAGTTGTATGTATTCTCACTTAATTTTTAACTACTAAGGTTCATATACTTGGTTGCTTGAACTAATGCCGGAGCCACGAATTCTAGCAAAGTAATGCCACATTTATCACTTGTCAAGGAGATTCAATAATGTATATATACACAAAATAATTACCTTTACTCTATTCTCTAATTTTCCGACGGAGGGGTTCAATTATACCCCTTCTCAATAGGTAGCTCCGCCACTGCCTTGAAACAATACGACAACTTAATAGAAATGAGTTAAATCTTCGATTACACAATCAGTATGCTCATGCTCTATACTTCAACAATTCTACAAGTTACAACATTCTTGAAAGCACTTTCTCATTTCACAACCAACCAAATGCATACATTTCTATATTTCATCCATCTAAATTGGTACAATTTCACACTTAGAAAGTTTGTGATGCCGCAATTCATGTATTTATAAGTCCAGAAGTAAGACAATGCAGGTGGAAAAATGCCTGATAGACATGAGTATTTATAGAGCTTAGTTTCCCATAAAATTAGGACCTTTATATTGAGACTCTGGTGGCATTTGCCATTCTCTCTCTTTAAGATAGTTAAGAAGCGTTGGCTGCTCCTGTCTCAAGTCCATTCCAGTGCCACATACATACGGGAATGCTCTTTGGTAACCAAGAAAATGTTTATCCATTCTTTGTTCTTCTGCACCATAGGCAAGGGGGGGACTTGGATGCAACTGTGGGCTCTCCAAGTATACCATGGGACTAGACGCCAAGTGATTTCCCCACTGATCTAAGACATCAAACCTGGTAAGATTGGTCGCGTTCAAGTTTCCATAGGTTGCTGGTGTATTTGAGTGAACAGGCCATACCGGGTTGCTGACTCGCTCAAAGTTTTGACTGTTTCTGTAGTGATACAGCCATTCAGATGAACTCATGCCAAGTAGTGGTGGGTACCCCTCAACAAAGCGTGGAGCACCTGCAACAAAATCAAGCGGTCCACGAACTGTAGATGGACTTGAGTATCCACTCACTGGTGATGCGCCAAGAATACCGTCCCCTTCCTTGGTCCCAAATGCACTCTTGTCAGGGAAGACGGGTGAGTTTCCCTTAAACCAAGAAGCATCTTCGGGTAACAATGGAGCTGAGGGCACTGGAGTAACATAAGGAGGAGGAGTATCATGAATAGCTGCAGAAACTGGCATGGAACAAACTTTGTGATCTCTAGTTTCCTTTAAGGAGAGACCAGATAAAGATTCAGAAGCTAGTTCATCAATTGGGCTTAACTGCTGCTTATTTAAATTCCTCTCATTTCTTGGACTTTCCTTCTCAAGGACCCAAGCATTCAGAGATGGAGGTCCGGCAGGGAAAGCTGCAGATTGCTTGCTGTACCTCAAGTTTGTACTTTCGGGACGGAAACTGAAAATATCATTCTGTGGATGGATTTGCTCAGAAATCAACGATGTTGCACGGCGCAAAGATTCATCAGAAGTCACAGTTCCACTGGTAACATTGATGGAGAATTGATGACATGAGGTATATATTGGTTCTGAGTTATGCCTTGTGATGGGCTTGAAAAGAATAACTTCTTCCTCATCTGCGCTAATGGATTGGCAAGGGTGATCTTGACTCTCTCCGTTTTCCTTTGCCATTCCACAATTATTCTGATAGGACTCTTTTAGCTGAAGAGTCGAACCAGATTCAGCTACTCCTGACTTTCCCTTATCTGCTAATTCAGAATCCACGATGTGGAATCTTTTGCCTGTTTTATCACAAGAGATCCATTTTCTTAAGTGACTGGATCTGTGAGCCAGTTCAGTTGCTGCACGAAAGATACGCCGTGAACGACACACACTCTTAGTCATGAAATTATCTATGCAATCCAAATGGCTCGTGAAGTCCAAAGACTTGTGAACATGGGCCATGGGATCAAACCCCCTCAGTTCATGGTCTTCCCAAAGAGCAGTACGTTCTGGAGCAAGTTCATTCTCACAAGGATCAAGCCGATTCAGAAGATCAGCTAAAGCACCAAAAAAGTAAGACATAGCACTCTGGACCTTTTTATCTGTTGCATGTGCTTCTGCTCTATCAAGTATGTTCGCTAACCACTCTACAAACACACAGATGGTGGGTAAAAGGGGGCAAGTGTGCCTTGTTGTGGCTTTCTCGACAAGGCGACCAGCACAAATAAAAGTAGCAGCTACTGCCAGTTCTGTCAATGCAGATTGCTGCTTGTTATCTTTCTTTGGATCCCCACTCTCAGTCAGGCTATGAAAGATAAAGATGAAAACAGAGACAAGTTGAAGAGCACGATAAGGGCCTTTTCTCAATGGATCCATTAACTGATATGACTCCAGAGCAGCCTTTAGTTCATCATCACCCATTACCACCAGACCTTCCAATTGTCCCACAGTGGATGCAAGAGTAGATTGAAAGTCTTCCAAGCTGCATTCCAGAAACGTCTGAAGTTTTAGAGTTTCTAACATAAACAATCGACATGATATGTGAAGGAAGCCACTAGAATTTGCTTATCAAGATCTAGAAGCACTAAGTTATATCCAGAACAAAGTTGAAGTTTGTAGTAAAGGGGAAAAAACTTCAATTTAGTTCATCACACAAATAGCTGAGGTTACCAGTGACAAAACAATCTTCCTTCACACAAATACAAATAGAAAACAGCACATCAGTGCAATCCTTATATATGCTTTCAATTTAACAAAAGCAAGCAGATTTGTCGATGCACCAATCCGAACCTGATCTTTTTTTACCTGGAATAATGCTTAGAAGCAGCGTAAGTAACTATATCAGTGAAACTTAACATTTAAAGCAAATAGAAACCTCGGTTTCCAGTATTTAATGCCTACAGTGCAATGTTTATACTTGGAAATTACTGTTGAAAACATACACATTTTTAAGTAGGTTAAACAAGCAGGATAAATCAAGCAGGGCTAGATAACTTCCTCCACAAAGAACTACGGGGCGGAAAGGTATTAAGTGAAAAAATAATAGATGTGATACATGAGGACTATCTCAATTGTCTATTTGAATAACTTGAACGAGTAAATGATGCGTACCTGGAGTGCACAAGAAAGAAACTCATCAATCTGACAAACAGAAGCCATATATCAGCTTTCACAGAGGTAACAGTTTCAGTGGCTTCTGGCATATTCTTGTTTGAGGAACCGCTAGTTGCACCATGTTTAGCATCCATGGAACACCACGCCGATGGTTTTAGCAAATCAAGGTGAGATCCACTGGAATATGAATGCAAAACAGATGACCTGTTCTGCAGATGCGCAAGAAACAATAAAAGTTGTTTTTAGTCCTCTAGACTCAAAAGGGGTCACAGCAGATGGGGGAAAAGGAGAATGGAGGCTAAGAGAAAATCACCTCTTCAAAGAGTAGCATAAGATTGTTCCAGGCATCAGGGAATGGTTCCTTAACAGCTAAACTTCTAACGCAATGGTATAAGGCAAGGAAAGGGTCACCAGTGTATGTTGCCAATAGTGCAAGCTGCAAAGGAAATCAAAATATCATAATAAGAGTCTCAAAGCGGATTTTGTCTCAACTTTGATGCAGGAAACAAGAACCGACAATCTTGTATCTTTAAAGGTTGTAAAGATGAATCTACCTGATTATGTGGATTTCCACTGTCTGGCCATATCCTAGATGCTTCAAAGTAGTATGTGGCCGCTAATGACCACTTACATGCATCCGGTTTCTTACAAAGTTCACCATATCTGGCCAGGTCTCCCAGACAAATTAGAAAACGGTGGCATGCATATTGGCATTGAGGCAGCTTCAGCGAGATGCTACCATTCCTACAGAGTAACAGTTCCCCGGGGAGCCCACAACTTTTTCTGAGTTTTTTAGTTAACTCCTGATAGAATTCGGTAGCTTCAGATAGAAATGACCTGAGCCCTTCCATATGATTGTCAATCTCTCGGGCAGCACTTGAATCACCTTCTTGTGCTTCAATTTTCCTTTTCTCAGCATTAGCCTGCCGAATCCTTTTACGGAACTCATCAATGTGTTTATAGTGAAGTTTCCACAGAGAGAATTCAACTTCTTGAAGCCCCACTACTTCATAATTATTTACAATAATATTCTCATAGCTGCTACGGGCTTTGTGGTACAATTCTTGGACATCTTTGTGCAACAGGCCTTTAGAGTAAATTGATGTCAAGAGTTGCTTTTCCGTATTGGCAATCTGCAACATGGATGAGATAATTTTTCATCACAAGGAGCACAAAAACGGCAAAGTAAAACATCCTAAACAGATTCAATAGTCACCTCAAGAAAAGTATTCAATTTTTCCTTCTGATCGTTAAATGTTGCAGCTGAATCGGCATCCATGACTACTAAGAACAGACTTCAGTACCAATCAATATCTCATTGATGACGCCAACAAAAATGTACCTACATGAGCGATCAAGTACCTCTTTAACGAATGCACCAGCAACCGAACGAAAGAAAGAAAAGGGGATTTGAGTACCAAGAGAAGATCTATTAACTTCCAACATACTAGTTTTGATCTTAGGATGTTAAAACTCTCCTTTAATTAGTTGCACAGCAACATCACATCCATTTTGTAACTTGTGGAATTTTGAAAAGCTTATTCACAGTCAGTTAATTCAACTACTTACTATTCAACACCCAAAAATATCAATGCCATGACTTAATGGATAGTGGATTATCAAACCAAAAACATATCTTTTCTACTAAATTTTCTATGAAAAAAATACACCTTACATATCCATTTAACTTGGCAAGCAAAATGATTCCCAAAAGCCAGTAGCCATTACTCCACAAATTCAGTACAAAGAAAGTAAAAACAAAAAACAAAAAAAAAAAAAACTCAGGAAGATGGCTTCCCTTGTGCCAATTGCCATATAAAATTCAAAAAATGAACAGTTTGAAGTACAAAGTCAACGAAAACCTAAAACAGATAAAACTTTCAGATGACTTTCTAACTCCATACCTTAAGCAACACAAAGGAATTAAAAAAAAAAAAAACTGATAATCAACATCCCAGAAAGAAATTGACAATGATCAGTGATCACCACCATAGATGAATTCATTTTAAAAACTAACCTTGAAAATGATGCATTCAATTATCCCATGTCAATGAACAGAATTATCTTCAAAGAAGAATTTTTATTTTATTTTAATACACAGTAAAACTTGATTTTAAATTCTTCAAAGAAGAAAGAAGGAAAGGGGGGTAAGAATGATGAACAGCAAGTACCTTTAGTAACTTGTAATTAAACCTAAGAGACAAGAATTTAGACAAATAGTCAAGCAAAAAAGAACCAAAGGAAGCATAAATAAAGCTACTTTATTAGATGAAAAAAGTCAATAATATGAAAGATACATCAAAATACCTCAAGAATTCTTGAAAACAGAAATTGAAACACCCCACACGTGAAATTCACAGCAAAAAATTAGAGAAGCAGCCAATAGAAGAAAGATGTAGTTTTGATAAGCAGAGAAGAAAGGGAGGGAACAGTTGGACAGGGGAAAAATGGCTGGACAAAGAAAAGTGAAACAACAGAATTTTGGACAACTGTTGGTATTAGTAGTGAAACAGACAAAATAAAAAGGTGGCTGTGTGTATTAATGAGTTAAGAGTGAAAAGGATAAAATGCCCCCTCTCCTTGTGCTATGTTTGAGAAAAGGCATAAATAAATTCTTTTAGAAAGAGGCCTAAAATCCCCGAACTATACATTTTTGTTTTAGTTTTAACTATTCAAAAACTTATCAAAATGTCTATTTTTTTACAATAACAAACTCATAAACCTTGAGTTTATGAAATCGGTTTTTTAAAATGAGACCGTCGATTTTTTTTTTTTTTTTTTAACAAAACCGACCTACTAGGTGTTTTAACCAACATTTCTGTACGAAACGCGAGAGAGATCTTGAGGAAAAAAGTTGAGGTTAGAGAACAAACTTGAGGAAAGGAAGCGGGAGAGAGAAATATAGTCCGAGGAATGGTTTAACGATTAATTTTTGAGACCAAATTTGATAAGTTTTTGAATAGTTAAAAGGACTAAAACCTAGAAGTCGATAGTTAGGGCCAGTGACCAACCTACTCTCTCTAACTATTTATGGCCTTTTCTCTCGCTATGTTTCTTTCTTTTTCTTTTTTCCTTTTTTTAATGACAATAGTGTTTGGATCAATTTATATACTGTCAAAACATTTCTGTCACAATCTTGTTAGTTTAGAGACTTTTTTCTGTTATAGAGATTGGTTGATATACATCTATAATAATATTTAACAATTTAAATAATATTTCATTGTTATAAGTCCAAAAAAATATCAAATACTAAATTTAATCACACTTTGTATAAAGAAGGAAAAACTTTTAATGATGGAAATGTGTATTCATATAATATTCTTTGTCATAAATAGTGTATTAAATATCAAATATCTTGTCAAAATTTTGAGACCTATTATTAGTAGTCTTAGAGATTTTATTTCTATAAAAATGGTTATAATGATATTATCAAAAAAGAAGATAGTTGTTATGGAGGGATAGTTTTACAAAAGCGTAATGTTGTAAAGATTATTGTTGTTGTTATAGGTAAAAAGTTATTAAATCAGTATCGGAAAAAACTTAATTGTTATAGTGAGTTGTTTTTATATAAGGATGTTGTGTACATAGATCTGATTGCACCTCAACAACTTAATAGAATATATATTACCTCCCGACAGCTTTTTATACTATAGTTTCTAATCAAATATTAAAAGTGTTACCGTCACAATTCATTTTCTATAATTTTCAGTTTTCTGATGACAAAGTTAATTCAGTATCCCTTAAAATCCAAGCTAAATCTCATTGGAGTATATTCATTAGTCAATACTTTTCTAATAGCATCAGCGTATGAATGATTCAACTGATTCCCTGAATTTGTCAATAGTTCTTGAAATCAATAGTTAAGTTGCAAAGACAAGTCATGAAGCTACTTGTCCTTTTTCTAATCTTTAATTATTACTAGAAGAAGTGCTAAAAATATAAACTGTATGTTTAAGTGGAGGTCGTAGGTGGGTGGGATGTTGTCTTCACTTTTTTATATTGCTAAAATAATCTTAATTGGTTATGGATAAAAAGGCTTACATGCTACACATGATAACTGTAAATATGTTCCACATGGGAGACAGAGATTTGGTTATCGATAGCCAAAGTTACTTTAAAATTCCAAGATTTACTTACAAAGAATGATTTCCTTCATTGGAAAGAGCATTGACATAAATTTTATGACTTTCATTCTCTAATAATATCTAAAAATAGATAATGATATTTGACTCACGATATTTTTATTGTTATTTGACTACTTAAGAACGTGTAGTCATATTTCCACTGAACTTTCAAATTATTATTTTAATTTGTAAGTTAAATGCTACTACTACTTGTTTGTTGACATCTAAGATGTTATTTCATGTTCAAATGATTGATCATAAACTACGAAGTGTACTAAATTAAATTCATCCTTTTCAATCTCTTTAACATTTTGACTTGGCTTTATTGTAGTAGTGCTAAAATTGTAAGAAGGCTATTCTACTATAGAACAATTTGACCAAATAGCGGATTGATCAAAGGTTAGTAAACAACACCAGCCACTTTACTAATCTATATATATAATAAAGCTAGGCATAGACAAGGTGATGTGGCACCTCTCTATGATAACCATTGCTATTTATCTTTTTTGTGATTTTTTTGCCTTTTTTCCCTAATACTTTTATTTAAATTATTTAAAAAAATTATAATTAAATGAGGAAGAGATAATTGCATAACTAAATGAGGAGCACATTTAGTCTTCTACGTCATAGTTGTAACTGTATACTATTTTATATTTATATCATTAAATAATTCCCAAAGATAATCTCCTCAATTACTAAAGTAAATGCAAAAAAACGTTTAGGAAATGAAAGATCAATAACTATTAGTAAGAGAATGCATAAGAACTGATAACCGATGATGTATTGAAGCTTTATTTACTGTTAATCAATGTCAATAATGTGATAGTGGAGGATTAATATATACTATTAGGTTCATTCTCATCTTTTCTTTTCCATGCCTATGTTTTCACTTTTCACCAATACCAGTAGACTAAATGTCCTTTTCGCCCAACATTTTTTCGTATGAAGACATGACTAATTGCTTGAATCAAGATAACCTTCATATAGTTACGTGTCAACGATGAATAAAATGGTTGATCTATAGTTCATAATGGTATGTCAATAATTTTTCCCTTATCTTTTGTTGTATCTACATGTTTCTTTTTTTTTTTTTTTCAGCGTTTCTTATGCTTGTGTACTTCTTCCTCTTCACAAAATTCTCATCTTTAATCACAGGAGAAACAAATAGACATATGGATAATAACAATGCCTACGAAAGTGGACTGATGAATTGGACTACAAAGAGACAAAGAAATAAACAATTTCAGACGCTCTACCTCTCTTGAATTTGGGTGACACTCAATCCCTCTTTTGTGTTAATCTTTCTATTTTTCTTTTTCTCTTTGAGTGAGTTTTGTGGGTTCTTTTCCAACTTTATAGGGATGAAGATAGAAGTCTTTGATGCTAAATAAAGCTGTTGCAAGAAATAAAGAATCAACAAATAATTTGGGTTTATCCAAATAATTCTTTCGTATGTTTGGTGTTTTGCCGAATGATGATCAACTCTCTTTGCTCCAAGGCGTCTGCGCTACAACAAAAACTATTGTGTAACTATATATTAGAAGTGTTCCAAAAGATTGAAGATCGGAGGCATAACCAGAATTTCAACTTTACAGGTTATATTACTAATATTACAGAATATTATCAATCGAGATAGAGAAATTAGGTGCATAGGTTTTGAATCCACATGCGAAGTAGTAAGCAGTTACGGTCTCTTACATGAACAAGATTATGCTTTTTCATTTTATATCAGCATTAATGAAATTGCAGTTATTTGCTAGCAAAATATGTTGCAAATTTGTTCATATTTTCTAATTTTGAGTTTATTATTGCATTTTAAGAAATCCCTAGATGAAGGGGATCAGCCTGATAATTGGCAAAAATATATATGCTTCCTACGTTTTTTTTTTTTTTTTTTTTGGAGTTCTTAACCAAGGTTTTAAAAAAAGGGTGGGGGGGTGGGGGGTGAGTACTAATCATGCTCTCTAAAAAAGTTCAACCGAAGCTAAAAGAAAATTAAGAAAATTGTAATAATGATATTAATGAGTCCCATATTAAAAATCGTAATAAGAAATTTGAATTAAAAACTCGCTAACCAATTTGCTTATCGAAGTGCTCTTTTAAAATTGAAGATACAAATAAGGGTAAGAAATGGAAATTGGATGTCAAAAGATTACTTTATGTACTAAAATTTAGTGATTGTGTTTTAGGAAAAGTAAAAATATTTTTTTAAATTTGTTTCTCATGATGGAATTTATTCATTCTGGAGAGTTGAAGTGGCACTTCTTAGACCAAAGGCTTCTATTTTTTCTTTTCTTATTAAAGTCCATCTAAATATAAGTAATGATACTCACATTTTTATGCTATTTAATTTTATTTATGAAATCAACACTTGGTTGGATTCGAACAAGACAAGGCGACAATTGCTTCTATATAAAATTAGTAATCTTTTTCATTACTATATTCCAAAAGTCTCTAAATATAATTAGTAATAAGTATTATTATTTGCAATAACTAATAATGTTGTTTCCAAACTACATATATAATTACTAATCGTTTTTTCTCTATCCCGAAATTCCTAATACAACTAACATAATTTAACAATATTTACTTTTATGACCGCGCGAAGCGCGGATATATTCACTAGTTTTTTTATAATCGTGGTATTTTAGCTATCTTGAGCGTATCTCAATTTATTCAATGAGGTATCTATTATCTTACATCAGCACAGATATTGAATAACTCTGTTCCTCAAAACATAAACAGATGAGAAGAAATTTCTTATATTTTTGCAGCCATTTTACTTATCACAAGTTGACAATTTTTTTTGTTTTTCTGCTTATAGCATGTTTGGCCAAGCTTCTAAAATCAGCTTATTTTAAAAAGCACTTTTTAAAAAAAATAATTTTCAAAAAAGCACTTTTGGCGAAAAACAGTTTGTGTTTGGCCAATTAATTAAAAAACACTTTCGAACAGCAATTAGTGTTTGGCCAAACTTTTAAAAAGTATTTCTATTTGTATTTTTCTCAAAAGTACTTTTAAAAAAAAGTCTTCCGCAAAAGCAGCTTTTTGTAGAATTTTTTTTAAAAATCGTCGCTACTCCTCGTAATAACTTATTTTCTCCCAAAAGCTTGGCCAAACACCTCACTTTTTTTCAAACAAGCACTTATTGAAAAATAAGTACTTTTAGGGGGAAAATAAGCTTGGCCAAACAGGCTATTAGTCTAACTAAATATCTTCATGGTTCTAGGTCTTTCCATCAAAATTACTAGTATGAATTTCTTGGCAAGAAGCCAATATAATTTTAACAGCACAAGCAACCAACTGAGAAGAACTTGAAAAATAGATAGTCAAAAGATAATGGCCCACTAAGGGTCTATATTAGTTGGTGTTAGGTTGATATCTTGGTCCACAGTTGGATATATTAATTCTCAACATTGATTTTGGTTTAGGATAAAGTATAGGCTTGCCAGGTGGAATCACCTTTGGATTGGGCTTAATTCAATCAATGCTCCTAAAAAATATAAGGCCTAGAAGAGAAAAACAGAGTATCTAATTTCCTTTGCCATGTGCATTGTTGTATTATTAGGCTGAAGAAAATACTTGTGTGAGGTAGTCATCATATTCTAATATATTATTATTATCATTAATTATTGTGGCTAGTAGGGACATGAGATATTAAAACTTGATGGGGACCTCTGTGTCCAAGAACATTAAAAAGAACAAAAAATGACAAAGTTTTGGGTATGCTACATGTCTAAAAGTCTTGAAACCACATCTTTCATTTGATAAACATGAAGAACCAAAGGTCCTTTGTCTAATCCAAAGGCTAGAACTCTAGAAGTTGGTGCATTATCAAACAACATAATTTTGGTTCCTTCTGTGGCACTGGCATTATGAATTAAAATATTACGCAAATATCCTCTTGTTATAAAATAATACAAATTGAGAGTGAAACAAGAGAATTAGGGAGCAAGCTTGAGGGGAGATTTTATTGCCATATTTTTGATGATGTCTTACTTGGGAGATAAAACCTTCCTATTTATAGGAAGAGAAGTTCTTGGTCACCAAGTAACTAGTTAGATTCACTTATAATATTATTTACAACACTCCCCCTTGAATGTCCATTAATAGATAATGTGTCTCGTTAAAACCTTATTAGGAAAAACTTGTGGGAAAAAGACCTAGTGAAGGAAAAAGAGTACACATATCTAATAATACGCCTTGATAGCTGCCTCATTAAAAACCTTGTCAGTAAAACCCAATGGGAGAAAACCTTAGCTAAGGGAAAAAGAGTACAACGTGTATTTCACTCCCCCTGATGAAAATATCACTTTATTTCTCGGAGACGGCGCATCCCAATCTTGTATACCATCTTCCCAACTGTTGAGGTCGATGATGCCTTAGTTAATAAATCTGCTGACTTGTCAATTGAATTTCTTGAATATACTTTCACCGCTCTTTTGACAATCATGTGCGAAAATAATTTTCGGCGAGATATATTTCTCGGGTGTCACATTCAATGTATCATTCTTTTAGTTGAATTATGTTCAAGCAATGCTGTCTTCATATAATGTCGTGGAACTTCATTCTTCAAGGAGAAATCTTTGCATTTTTGAAGAGTTAGCAATAACTTACTGCCTCATTCGCATTTTTGAAGAGTTAGCAATAACTGACTGCCTTATAGAACGAATGATATGACAACACCCATATATGCACACATATAATTTGTTTGAGCTCGAGTTTTATGGAGATCATATAAATGCCCTGCATTTCATAACCAACAAAACTTTGATAATATTGGTTAGAATTAATAAATTTATATCACTATTTGGTTCATTATGATGTCTCCACGGGTAGAAGTAAGGTTATATCTTGCTTGCATATCAATAAAAGCATTATCTCATAGATAATAATAGCAGGATACATTAGTGCATCAATTGCACTAAGAGATGGTACTTTTTGACCATTTTCGTGAGATCCAAAATTGATTTTTCTTTATGTTAAGCGATTTTATTGCCATTGGGGTACTCAATGGAATCGCTTTAAGAATTTTCATATAAACTTCACTGTCTAGCTAGACATGAAAATATTTCATTATACGCATTCAAGTCTTTTTTTCATGCACTGCCATACTATATGATACTTCATTGCATCCACCACAGAAGAACACATCTCCATACAATAATGTCAGAACTTTTGCGAAAAATCTTTATACCACAAGGCACGAGCCGTACTTTATATCTTATGGATTTATTTTTTATCTCACTTTTCGCTCAAAACTTTCTTTATACCCCACTGACATTATATCTTCAAATGTTTGGACTATAGATCCAAAATATTTCATATTTACCACATGAAACCAAATATACTTGAATTGCGTATTTTCATTTGCCCAATCATCTATCTATCCACATTTCTTGACAGATTTGAATTCAAGATCCTCGTCGCCATTTAAATGTTGAGTGCTACATTTTATCAAAGATACCGTCGACGGTCATTTGAGATCAGTTCCAATGCGACGTAACTTATCGAGATCTCTTCATTTTTTCATCATTTTCAGGTACCTGAACCTTTCCCAAGGTTTCATGAAGTGTTATGTCTTGGTGCTCTTTTAAAGCACTTGCCTCATTATTATGGTCATTTTGATCATTTGCTCCTCTCCTTCTTCAAGGAGATTTACCTTTGGAACCGATTGGTCTATCACGCTTTAGGCGTTCCATAGACTCTATCCTTCAAGGACTTTAATTCTAATAGGAGCATTTGCGTACTGGAATATGATTTTCACTTTGGTCATCAAACGCGATCGGCGCTGACTTGAATTATCTTTTAAACGAGGATCATACCAGTGATAATTCATTACATATAATTTATTTTTCCAGCTGCTTATCATCTCTCCCCCTAATGTTAGGAAATCTAACATTTACCCCCAACGTGCATTATGGTGGAGCAATTGAATCATATACTGCACATTCACATTTTTAGATGGGAATTATTTGGTTCCTGACCTTGAACCAATTGTGATAGGGAAACCTTGTTGGCTTGATGCATATAAGCTGCTACATATTAAATAACACATCTCATACCAAAACTCTGTTTGGAGATTTGTTCTCATAACCAATTGTTTAGCAACTAATTAGAGGCATGTAATTTCTGCTAAACCAACTTGGATATAAACCAGCATTATCAACATAATTTCATAGTTTGGAACCATGCTCTTAATTTAACAATTTGAGCAAACAACCTTACAAAAATCAAACTGCAAGTTGATACCAAATGCACATGTGACCATAAAATAGATGCATCTATTAAAATCATATAATAGTAAAACGGTCCACATGGCAGGTGAACGGGCCCATATTCATCTTTTTATGTTCCAGAATTGAGGAATTAAATACCAACTTTAGCTGGTATAATGTTCGATTTATCATGAGAACAAGTAGCATGAGAGCATTCTTGAAGAATCTTTTATTTCTTCAATATATAATCACGTGAATTCTTAATTATTTTTGCATCACATTAGAACCGGAATGGCGAACCGTTCATGCCAACTGATATTTATTTCAATAAACTTCTAGTTTACCATGGCATGTGATTCCATCACCATGCTCATATTTGTGTAGTACAAACAGGAGGGAAGTAGGGAAACATTTCACATTTATATTTCTTACCCGCTATATGACTGCAGTAATATAAAGATATTAAATCTTTACATCATTTATAGTCTCAATATGAATGGCCACTTTGGCGAGTATCTTTGAAACTCAATAAGTTTCTTTGAGACTTACGACAATATAATGCTTTCTTAACAATCAATTTCATTCCTCCAAAGTAGTAATAAATTGGCTCTTTCAGAGCTCCCAATTAATTGTGTACTACCACATATTTCATAGCACCATCTGTATGGTGAACATATCCTTTAAAGGAGAAAATTATATTATTTCGGTCATGATCAAAATTATTATAGGCAATACTCATTTCTTGCTTTAACCTTTTCCCTTCAATAATCATTATCGACAAGATGATCAATGACTACTTGTAACAATTTCTCTCAAACCTCTCCTAGAGGTGAGTTGTGGTACTAGCATAATACATAAGCACGTCTTTATCCCTATCTTTTATCATATCTTGCCACATTCACTTTCAAGAATGGGCCAACATTCACGTTGCTCATCACAAGTCGCATTCTCTTCAAGGAATGAACTATAATTTTATATATGTGCTTCATAAATTTGATATAAACTCATTGTCATGTCTTAATGTTTATCATATTTATATGATCCACCTCAACATCACTTTGAAAGGTCAAGTGAGCCTCCACTTTGTATTCCTTTCTTTTGATTGAGGATTTATATAATTTATCAAATTAGGTCACACAACAATCGCGTGCTCACGACATTTCGTAGGACATTGAGGCAAATATTACCTTCACATTTTGAAGGATCATTTTGAGAACCCATAGTGTTCTTCCTTTTATAATTATCATAATGATGCCGATTATTTTGTCCCTTGTCAGGTCCACGTTCATTCATATGGACACAATAATTATTTTGTCATCTTTCAGACCTATCATGTGCTGCTACCACATTCACTTCAGGGAATACAGCATATCAAACCGGACGGGCTTCACAGCTTTTATTAAAAATTCATTATTCTGCCTTAATCATCATTATATCATTAATCTGGTGCATTGGGACTTAAACTCAATGTCTTATCCATATAAAGGCATTTTAAGCCATAATGTGATAGACTTGAACCCAACTTCTTATATTATCATCATAGTGCACCGGGACTCAAACCCGGTGTCTTACCCTCTTGGTGCAATGAAGCTTGAATCAACTGTCTTACCCGACACTAATAAGCATAATAGGCCAAAGTGCACCGAGACTCACTCTCGAGTCTTTTAAAATAATACCACTTTATAATTTTACGCATAACAATAATTAAGTTTTACCAAGACATGAAATATACCGATTCTTGTGGTCGAACATTTCTTGTAACCTGTATTACAGTTCAAAGTGGACCATAAAATCATGTCATGATATCTCTCGAATTTTTCATGTTGCTCTTGGGGAGCAATTTTTGAGGCATGATATAAATAATATTTCTCTTATACATTTCTTCAATAATAATCACTGTGAACCTTATGTAAAAGAATGCCTTAAGTATTTAGGCTTTATTTATTTAAAATAAGAATCTCCATTTCATGGTCAGTCATAAGCATAATCAAATTTAATATACTTATAATAACCAGACTTGAGAAATATAATCATTTTTTAGTACTCTAATGTAAACTCTGTTTCTTAAGAGATCTTCTGATGTAAGATATTCAAATTAATGATGGTGCAGGGTAGATTTCATGCTCTGAAAAATAGTAATTAAAATAGCATCACCCGTACAAATTAAGAAGTTTTGTGCACTATGCCATAGTCCATCAAATGCTTCTATATGCTCTTATTGTTCGCTGCCACAACATTTTTATCATCCAAATGAGATTTTGAATATTATCAAACGAGCCTGATAAATAAATGAACTGAGTTGTGTGGACAAAATGTAGTCAAAGACAAACTAACATAGATACAACCAAAAGGAAATCAAATACATTAATTACTATCAATCAGTGATTACAAGAAAGCTTTATATATAGGGTTTTACCATAATATAATAATTCATTAAAATCTTCAATGTGGCTTGGTTTAATTTCTTTCACATATCATCAAATTTAAAGCTCTGAAAATTAGTATTCATTGGTAAGGGATCATAAAATTGCGAATCCCATAAAATGGAGATTAATCAATGTGAACAAAACAACTCCAAATAAGCAGTAGTACTAAGACTATTAACTTCCAACTTTTAAGTTCTCACTTTTGTATTGATTTAGGCCACAATTATATTGCTCCTTACGAAGTACGTACTATATGTTTAGGAATATAACTTCACTGAAAGGAACTTAGTACGAGATCTAGTGTCTAGGGAGTGAAAAAGCATAAAGCTAGATGTTGGTGCATCAATATAAATGTATACTCTTACCACCATCAAGAAAGATTATAATATAATTACCTGGCGACCAAAAAGGTATAGGAGGCCGAAGCCATGAAAGTTAAAAGAGCACCTACCATGTAATCTTGATTCTTGATACGAAAGATGAATTAAGCAATTCGTGCTGATAACGTGTTATAAACTAATACAAATTGAGAGTGAAACAAGAGAATTAGGGAGGAAGCTTGAGGGGAGATTTTATTGCCATATTTGTGATGATGTCTTACTTGGGAGATAAAACCTTCCTATTTATAGGAAGAGAAGTTCTTGGTCACCAAGTAACTAGTTAGATTCTAACTAGATTAGTCCAATAGTAACTATAGTTATTACTTAGTTACATTGGTCTCCAATCAAACCTTGCTCTCCAAGTATAAATAAATGCATATTTTACAATACATGGACATTCACTTATAATATTATTTACAACACTTCTATTTTAATTTACATCTAAATTATTTCTAATCTAATTACCAATTACCCTTAAAGTATCTCAACTCCATTTTACTACTTAAGACACGTGGTATAATCAAAATAGTTGTATGGATAATTGAACTATTTGTTGCTTTGACTTTCCAAAATGCTGCCGCACTCGTGATGGATCCTCCAAAATATACTACTTTTGTAAGATCCAACACACACACCCTCATTTTTTGAAGAGTCCGAACAACATAACTTGCAAATCTACGTATAAGGAATAATACGAAAATATAGGTAGAATGAGTAGCTCGTACAATTGTGATTGGAAAAAACTTGAATGAAGGCACTCAATAATCTTTTAGTTAAAGAATAGATGAGAAAATTACATCATTTTATTCATACAAAATATTTTAAAATTAAAGTGCAAAGTTTTTTATGTAAAATCATTTATAGATAAAATTAGTATCTCCAGAATAACCCTAATTACCTGATAGAATAAGTATTCAGAAACAGTATTGAGTTAACTATGCTTATTGCTCCAACATCTAAGCATGGGATTTGTCCATATTGACAGCTTGAGGAATTGTGTGCAACAAAAGTAAATATGCCTTCCCATTATTTATTTAGTACTAAAAACTGTATGAATTAATTGAGACATTTGAACTAGCTTACATTTTTCCAGTCCTAGTTGGAAGTCTTAATGCACGGGCTTTTCCAGCTCAGGGGCCTGTTGACATGTCCAAATTCCTTGCCAGGGCTTCTCATATTTTTCCAAGCCCAACTTCACAAATCAATTGCATAACTGTTTTTTCCCCCTTCTCCTCTCCTCCCTCGCCCCCCAAAATCTGTTATCAATGAGCTAAGAACCCAATTAGACAGCAGAGATCATGATTTCATTGATACTGGAATTGGTGATGATGGTTCAAATGTTGACAACATTATTGTCCTTCTAGTCACTGGAGTGCCACGTTGGAGACAAAACACCATTAGTTGTTTATGTAATAATGTTGGGATAATTACAGATCTAATTTACAAAATAGCTAACAAATGTATAGGTTTTGTATATTTAAGTATATACAATACATTATATGTACAGTATACATATCAGTGTATATATTTTGTATATTTGGGCTACTATTGGTAATCAAGTTTGACTGAAGGGCCATAAACGAAAGAATCCCAATATTAATGTTTCAGTTGGACAACCAATGAAAATTTGAACAGTTTTCCTCAACATGAAGAGGCAAACCCTTATGGTACCACACAGAATAGAAGTATTGAATCCACTTCCTCTTCATTTTTTAAAAAAATTAAATTAAATGAAAGTTGAATGTGTAGTACTCAATAAACTGATGAAAAGCCATGTTTCATAAGCTGGACTACTTATTTTGGGTCTAATTGCCGAAAGGCCCAAAGTGAGTACAGCATGGACCGTGACATTATCCTTGCACTGAACTTGTGCAATCGATACATAATGGATTAAGTGAAACGCTGAGCAAGCTGTTTCAATCTCTTTGCAACTCAATTCAATTCCATCAATTTCACCCAAGAAGAAACTTTCCCTGTCCAATCCATGTGCAGTTCCCCTAGATGATGGGAAAAAGATGTGTTTTCTGAGCCGCCAACAGTTTCAGGTTTCACCTCAAGACAAGGAAGTGTTCGATGAGAGACACTATGGTGAAGTTTATAATCTTGAAAGTTGAAAACCAAACCTGGGATCTCGTGGCGTTGAATCACCATAGTTTTACTGGTAACATTACTAGTGACACTTGTGCCCTCGTGGAAAAGGAAAAAATTGTATTACGCTACTCCTTTATAACGGGTTGTTTCGTATTTTACGACGTCCTAGTTTCAGAATGGAAATTCATCCCCACTTTGTGCCTCTAGGAGCACACAGAAGTCTTGACATATGAAGACATGCGGTGGCCAATGACCTATTCTTGTATGGCTATGATTTTTTTCAGCAAAGGTGGTTTAAATCACAATATCTTAAGGAATTGGAGTTATAGAGACTTCCTTCTGATAGTTCTGCTAGTTATTATCCTGTTTTCCCTATTTTGATTGACTCGTATAATGGAGAAGAATTTCTAGTGCTTCTTCATGCACCTCATGGAAAATTGGGAATGGCATTCCTTGATGTCTCCAAATTAGGCCAAAGGGTTTTAAGTGTGCATGTGAAGTAACGCCATACTTTTTCTCCTGATGATCCGGAATTCCATCCCCGGGATGGACTGGCGATGTTGTAAACTGGCTCAAGTGCTATGCATGGACAGAGCAATTCTGCAATGGAGAACTAATGGTTGAGACTTTTGCAGGTCAGACTTGTGCAGCTAATAATTTATGCGTTTTGTACTTCAGTCTTCAGCTGTATTGTATAGTAGAATGTGATTGACTTGAAAATGTATTAAACTAGCAGTAGCATATTTTACTGTTTTTACTGTATCAGCTATTTGTGTTTGCAGTCTTTGCCACCTGGTGCAAAAAAAAAAAAAAAAAAAAAAAAAAAGATTAAGTGAAACGCTAGGGGAAAAGAAGAAGCTAAACTACACGAAATTATATATATGCAAAATAAAAATAAAAAGGCAAACTTACGTAAATGTATCCTCGGCCAACTAGTTTACCAACATGGCCAAAGTATACACTATCATACACTTCGGATGTATATGTTGTGTATATGTATAGTATACGTATATTGTATGCATCATATATTTATATTTGGTATAAAGTATATACTACCTATACACTGTGTACATATTTTGTAAATTAGATGGCCGAATGGCATTTGACTGTAATTTTCCCAAATTTTCCCAAAAACTGTATACGTATAATTGGTTTTTGCAGTTTTTTCTTTTAAACTGAAACTGGGACGAAAAATCATAAACTTTAAATTCTCCAACGGAATCGAACTAAAACACCAAGATTGTCGTCTAGGTCTGAATTTTTGGTTTTGATTCCACAATAATGCACACCCATACTGTTTACTTCTTTTTTTATTCAGAGAGCTTTTCTTTCAAGATAAATATCCCACTTCGGACCAATACGAGATCTCAATAAAGAATGAATCTTGGATCTAACCCAACCTCAAAAGCGATAAAAAAATTCATGGGAAATCCTATTTCGGGCACGCTATTTAAGTAATACCCGCTTTGTGTTTTTTTTTTTTTTTTTTACACGAATACCATTGTTTTTTCTCGTTCATCTTGCTCAGGTGCACATGTATGGAATTTCAGCTCATTTTGACATGTAGTTCATGCATGTATGCATGACTAAAGTGGAGGCATACCTGCAAAAAAAAGTGTGTTAAATGAGTTTGTTACATTTGTTGTGTTTTTGACAAATTGATGATTGGGGTTTGTTCTTTATGATATATGGAACTCATGTTTCAAATTTGAGCTTATTTAGAGTAGATTTGAGTGTTGAATTGTGCGTTAGATTGTTGGAATTCAAAGAACAAATTGATAACTTTTGTTCAGGCGCACATGTCTGAAATTTCAACCCCTTTTTACATGTGTTTCAGTCACATATGACTGAGGTGCAGACATACATGAAAAAATTATTTTTGACAAAAAAGATTAAGACACATGACTGAAATTTTAGCCTATTTTTACATGTACTTTAGTCACGTACGACTCAAGGTCAGGCATACATGAAAAAATTCAGATATACATGACTGAAATTTTAATCAATTTGTACACGCATCTCAGAAAAAATGTCCGAACTTTGCCTTGGCAAGCCATACCAAACATCAGGTAAAAACGTCTGATGTTTGGCCTTCACAAGACCACAATATCAGACGCGTTATGAAGTTTCCAAGCTTCAGGTGCGAAGTGGATACACGTGCAAAAAAAAAAAACACTAGGCAGGTATTACACAAATGGCGCGACCAAAATAGGGTATTTGTGCACTTCAGCCTCAAAAGCTAGCTCACGAAGAGAGGATTAGGAAGACCATATAAGGAGACTAAATTCCCATTCCTTAGCCGATGCGTTAGTCTACACCCCCAAGCATGCCCAGGACTGAACATCTAGAGCGTGGACAATATAAGATGGGGGCCCAACGTCGGTGACAATGAATTGGAATGAGCCTGTCTATGATACCAAGTAAAGAATGGATCTCTGGCTAACTCAACCTCAAAAGCTAATTCAGGAGGAAAGATAGCCTAAAACCATATAAGAAGACCAAATTTCCATGCCTTATCCGAGGCGGGACTCAGTTAGGCCCGGTTCATATTAGACACTAACCTCCTCACTATGGGTTTGATTCTTTGTCTAGATTAAGTTCATTAAAACATTTAGTTAAAGTATGACGGTAAAACTTGAACTCAACAACTTTGCTTAATATTATATGGAACTAGTAATATTACCCGTGCTTTGCGCGGCGTGAAAAATTTCAATAAACTTTAAAATAACATTTTTATAAATAACATTTGGTCTAGATAAAATTTTCAAACATAAAATATAAAATTTTGTAATATATTAATGAAATCACAAATATAAACAACTACATTTTTCGCTATCAAATTTTATATAAGAAATAATTTTTGAAGAAAATTATCACTTTTATATATGTGTCTGATGGGGTTTAGCACATATTTATATTAATTTAATAGATAAATAAGTAATTTTTCTTGATATTTATCTTGATTCTTTCATAAGATAGTAGAGTAGATGTTTTTTTAAAAAACTTTTACTATTCAAATAACAAAAGCATGGAACCAAAAGTAAATAATTCCAAAAACAAAAAAGAAAATGAAATAAGTGGCAACACCAATATTTGCATAGTTTGTCCACCGAATTCTGTTATATATTGATTTTCCTAAAAAAAAATCCATTTTCATTTTTTCCTTTTAATGCTTGTTTTCTCATCCTTTTCTGTTTTTCAATCTCCTTCTCAATCATCCTCCTCAATACTCTATTGCCTTTTCTTTCCCTTTTGTCCGGCTCCGTACAACTACTTAATTATTTAGATATATGCACTATTTAGATATAAAAGTTACTTAATTATTTAAATATATGCACTATTTAGATATAAAAGTTGGGGTAAATAGATATTTACATGGTTAAAGAAGATGCAGCGCCTCTAAAGGGATGATGAAAGATTAGAGGATTGAGAAAATGATAATTTATCAGTTATGCCCGATAGTCCGAGTCTCAACTCCATTGCGATTTGGAGGAGTGTAAGAGTAGTAAAAGAATTTTAATTTTCAAATGTTATCTGTATTTTTTGGTGCGTTTCCATGGCAAAAGTTTAAATTTTTGGTGCGTCTGCATGGTCAAAGTTTAAAATTATTGCTAATTTTTTTGTGATGGTATATTGACCAGAGAAGTAGAATGGTTTTTCGGAGCCAACGGTTAGAGAAGAGATTTACACTAAATAGGACACAACCTTTCTGAAGAGTTCAGTTTTTATTTTTAAATTTTAAATAGGAAAAAAGGGTGAAAATTTAAGGAAAAAGATAAATATGTATCTTTGGTCTAAAAGAGTGCCACGTCACTGGGCCTATGTCTCTCTTATATATACTAGTCTCTATGTCGTGCTTTGCACGAATATATTTTGCTTCAAATGCTACGAAATGCATGCATAAAATATGAACTTTCTACAGCTTCTAAATTCTAAAAATAATTATTGTTCCATCAAATATGTACGAAGTACAATAACCAATTCTCTAATATCTATGTACGTGAATAGCAAAATAAAAACAAAAACAAAAACAAAAATATAAATATTAGAAATTGTAGTGATGGACCTGACTAATATTAACTTAAATTTACACATAAGAACAAAAATAAAAATATTAACTCAAAAAACTATCATCTCCTCCCTTTTTCGTCCTAAAACTCTCTCGACACCACCTACAATAGTAGTCGTCGTTTTGAAATAGCTATATGCTAATATATAGTATTATCCTTTTAAGAAAAAGAAGAAAGAACAAAAAAACTAAGTTAAAATCTCCAGTGACCTCCTTTAAGAAATTGCTCTTGTCAATATTTATATTTATGAAGTAAAACTAACAGCAAGAATGGATTACACTTTTTTAGACAGAAAAGAAATTGCTCTTGTCGATATTTATATTTATGAAGTAAAACTAACAACAAGAATGGATTACATTTTTTTAGACAGTTGATGGCTTTCAATGATGCAAATTACCTCTTCGCTAATATTATCTTCATGCGGTATAAAAGGTATCATTAAAGAATTCAATGAGGAAATTAACGAATTGTGTTTCATATAGTGGTGATATGTGATTGAAAGTGTTCTTGTCCTTATAGAATTGGTATGGTTTGAAAAGTTTAAACCTGATTAAGATTATAAGTCCATAAATTCGAATTAGATGAAGTTTTAACTGTTACAATTTTACTATTTTATCCAACATGAAGTTATTAAAAAAATAGGATTAGAGTTTATTAAGGGAATAAAAGTAGTTCAATATTTGAAGAATATTTTGGTCAACCAACATTTATATTCACGCTTTTATAATAATATAGATAGATAGATAAATATAGATTGTCTAATTCAGAAACACAATTTAACAAGTAAAGGTTTGGAAAGAGTCATTTAATAAGGCATTAAATCATTGACGAGAAGTACGTGCCCAACAGCTGATTTGAATAATTGTGTTTTTAAATTTTGGTTGTGGCGACTTTTTAGTTCTTAATAAGAAACTCTTTTACTATATGGTAAGAAACTCCAATATCTAAACAAATTGCCTATTTTTTTAAGATATTATTTTTTTTTCATTTCAAATGCTGCACGGCTTTGAATTCAGGATGCAGACAGAAGTTGTCAAATTTTGGATAATTATTAATCGAAAAATATCTATACCACTTTTTAAGGGGAAAAAATATCGGAGGTTGGGGACCACAGGCTGCCTTATGACTCATCATGAAGGCAAATATTATTTCCATTAGCTTATTATCTTTGAATTCACTTGCAACTTGTTTGGTTGGTTTTGTATAGTATTTTTTTTTTTTTTTAATAACAATATTTTGATTGTTACTTTAATTTTATTATATGTTATTGTTAAATATTTTGTTATGTAACAAGAAAAGTCTCATTTATGTAACGATCAATTTAGTGTGTTCACGTTGACGTATTTTTTTCCATTTTGCCTTTGCTTATTAGTTGTTAATTATATTTTATCATTTATTTTATCCTTTTTTATAATAACTCTATCTCGTAGCCTATTTTTCTTTATAATATTGTAACTTTATCCTTACATTGTTGATGTGTGTCATTATGTAACGAAAAAAAATACAATATAATTAATATATCCAAACATTGTATTCATCAAACAATATGCAATATAATATAATATAATATGTTATGAAACAATACGTAAAAAACCATCCAAACAAGTTGTTAGACCTTATTAATTATTGCAAACTTGGAAGCAAACCATTCCCACAGTTTTTCAAACGTTGAGAATAACAGAACTCATCTGTTTGGCGTATCAATCAGAAGAAGAAAACGGAAACAAGAAGATTTGTGCATTGCAAGTTGCACCTAGGAATAACTCGTGACCATATATTGGTAAAAGACTAAAGGTAAGGGTATGGTTTGTATGAAATAATAGCTGATTTGAAAAATGTTTGACGTCCTTAAAAAGAAAGGTGATAATTGTGACTGCTTTTGATATCTCGTGACTAACTGACTAGCTCATTAGTAGTAAGAAGTGAGAATAATAGTTACAGACCAGTGGACTAGCTAAGATGTTCAAGTTAGCTAGCACATCATCGTTATTAAGAAGATTGAAAAATAACGTAAAGTTATGATGGAAACAAGGGGTATCAGGTATGAACTATGGAATAACATTTTACTTAGAGAAAATAGTTTACGTGCGTTCTTAAAAGGTACTGTTTGTTAGTTTTTGACAAATATAGTGTAATAAATTATCCTCCAAACAGAATTTGAGCATATCAAGATGACCAAATACAATAGCAGAAAATAAGCATATATATAAGCCTAGCTACTTAACCGAACCTTGTTTGTTAAAATTTTTTTCATTGGCTAGTATTCAATTGAAAGTTGAAAACACTAAAGCTATTAAATACAGTAGCTGAATTTTTTTGATTGAGACCCTCAACTATCTTGAAGAATGCAGACCAAAGTGCCCCTCTTTTAATTTCTTCATTTGACAATATCAATTTGACAGTGTCAAGTATCAACAGACAACTAAACTAACGTTGAATACCTCTCCCTTTTCGCGTCTTTATTTTCTAAAGGATCACGCAACAGATAAAGGACAAAAGAGTGACATCTTTTTTTGCACTTTTTGAAAGTATTTGCTCCTATGAAAATTGTAAAATTTGGACTAGATAAGTATTGGACCATCGACAAGTATGAGTGTATCACTGCTCCTGGAATCATAGATAGGTCCGTACTAAAAGCTTGTGTTCAATCATGATGCCTTTTGTTCGAAAGGAAATCTTTATGAAAACATGTTTCGTTTTTAAAATTACTTTAACTTATTGAATTCCAGAAATATTTATTAGTCTCAATAATCATATTTACACACCCCCATATTGACATTAAAAGTCAGGAAACTTTTGTTCATATTTGAGACTTTGACAATTAACTGCTATATGGGCATAGTGACACCTACTTATTTTTAACCGCACTACAAATTATTTGAACTTGCACTATTAATCTCATCCATTACTTTGATCATACCAAACATTTCTTTAAAAAAATGTTTCAAATTGAGATATAAAAAATAAATTAAACTCATACGTACGTACTACTACATCAAAGATTGTACTAACATCATTAGACTGTAAGTTTTAGTGTTCATAGAGGACATTTGCTTCGACTCTAGCGATATGCAGCAGAAATCCATATTGGTTGCCACTAGCAACGTACTCCATTATTTAGTGATGTAAATATTAATTTTTAATTTTGTAAAGGCTAGATGGAAAGCAAATACTCCATTATTTAGTGAGTCTATACGAAAATAATTTATAGCTCGGCAATTATTTCTGCGAAAAAAAGTTAAAACTAAAGAATAACAGAGAAAAGAAGGAGATGAACGAGGACAAAGTAAGCGGGTTAATAGAAATTATTTCTTCTCTCCATTTTCCTTCTTTTTTTTTAATCGCACTGGGCACCCCATATCAGGCACCATCCTACACCATTAGATCACAAGAAAATAAGCCACCACTTACATCCATGCAAAGGGGACGAACCATACGCACAAGATCATTACCTAACCACTAACACAATGGATTTTATTTTCTTATACCAATAGTGTCCAGAACAACTTACGGATATCTAGACTAATTCAAACGAGTACTTATTACTTTCAACTAGCGCAGGTATCAAATAATATTATCCGCTAAAACTTAAGATAAATAGAAAGAATCACCTAATTAAGTATGATAGAATTTTCAACGTTACCTTCCTTTTGTTCCCAATTTGACACGCATAAATTACATCTTAACCTAAGGTAAAAAGCCATCGCATGGAATCTATTTGCACACAATTTCAAAGTTGATCAAATACAAGAAACTAGAAATGGTAAATATCCACGCCGTATTAAAGATGGAGCCAACAACTTGTAAGGTTCAGAATCGTGAAGATGAATTGCGTCAACCCAACTGAATATAGCGACAATTGACAGGGAGTACCATCACCATGTCTTGCAAGTCAAATATGTCATGCTACAACAGAGTTTCTCTTTCTAATTTCTTCTATTTTCCAACAAGCTATCATTTTTGTTCAAACAAAAACTTAGAAGCCGTTTGGATATGATTTCACGAGATGAAATCTGCCGTTTGGACATCCAATTTGAATTTCTTAAGTTTCAATTTTTTTATAAACATAAAAACCTTATAAGTTGTGAAAATCATTAACATTTCCCCAATTCTTATACAATCTTACCAAATAAGTAAATCATAATTTATAGTAAAATTAATATGCTACTACAAGACCTTTCTAAAAAATACAACATCAATTGATCAAATTTTAATTCAATAAAAAGAAAAATTTAACATAAATGTAACTACTCTTTAATATAATCATCCCACGTGGTAAACATGATTAGTAAATATATTTTATCAACTTGCAGATTAATATTTAATACATATGGTTGATAAACATGATTGGTAAATACATCTACCAACTTATGAATCTTTTTTTATAAAATATAAACATATGGGTCAAATTTTACATTTATATTTTTTGAAATCGTGATTTCAAATCCCAAATTATGCTCTTTTTGATTTACATTTGATCTCATACATTTGAAATCGAGATGAAATCGATTTTATCGTCCGAGATAAAATTGAATTCCAAATGCCTCATGAGATAAAAATCAATGTCCAAAAGCCTACTTAGACTGACGAACTAAACTAATAAGATGAATAGTCAACAATGACGGATTAAATGTAATACTACTTGAAAAATTGTAATCTTTTACCAACAAAACAAACTCATCAAAAATGATTGGCAAACTAAAGGGTGACATAAACAGTGCATATGTATCTTTCAAGTTGCATTCAATGACTCACCAACTTAGGATACTAGTAAATCATACCCACATAGACCAAGAAACAAGCAAACAAAGGAAAAAACAATCAGTGGAGGAAACAACCCCTTCCCCACCTCAAAGAAAAAAATACCCCATGGTTTCTGGCTTTGCTTTCTCCCTAACTTTCAGCTCACTTTCCCTTGCTTTATTATCCCTTTTTTTCCCTTTCCTCTCATAATGACAAGTCCCACCCCCACTTTCTCATGTCTTTATTCATTGAGTAACCTATCCTTTTTTGACTATCAAAAAAAGAGGCTCAGGATAAAGAAGAGAGCAATTCAAAGTGAGCATTAAAAGTGGTTCTTGACTTAGGATACTCAACTGAGTTTTAGTCTTCATTTTGGTGGACCCAAACTTTTTTCTTTTCCTTGGAACACCACTTTTATTGAAGAATTCATGTGGCTAGGACTGTTTGCCCTTTAGGTCATCAATACCTGTTATCTATAACTACATATTTGACTATATTTATTGCGTTCATTCTCAGAATTCAATATCTAGCTTCTCCATACCAGAAAAATGCAATTATTGTCCAAGACTTTTCTTCCCTAAAAGCAAATTTTGAAACCAATACTAACATCTTTCTCAATCAAATTAGTGGTGATTGGTTGACCATCAAAGGACACACTGGGGAGCAATGGAGAAACAAGCATTAGACTTTGTTTAGCAAATATAAATCATTCAGGAAACTATATAGTTAAGATGATTAAAAGCACCAATTCTGAAAGTAGGAGTTGGAGAGTGAAGTATTCACAATGCTATTGCCTTAGTAATATTTCTGCTTAAAACACATCAATGTAATGTTTTTAAGTAAATAGTACAATCAAGATTTCTAAAAAATTTATCTTACCATTAG